>NC_134857.1:131224437-131543301 GCF_049852395.1 Peromyscus maniculatus bairdii
AAATGTGTTGACAGAGTATTAATATTGCCAGAATCTAAAACCCACAGGTTTCAGTAGCTCCAAATTGAGGTACCTAGATATATAAATATGTATGGCTCACACAGTTATGTGACATTATCCAAAGCTGCTAAAGAAAGCTTAAATATATGGGAGTTACCATACTGATGCATCAAATGTCTCAACATTCATAATGATGTCAATTCTCCCAAAATAATCTATAAATTTAATGCAATTCAAATGAAAATGCCAACATGTTTATATAGCAGTTGACAGTCTACTTTAAAATTTGGTTTGAAATGCAAAAATGTCATGGCTAGTTAAGCATTCTTGAGGGGAAAAATGAGGTAAGGTAGACTTGTTTATTTCTCAAGACTTTTGGTTAAGTTATGCTAAGAATGATGTTATTATAAGGCTAGAAATATTGAACAATTAGAAGGACATTGATGTACAAAATTAGGTTATGACACGTGAAAATAGGGGGAAATAAATTTTTAAATGAATTGTCCTAAGACAGGTGACAGGAAATGTTGAAAAAAAAAAAGAAAATTGACCCCTCCCAAATAACAAAATGGTCTTAATTTCACTCATAAATAAATTAGAAAGTTTTTAAAAAGGAGAAAACTAATTGTATCATGGTTTATTATGTTACCTTGAAAACTAATTAAGAAAATATAGTAATTTTCATCAACTTAATAGTTTAAACTTTTCTATCAAAATATAGAAGAGGATACAAAATTTTAAGTATTTATAAAACATAATTAATACAACTGACTAATAAATTTTCTGCAAACTTACTATAGGCTACATTTTGAAAACTTCATTTTATTCATCTTTATTGTATGTGAGATGATGGGGGAAGCATTACATCATTGTGCAAATGTGGAGATCAGCACACACAACTGTGGGGTCAGTGCTCAGCGTATACATAAGTTCTGCATTCAAACTTAGGTCCTCATGCTTGCCAACACATATTTTCATCCTCAGAGCCATCTCACCAGCTCCGCAGCCTACATTTTAATAGTTCATTCTCCATGCCTATCAAAAGTTGTTATATGCAGTTTCATTATAGCTTTGATATTTTTTTTTTTTTTGGTTTTTCGAGACAGGGTTTCTCTGTGTAGCTTTGCGCCTTTCCTGGGACTCACTTGGTAGCCCAGGCTGGCCTCGAACTCACAGAGATCCGCCTGCCTCTGCCTCCCGAGTGCTGGGATTAAAGGCGTGCGCCACCACCGCCCGGCCATAGCTTTGATATTTTTAAGAGAAGGAAGCATCAATTAAATGGTGAGATGTTCTAGACAGAATGGGTACTCAGGAGAGCCTTTGTCAGAAGGCTAGAAACGGTACAGAAACAAAAATCAAAGCTGGAAGGTGACGATGGGATTAGCTACAGTAAGAGCCATTCACGAAAAGTTATCAGACAGGACGTGGGGAAGGAGGAGGAAGTGGGGAAGAAAGGAAGGGGATAACACACAACTTGGAGAGCATTTAGCGACATACAGACAAGAGGAGAAACTTCAGTTAGTAGAAAGTGTACCACCCCTAGTACTAAAAGATTAAAGGAAGTGAACAGTAACCAGAGAGAGCAAGTACATCAGTGGTTTTCACACACACACACACACACACACACACACACACACACACACACACACACTGGCTATTCTCCCACCCCAAAAAGAAAAAAAAAAAAACCCAGACAAACAGAACGGGGGCCTAGAGCTGGGCAGATGGAAAGTGAAGTCTTTTCTGCTACATCGTGCTCTCCCACTTACACATTCTTTCACTAACTCCAATTACAAAAACACAAAATAAGCCAGCTAATAGAATAGATAGCAAACACTTCCTGGTCAACTTATTCTCAACAAGAGAAACATGAACTAAGACAGGGGGTAAATTTCAGGAGTGATTAGCACACTCCTGCACCCAGGAATTGTAGCAAAATTCTTCCTGCTACTACCTTACCAAAGCAAAACAAGGCATTGATAGAAAGTGTTGCATTGAAGTAACATGGTATATTAGTTGTGGGTGCCCACAAAGGATTCCAGTTTGTGACTTGATTCCATTTTGACTGAAGGTCAGAGAATTCAAGCTTCTCCTTGTTCTTTAAGGTTGGATAACAGGATGTTTTGCCAAAATCATGGCTACTCATCAAGGCTGGATAACAGGATGTTTGGTCAAAAGCAACATTTCCAGGTGTCTTGAGAATTATGAAGGTGTTTACACTTGTTTGTACCTTGAACCATGGTGTCCTTGAAAGGGGGAGGGCTTTTGCCTCCCCTGCTTTGGTATAAAAAGGCCCTGAGAAATAAATACAGGGCTACTCTGGCATTGACCTAGAGCCCTCCCAATACTATTCTGTGTCTCTGTCTTTTCTTTTACATTGTCAAGCATCTCTATTTCTCATATCTATTATTTCTTAATCCTCACTTCTCCATTAAAGACTGTTCGATAGTTAGCTGGGACCCAGCAATTAGTTACATTTCTCATGGGTGTGATCACATACCCAACAAGAAGCAACCTAGGACAGGGAAGGTTTGTTTGGATCACAGTTAAGAAAGGATACAGTCCATCAGGGTTAGAAAGGTATGACCGCATGAACATGAGGAAGATAGCCACATTGTCCCTGCTATTTGGGAAAAAAGAATAGGCAGGAAATAGGACCAGACAATAACACCTCAAGACTGGCCCCCTGATAACCCACTTTTTTCAGCAAGGCTCCATCTCCTAAAAGCCCCACAAGCTTCCCAAACAGTACTGCCAACTAGGGACCACGTGTCCAAGCACATGGGTCTATGAAGGAAATTTCAAATGAACTGTAACACATGGCTTTATTTCTCAAAAGTCCTCTAAGAAAATTGACTATATGTTTATTTTACAAAATGAAAAGCATGTTTGAAAATGTTAGTACTTGGCCACAGGAGAGAGAACTAAGTCATATGGAGTATTCCATGTAAAATGTGTGCTGGCTTCTTGAAATTGCTTCTGGCAATTCTTACGGAATTTTTCTCCTTACTTTTCCTTTTCCCTTCCTCACCCAGCACCTCCCACTTCATCTACCCTCACAGTACTGGATGCTGAGCTTGTTGATTTTGCAGCAGCATTTTAAAGGCAACATTCTTAGAACTTGTGTGGAAGTGGAGACACCATTTTCACATGCACCCACACTCAACAGTTCCTCATCCCTTTTCTCTGAGTTTCCAGAGAATGTGGCAGGGACTTATGTAAAGATCATGTTAGTTAACCTCACAGCTTTGCTACTGACTGCGTGTCTAACCTTAGGAAGAAGGTCATCTTCGCACAATTCTGCTGTACATCAAGTGGAACTTATGGACTGCTGCCAGTCAGAATTCTTTCCTTCATGCCACAGCTTCAGTATTTCCTCCCCCCCCCCCCAACAGGTAGGACATCAGAAAAATCTTCATTTCTCAGACAGGTACAGTGGCAAATGCCCATAATCCCTATACTTAAGGAGGCTGATGAGGGAGAATCACAAGTGGGTGACTAGTCTAGGCTAGATTATGACACCCTGAAACACAACAAAACAAAACAGGAGAAAATTAGAAGAAAGAAAAGTAAAATTATCTTAGTTATATATACTTTTAATTCCTGCTCTACTGATTTTTAACCCTTTGAGAGCAGCACATTATGGATGAGCCACTACTGACACCACTGACTGAGCCTTGAGAACAGTCTGTAGCACAAATCTTAAAAGTTCTTATTAATAAAAACAAACTTGGAGCCAGGTATTGGGGTGAATGCTGAAAGATCAGAGAAGAATAAGCCACAGCTACCTCAGCTCGCCAGTTCCTCAGCTGATCCTGTTTCCTCAGACTGGAAGCCTCAGAGTTCTCATCCAAATGAATCTCAGCTGAACTGCTGTCCCAAAGCCTAAAAGCTTAACCAGCTAAAAGCTTCTAGTTTCTGGTCCTCACACCTTATATACCTTTCTGCTTTCTGCCATCACTCCCTGGGATTAAAGGCTCACTTCTTGGGATTAAAGGCATGAGTCACCATGCCTGGCTGTTTCCAATGTGACCTTGAACTCCCAGAGATCCAGAGGGATTTCTGCCTCTGGAATGTTAGGATTAAAGGCATATGCTACCATTGCCTATCCTCTATGTTTAATACTGTGGCTGTTCCATTCTCTGACCCCAGATAAGTTTATTAGCATGCACAATATTTTGGGGGACACAATACCACCACAACAGTCTGTCATAGTTTCTAGCTTGTTAGATAGAACAAAAAATAAGAAGCATGTAAGTAAGCAAATACCTAATGCAAAGTATCTGCTTAATAGATGATAACTATGGAAGCTTCTGCTTTATGTTCATCTAAGGGAGAGCTAGCAATGGTTTGTTCAATGTACACTCTCAGTGGTGGGATTAGATTCCAAAAATTATCTCTGTTGCTAGAGTTTTCCTGCCTTGCCCACAATCAGGACAAATCTTTGTCACCCACCAGTCCCACAGCCGCTCAGACCCAACCAAGTAAACACAGAGACTTATATTGCTTACAAACTGTATGGCCGTGGCAGGCTTCTTGCTAACTGTGCTTATAGCTTAAATTAGTCCATTTCCATAAATCTATACCTTGCCAAGTGGCTGGTGGCTTACCGGCATCTTCACATGCTGCTTATCCTGGCGGCGGCTGCAGTCAGTCCTTCTGCCTTCCTGTCCTTTTATTTCTCCTCTCTGTTAGTCCCGCCTATCCTTCCTGCCTAGCCACAGCCGATCAGGTTTTATTTATTGATCAATCAGAACAACTTGACATACAGACCATCCCCCAGCACAGCCAAGTGCAGACCATCTCAGACACCTGCACTCAGGCCCATGGTCCTAATCATCCTCTATGCGGACCTGCTGGGTAACGCCACAAAGAACCCAAGAAGGGCTCCCACAGGACATACAGAACATCCCACAGCAATCTCTAAAGTCAACTATGACCCAAAACTCTCCCTGCCCTGAGATCCATCCTATCCAAGCTTCCTTTCTTGTCCTAATCACTTGGAACACTCCTTCCTGTTTGTGTCACGAATGACTATAAGACGAATTGCTAAATGGTCTTAATAAAAAACTCGGAGCCAGATATTGGGGTGAAAACTGAGAGATGAGAGAAGCAGAAAGCGCCAGCCACATTCTTGCTATTAGGAAGTCCTCAGCTCAAGAGAGCTACTTCCTGTTTACTCACGCCTTTATTCCTTTCTGTGCTCTGCCATCTCACTTCCTTTCTCCACCCAACTTCATCACTTCCTCTTTCTGCCCAGCTCTATCACTTCCTGTCTGTTTGTTCAGACCCCCAGACCTCTACGGTTAATTAGCACTGGGATTAAAAGCATGTGCCACCACACCTGGCTCTGTTCCCAGTGTGGCCTTGAACTCCCAAAGATATGGATGGATCTCTGCCTCCTAAATGCTAGGATTAAAGGTATGCACTACTACTACTTGACTTCTGTGTTTAATATAGTGGTTGGCTTTATCCTCTGATCCCCAGGTAAGCTTTATTGAGGTGCACAAATAAAATACCACCACAAACGACAGCCATTTGAAACAGTCCAGCACTGGTTAGGCTTTCTATCCAGATTGATAGCAAAGTTGTTTATCTCTTCCACACGCTTTCCTCTGAGCCATGACCCAGAAACAGGGGGCAGTAGTAGCTAACATGCCTTATAATTAAATCAGCCAATTCAACACCCCCCTACACACACCATTTTTAGGAAAAGCTTGAAAGACTGAACTGACTTTTTGTCTGAATTAACTGATCAACTAAGAAAGATCTGGTCATCATATGGGGCCTGAAATGTACTTTTATACCAAAAACTATAATTTTCAAATCACTTTTACATACATAATGTTATTTAATTTATAGTATTATGATAAAGTTATAACTCCCAAAGCTATCATCACTAGAAATGACCCAAGTCGTCATCTCCTTCAGTTCCTTTATTCCTAGCATCCTGGTGGTGGTAATGACACAGAAGTACTGATTTGAATTATCTTATCCCTTTGTAGGAAAATTAATATAGTTTTTAAATTAACTTTCAAATTGAGTTTGACCAGCCAGCGTTTCTCTGTCTCAGTGATATTGTAACCTGTGTCAGTCACTGAGATACATAATATTCTATCCTATCTGGGGGTGGATTTTAAAACTATATTCTTTGAATATTGTTTAAATTAAATATGGAAAGAAAATGTAAATCAGGAAATTTTAAATATGAAGATGCACTGACGCTGGCAGTTGTCACCCATGTGTTATCTTCTATCTGGAGACATGGAAAAGGCACAGATCTTGCACCGTATTCTGCAAACTCTGATGCAAAGCTTGACATGTGCTAAAATGTCAACTCTACCAACGTCAGTCACTAGTTCTTTCCTTGGAAGTGTGTTCAGTTCAGTTTTCAGAACAGTGTCATTCCAGATACATCTTTGAACATTCCAGAAGGTATTCAGAAGCAAAAGAAATCTATTAATTTTCCCCCGTGATTTATTACATGTTTTTGTGGAGTATTTTCAGAAGAGTACAGGTAGTTAGATATTTACAAGAACTTCAAGACAGGGTCTTACTATTTAGTGTTGGCTGTCCTAGAACTCACTATGTAGACTATGCTGGCCCTGAACTCTTAAGTGCTGGACTTAAAGGTGTGTGCCATTATGCCTGCTCTCACAAGAACTTTCAGCAAAAGTCTTACACCAACACTGTTTTCATGAGAGAGGAAAGGAGCCTTGGCCAGCAACAAGTCCCAGGTTAAACTAACTGGTCTGGACTGGTCTACGCTTTTTGGAGGGAGCTCAGAGTGAGCTTTGATATTTCAAGCAATTTCAAAAAACTACCATTGCTTGAATCATAGACATTAACATAGTAAGAAGATGTCTGTTTCCCAAGATTGCTCCTACCTTGGTGATGAACTACATACACCCTCACTTCATGGATGAATTAGTTCACACGTAAGGGTTTAAGTGCTAAAGAATATCACCTGGATCTGTCAAGTAGATACAGGTATTTCTCTTGTTACAATGTTTCAAACACTGACATGTTTGCCTATTTAGTTGTTCATGAACCTTCCTAGAGCCATTCTACTCAAGCAAACACACATGCGCGCACGCACACACACACACACACACACACACACACACACAGACACACACACACACAGAGACACACATTCACACCACATTAAAAAGAATTCAGGGATGTTCATGTCTTTTTAATCATTGCTTTCTGATACCCTGCTTGGTAGAAAGTGACAGTTCAATTATTAGTATTTAAAAAGATAACTATACATTATTTTAATTAGAGGTTATGAAGGTTTCCTTATATTTGCTATAGTAATAACATAAAACCAGATATTTTTGCATAAAGCGGGGAACATTTGTTTATTTACTCATTTAAAAATATCAAGGATTAAACTTAAAATAAAAATGGATATTAAGGCAGATTTCACATCAATTGATAGAGCCCAAATGAGGCTTAAAAATCTTCATTTGTTTTGTACTCTATATAAGTAGAATCTGCAAAACAAGTGCCAGCATCTTCAGGAAACATTCATTTCCCTCTGTGGTCTGAGCCTGAGTAAGCAGCAAACTCACATCAAAAATTAACTCTGGTGGTGTTGTACCTCCCTGCCACTGCCATTATGAAAGGCCTCAGGTGCTCAGCTCTGAACCTCTTTCAGGCAGGAAATTGTTCAGGTCTTTTTGACAGATTTAGAAACAGAGAACCAATAAATCCATCTGCAACCTCAAAGACTTATCTGTCAGTTGCAGACTGACAGGTCTTTGTTTTGTTTTGCTTTGCTTTGCATTATCCTGAGGCACTGATGGCTGCTAATAATTGGGACATAGAAATAATCAAAGAAGAGACACAAACAGCATTATATATTAGAGGATCCCATCAGATGGCCCTGAGCATCATTTTTCTCATCTCCAGTGACATGCGTCGGTTTATGCAATATGTTGTTTTCAAATACACCTGTCAGAAAATATCAGACCAAATTGATATTAGTTAGTATTCAGATGGTCACTTATTCCACTGAAGGAGAATGGGAACAACATAGTAAAAAAAGCAAATTCATAACAGAACAAAAAAATCTTTTTAGCAATGCTTATTTACCAGCATTATGTTATTATATATGAACTATCTATGAAATTTTGAAACATCATTTATGAGAGCAAGTTGGTAGTGATTTTATCTTTCTGAAAACCAGAGTTTTATTCATGATTACAAATGCACCGTCTTTCCAAATATAATCACGAAAAAAAAGATTGGAAAAGGAAGGATGGGAGGAGGGGGAAGAGGAGAGGGGGTTTTCTAAAGTTCTTCACTGTGACACATAGATAATCAGGTAATTACTCTGTCTTTTCTTTGATATCTCATTCAGGTAATATAGAAATTTTATTCTCTGATTGTGTTTTGAAACACAATGCTCCCATTCTGTTCATGACCTGAGACATCTAGAGAAAAACACCTTTTCGCTGAAAGGCTATATATTTGCAAAAACTCTTATTAAATTCTTGTAAATCCCTCAGCAACTTAGATTTCTTCTTTAAAAATCTGAAAAGCAGGGCTGGAGAGATGGCTCAGTGATTGAGAGCACTGGCCGTTCTTACAGAGGACTGGGGTTCAGTTTCCAGAGCCCACATGGTAGCTCACAAGTGTCTATGACTCCAGTTCCAGGTTATTCAAGACCCTAATACAGAAACACACGCAGGCAAAAACACCAATGCCCATAAATAAAAATATTTTTTAAAAAAATCTGTGAAACAACAATGGAGGTTTAACAGTTGATTTTATATTGGTGGACAATAAAAAAGAAAAGAAAAGAAAAAAAGTTTCCATTTAAATTGACAAGGGTGATGGTGGCACAAGCCTTTAGTCTCAGCACTTGGGAGGCAGAACCAAGCAGATCTCTGTGAGTGCGAGGCAAGTCTGGGCTACAGAACGAGATCCAGGACAGGCACCAGAGCTACACAGAGAAACCCTGTCTTGAAAAACCAAAAAAATAAAAATTAAAAAAAAAAGACATGTAAACACGATATGTCTGTCTATCTTTGATTTTCTACTTAGTTGTGGTGCATTTTCAACATATTATCTGATCCCATTACTGCAATTAAAGCAAAGAAAAATATCCACTACAGAGATATAGAGATCTGCCTTTTCATTAAAGACAGTGACAATGGTTTCAGGACTCAACATCTCTCTTGTCTTTTTTTAAGATTTTTTTCTTTGTGGTCAATTCAGAATAAACCAATGGAATGAGCAACATTAGGTATGATTGGGTTCTACTCTGAAGTACATTTGGAGAGTAACCATAATATGTCAGTGAGCTCAACACTGTGCCCCCTTCTCTGCAGAACAGCCATATGCCTATCCAGGTTTTAGGTCTTCATAGCAGAGTAAATGTCCATGTGTCTGGCTTCATCTGACTACTCAGTGAATTCTAATGTCAGTAATGATGTGAAGAATGCAGTGGCCTATGATGAGTTCTACTTAGTAAAAGTGAGCCCACAAGTGGTCACATTTTTGCTAGTTACAACACATCGCAACTAGCAAATAAAAGTTCCTTTTGCAGGACATTTGACTAAGAATCACACACAGAGACAAAACAAAGAAGGAGTTGGGAAGTCAAAGGACATTTGTGGGAATAGGACTACAGACACACTTTCACGACAGCTGGCAGAGCGACACAGAGTGGTCCCAGTCTGGAGTGAGTAACAAGGATGCTGCATTTCCTTCCTGTAACCTCATTCAAAGCTGCAGCTGCACTTTGTTGTGAATCAAGTTCTGACCATGGTTTTGCTCTCAAGTGCAAACCAAGGGATTATTCATTGAAAAAAATCCAGCATCTCTGGTAAGATCAAATAGTTTCTTCTTTACTTTTCCTGAAGCTGGAGCAGGAAACTTTCCACCATTTGTGCTAAAGCTTTACCCTCCTCCTGTCTCGTTGGTCGGTGTTTGGTGAGATGCCTGTCATAGTCCAAACATCCACAGAGAAGGGAGATTCACCATTATTTATGTCATTCAGAGCACTCATTTGGGGACAAATCAACCTCAACACACAGTAAAAGCAGATACTGAAAGAATATAAAGATAGAAGACAAACACTGAGTTAGAATGAGAGCAAACAGAATCATTTTGAAAATCCATCACCTATTCAAAGCCTTTTGGAAGGTATATAAATTATTCTATTTTTTGAGTCAACTTTTCTGTCCTTCTTTGAAACAAAACTGTGTGGATATATATTAAATTTAGCATTTTCTTACCAGCTTCTAATGATTCCCTCACATCTTGGTTGCTAGGCAGCACTCCAGACTCCAGCCCTTTTCTGATTTCTCACTCCATGTCACAACCTGCTAGTCCAGGTCTGATCTCCTTCAAGCCTCACTCATTAATATTTAGAATGAAAGCATCACTAGTTATGAAAACCTTTTTCCAGGTCTGTGCCATCGTGATTAATCAGAAAGTAAATGAACATATTAAATCTATTTCCTTTAGGCCAATGAATTGTGAGTTTTGGATACGTATTCCCTCAAACTCCTCCTTTTCTGATTTGCATCCCCTTAGTTACTAGCTTAGGTTTCGATTTCCCTCCCCAGATCAGTGATGACTACAAGAAGAAGTCACTCACTACACTACCTGTGACACTGCTGTTGATCATTAACAGAGTTTCTTGAAACTGCTGTTATTGCCAGGACCACCTTGAACATTGCATGAGTTCAAAGGCTTCTTGTATTATTACAGTTCTCTATGTGAACTCAGCAAATAAAGGTATTTTTGCACTTTAGCATCCTTGAAAGATAATTTTTATTAATATTTTTGCTTCGGTGTGTCTCCATGTGCATGTGTGTGATAGATACCTGAAAAGACCAAAAAAGGGTGTTGGATCCCCTTGAGCTGTAGTCATAGAGAGCATTGCCCATTCCAACATGGGTGCTTTGAATTGATGGCCCATTTCTTCAGCCCATCACTTCAGCACTTTTAAAAGTACAAATCTTAAAAAAAAAAAAAGCCATAGTTTATCACCAGCCAAATGTCTAAAAAGAGCATCTATTTCTTAACCTCATAGCTCCCTTGGGTTAGCAATAACAGCATTGTTCTTTGTATATTCTGGGTCTCATATGCCAATAAGATAGGAACTATTTGGGCCTAACTTCTCATCTGAGACTCAGGATACTCCTACAGACTCCTATAACCATGAGTAAAATTAATTATTTGTCACTGTAAGACTCACAGAGGCATCTTCTTCAATGACAGTGGAAACATGTCTGTGCCTTAAGAAAACTGTTACTATAAAAAATTCACATAGATAGGTAATTCCTACCCAGAAATAAAACCTTTTATATTAATTTAAATGCAACTATTTTGCCAATAATTGCAAAGCCAACCCACCCTATCTATTTCTTGCCCACCACTCGGTGACATCATAAAAGGCATGCATAACAGAGCAAGAGAACATGGAAAATTTACTCTACCACAAAAGGCATCCCTTATTTCTTCTGTTTTTGTTTTCAGTGTTTCTGTTGGGCATTGGGGATAGATATGCCCTTGTAGAACATTATATTTAGAAGACTTATTTGTAAAGAGGTTAAGAAAAGACAATGTTATGCATAATAACAACTAAGGAATACAACAACTCAGCAGAAGAGTTGTACTGATCCAGTATGAGAAAGAAAAATAAACTCAGATCACAAATTCTGGAATGAACTATGTCTTTAAAATTGGAAGCCTTCAAAAACAAATAAAAGTTGATGGAATCAAAAGAGAAAAACTAAGAAGTAGTAGTCAAAGTCATGGGGATATAAAGAAACAAGACTTTATAGGATTTTGGCAATTAAATCTGAGGGCAGAAAATTAAAACAAGAAAAACTGGATAAACATTATGCTGAGAATACTGAATGTCATGGTATAAGCATGAACTGGAAGAAACTTGAGAGTCTTAGGAAGAAGGATTAGTATGTTATGTAACCTTGATGGGCATGTGAAAGATGCCATCACAAGGAAAATAAGATGCCACAATAGGGCACTACAAGACTCAGGCCAGCCCTGCAGGAGTGGTGGTCATAGCAGTATCAGGGCCGGAAAAACAGGAGAATGATTATAAACAGAGTGGGAAATGACAGTTCTCTCTATTACTGCTAGAACTCTGGGAAGATCCCAAATAAGCTTCTTCTCTTACAAAGTAGATCCTCAGTGTTTATGAGAAGCTGAAAAAGACTAGGGGAGATTTCCCAGATGGGATGGGAAAGAAGTAATTCATTTTATTTGGGAAATATGACCTTGATGTCCTTGTGAAATAAACTACAAGCAACTCAGTAGGTCATTTGTTTATAAATAAAAACATGAGCACACACACACACACACACACACACACACACATCTACATATCTGAAGCACTGGTGGGTACTCTCAGATCTAGATTTTGGAGTCTGAAGCATGTAAATATGAGCTAACCCATATTAAAATTCCCAAGAATGATATGCGAAGTAGTAACTATGATATTGCAATAACTGAAAGAAATATAGAAGAAAGAATGAGATGCTTCAAAGCCATTAGAAAGGTAAAAGTCTAATAATGAGAGAGCGTAAGATAGAGCAGGGTCACCAGAGTCACAATGGAGCATCAATAGCACTATTTAAGACTAGAGTAGAAGAAGGTGGAGACCAGAAGTTCCTGGTCATTAGCTATGGTAATTGGGCCATTGAGTGCCTTTATTAAAGCAATTTAATAGAGTATTGGAGAAAGAAAACCACTTAAATTTGTCTGATCTATAACTGGAAGTGACAAAAGAGAGATATAAACACTGACTATTCTTCAAGAAACCGACTCAAATAATAAAGAAGTTTAAATTGCAGATGAGGCACCAAACTTAAGAAAATAAATATTATCTTGGAAGATGTTTAGTTTTACTTAATGAATATACAGAAAGAGACATTATGATTGTAAAACAAGAGTTTATGTAAGACATCATGAAAGAGAGGATGAGAATCAGAGTACAAGATGAGAATTTGTTTTGGGACTGGAAGTAAGATCTCATACCAGGACCAAATGAGAGAGTGTTAGAGTTATGATTTGGCTTGGATGATGGACTTCAACCCAAATTACCAGAGTTTGTTAATTTTAATTAAAATTAAGGTAAGACCAGGGATAACATTGTATTTAGAATACTTGATTAGGTATCTTCTAAAATAACTTAGAGAAAATATATAGAGAAAAATGGGATGATTCACTGAAGACTCAGGCGTCTACAATAGTTAATGTCTTACAAGTGTGAGACAAACAAAAACACGCATAGAGTTATTAAACCAAAGACAGATCAACTGTCCTCCAGGTAGCAGTAGAGGCTACAAACTTAGCATGATCTGTTTACGGATTACGTCTTTCTGCAATTGCACGCCATCTTATTGACCTGAAAGTAGAACCGCACAGAGGTGGAACTGACCTGAGTGAGGACTTCAAAACTCAACGCTCTTCTCAGGTTTTACATTTGAATGAAAGATTGAAGTTTTCACCAATTTAGCCACTAGTGTTTAAAAGAATCCTGTTTTCATGGTTAGATACAAAATAATATCAAGTTGGATATTTCCTCCTTTGAAAAATCACATGCATTCCTTTCTCTTATGTGAACCTGGGATTTCTCTATCTCACTCACACTCTAAACATACCATAAAAGTTCAGAAAACCTGCATTTTCCTATAATCTGACATATGCATTTCTTAATAAATCTCTTCATATTTAATCTCCCTCTTAAATCAGCTATGGAATATTTAATATCTAGAAACTTTGAGGTGGGTTAGTTTTTGTTATAGTTCCAATTGAAAATAAGCTTAAAACACAGCTAAGATCTTTTCTGTGTTTTAAAATATATTATCATTACTTAAATACAACAATCCATATTTTAAAAACAAATATTCACTAATTATTCATTACAAATAAAACACATAAAGCTGGTTATGGTGGTGCACATCTACAATCCCAGCATTCAGGAGGCAGAAGTAGAGGAACTGCTACAAGTATAAGCCAGCCTGCTATTACATAGCCAGTTTTTGGCTATCCTATTGGGAGATTCTTTATTAGAGCACAAAAAAATTAATTAATTACTTAGAGTGGTGCCATGTTTTAAAGATAAGTAATATAATATTTCATATACTATACAAGTTTTCATTAAAAATACAATTTTAGTAGCAATAAAATTTCAAAACATAAATTGCTCAGATAGTAATTTAACAAATTATGTGAAACACAGGCAAACATGTAAAAAGATTTAAAGACAAATTGATGTGCTAAACCAAAAGATGTATTAAAATTCAAAAGAAATAGAACCACCCAAAAGTATTTTTCAAAGGAAAAACATGCTATATTTCTTAGAGACACAATGCCAGATTCAATATTTAGTGTGTGTGCAGAGCTGCTATGATATACAAGGGCCAATTGAACAGAAGGTTCACAAAAGGTACCACATTTTTATCCCTTTATGAATTCAAAGTTGACCATAAGGCTAAAAACAATCATAAAATTAAAAAATTCCTAGAAGAAATCTTTGCACTCTTGAAGTCAGTCAGTATTTATCAGAACATAAATATACATAGCAAAATGGAAACAGTGAAGTGGAATGTGTCAAAATTAATTTTTTTTTTACTTTATACGATACTTTTAAGGAAATAAAAGGCATGTTATATGTAATGGAATAGTTTTTCATAAACTGTCTGTTAAAAGACATTTATTAGCACCATGCTGTAACCAACTAAGATAACCAGTTTTGTTTAATTCATTTCCAATGTGTTGGGGTTTTTTGTTTGTTTGCTTGTTTCATTTTGTTTTGTTTTGTTACCTTACCTAATGTTATTTTGTTATTATCCCTTAGAAGCCTGCTGGTTTTCTAATGAGAGATAGAAAGGGGGTGGATCTGAATGGAAGGGGACATGGGGAGGGACTGAGAGGAGGAGAAGGAGGGAGAAAATCGGTAATCAGAATATATTATGTAAGGAAAAATTGATTTTCAATAAAAGAAAAAAGAGAAGAAAACATGATCAGTGATTTCACCCAAATGAGGTAAAAAATATAAACAGATGGAGGCTTTCGTATAAAAAAGACATATCAAATATATAAGTAACTATCTACTCCTAGGGCTTGCTTTTCCCAGTAGAACAAACAAACACACACAACATAATGAAATTAGACTGATTAATAACCCTGTTTTGTAGTCTTGACTTTATACTTGATATACAATGTAAATATGTATTACTCTCATTGGTTAATAAAGAGCTGACTTACCAATAGCTAGGTAGGATTTTGGGGGAGACGAATGCTGGGAAGAAGGAGGGCAGAGTCTGACGAGACACCCTGAGACACAGAGCTAGCAGAATGGGAAGTTCATACAGGAACCACAAGAGCCACAGGGCAGCACATAAACAAGCTTAAGCTATCGGCCAAGCATTTGTAATTAATGTTTAATCTCTGAATGATTATTTGGGAGTGGCTTCCGGGACACAGAGAAACTCTGCCAACAAGCACCCACTCTTTAAATTCCTGTGATGTGTAAGTTCTATTGACAAACACTTGTAGTCAGATTTTCCTTTAGGCCACCAGCTCACAAATAGTGACATGGAAACTTATTATTAATTATGAAACTTGGTCCTTAGCTTAAGCTTGTCCCATTAGTTCTTATAACTTAAATTAACCCATTTGTTTTAATCTAACTTCTGGTGTGTGCCTATAAACTCATCTGTCCCTATTGCCCATGCTGCTTCCTCCATGTCTGGCTGGCAACTTCTCCTTCTTTCCAGAGTTCTCTCTCTGCCTGGAAGTCCTGGCTATATCCCCTGTCTAGCTATTGGTCAATCAGCTTTTTATTACACCAATCACAACAATGTATTTTCACACACTGATATCTCACAACAAAATTTTCTAGAATTGCTTTATTGATTGCTCACACTTAGAATGAAATGTGAAGTTCTTTTCAGACTTCACACTTCTCTGACTGCTATTTTGTTTGAGCTCTATCTAGAAAGTCCGTTCACTCTTCCTCACACACCTGCATTGACTTTCATAAACACCCGGGCTGACGTTTGTCCTGTCTCAGCCTCCTTCCTTATGCAGTTTACATGGAAAGAGGAACCTAAGCATTGAGGAGCCAAGGAGTCCACCACTTCAGAAAAGTTGCATAATTCCCATGAAAAAAATAAGGGTTGTTTTTCTGTTTTGATTAAGAAAAGTCCAACTGAAACCACCTAATAACATTTATTCTGCTTTATATGGAATGTCATGGTTCAAATTCATGGCGTTCACATAGGAATTTCTGTCTTCTTTTCAGCAAGTAAGGTATTTTTCTGCTTGTTTCCTTCCCATTGCCTTGATCTCCTAAGATTTCTCTAAAATCATCTTTACTTGTTCAGTTATTACCCTCTGTTTCTTGTGACCTTGTACTCAGTGCATGAGTTGGCTGTTTGGAACCTGGGGCTTATACAGGGACACTTGGCTCAGCCTGGGAGGAGGGGACTGGACCTGCCTGGACTGAATCTACCAGGTTGAACTCAATCCTCAGGGGAGTTTTTGCCCTGGAGGAAATGGCAATGGGGATGGGCTGGGGGGAAGGTGGAGGTGGAGGGTGGGAGGGAAGGAGAAAGGGGGGAGAACAAGGGAATCTGTGGCTGATATGTAAAATTAAATTAAATTATAGAATAAACAAATTTTTAAAAAATAAAATAAAATGTATTTTGAATGTCATATTACATTATAAGTTTTTAGGAAGTCTAATTTTCCACATTGTTTTAACTAGTTGACATTAAAATTATTAAATAACATTACTTCGTTTTTTTGGTAACCTTGTGGGTTATTTTAGCTCCCCTTTTTCAGTTCCCTCTGGTTAAATAAGAATGATACCAATAGTTCTTTCATTGAACTGTGGGCACAAATGAACTCACATATATGAGCAAAGCTTACAATAGAGCCCTACACACAGGAAATGCTCATTAGATATGAAATATTTTTATATTAAGTAATTTGCTACAACATAATTGTATCTTTGGGGGGATGAGTTCTTAAATTATAAATAAACTGGTAATGTAGTTGTTCTTGAAATGTGATTTTTAAAAAGCACCATAAATATGGAGTTGAGAAAACCTTGGATATTTTCTAAATCTCAATTTTGTTTTCCTTCTAAAGCAGTTAACGATATTTGGTGTGCTTCAGTTTCTTTAAAACTTAAGATAAATATATAATGATAAGCCAAATACATATTTTTGTTTACTGACTCCTAGTAGCTTAAATTGTGAAGCTATAACAATGTTAGATGAAAGTAAATATCAAATTTATCTATTAAAAACCAAAGTACTATTATGGATTTTAATAACAAAACTGCTTAGGTTTTCATAAAATGAACTGGGAAATGTTACTTATTTACTCTCATAGCACTTTTCTTGGTTTAATTAAGCATCACAAATACCATCTGTTTTCAGAGTTTGCAGTGATTCATAAATTAATAACATTAATGATAGCAGGAGAAAAGTCATAATGAAACATTCATATTTATCAAGGACTAAACTTCACAGTGCAAAATGAAGCCTCTGTTCTGCTTTGAAAGCCGTTTGCCCCAGCAATGTCCTTGCCATTGGCTTTTCTCATTCTCAAGCTTACAGTCTTCCAATTTCATTCATTTGTCCTCTGCTCTATCACTTATTTGTCCTGGTAGTTCTGACTGTGTACCCAAAATGTGCAATTTCAATGAAACGCAGGTGCAGAGTCTTTTCTGAACAATATATGTAGAGGGTAAAGTTTCAGTCTATCAAATTATCACTGGAAGCCAAATAAGCTGTTTTATCACTTAGTATATATTATAATATTATTTACATTAAAGACACCTAATTTCATGCTCATGTCTATGATGTTCAGCAAGAAGAACATCCCCTACTCTGTCCTTCTTTCAACTATCTCAGAGCTATAAGCACGGTTGTTTCCGAGGAGAGATTAACGCAGTTTGTGCAATGAAAGTATTTATAACTATGCTTCCTTCTTTTCTTATGAAAGATGTTTCTATGATGCCGCTGAGCCCTAGCAGAGGTCTGACTTGCAAGCAATATATTTTTGTTTGTTTTTTAATGTAACCATAACAAAATACTCTAAAATGGTGATGGAAAGGAGCAGAAATGTCTTATTTGCAATTTTACCACGTTTGTTGTCTCTGAAGTTGCTAGAGGGAACTTGTATGCATGCATGCTTTTTCTTAATTTCTGATCTACTGGAGACCTTTCTAATTCTTTGGTTACAGGTGTACCATCCTCATTTATGCTACTCTTTCCCTGTGTCTGTTTATATGTAAAAGATTATTCCATTTTCTTATAATCAGCCGTAAAATTGAGTACAGCCTAACATAAGATCACTGTAACTAATGGCATCTCTGATTTCACAATAAGGATGCCTTTGAGGGTCCCAAGTGGATGTTAACTGGCGGGAGGATGACTATTCAACTAACAACAGAAACAAGTCCAAATATAGAGTAATGGAAAATATAGGGAGATATAGTGAGAACATCCCTCTATTTCTTCCACTTAATCCAGTGAACATCAGACAGTCTAAGGATTTGTTATAGAATACTGTAGTGATTCATTTTAATTTTTTACTTATTTTATTTTACAATTATGGATATTTTTTCTTCATGCATGTCTGTGAACTATTTGCATGACTAGAGCACATGGAGGACAGAAGAGGATTTTCAACCCTTAGAGCTGAAGCTACAGAGAGTTGTGTACAGTCATGTTGGTCATTGGTCATCTATCCCAGGTCTTCAGGAAAAGCAGCCAGTGTTCCTAACCACTGAACTACTCATCCAGCTGAATAATGGCTAGTTTTGTCAAGTTGACACAGCTAGATTCTCCTAGAGAAAGAATCTCAATGAGGGACTGTCTGGATCAGTTTGATCTGTAGTCATGTCTGTGAAGAAATGTGTTGATCATCTTACTGATCTGTGAAGAACCAACCTAAAAGTGTGTAACATCTTCCTCTGGGTTTAGACTGTAGACTGTATGAGACTAGAAAAATATGGCTGTGCATTCATCATGAATGCATTATTTTTCTCTCTCTACTCTTGACTGTGGACATCATGCTACTGGCTTCTCCAAGTTCCCTGGCTTGATCTCCCAGCAATGACAGATGACTGTAACTTGGAATTCTAAGCTAAAACAAACTTTTCATCTCTTAAATTATTTATTGTCATAGTATTTTATCATAGCAACATAAATGGAAGCAGGACAAAGTAGTTTGAAGTTGGATTCTACTCCCAGAAAAGGAAAAGAATGAGAATTACTAGATGAATTTTAATTCAAAGGAGGGAAAAACAAATATCTGCTTTTCCCTCCCCAGCCTATTATTACCTTCTTCATGTGTTTGTTTTCAATGTTTGCATTTAACAATTTTTACATTTGAATAAAGAATACAATAGCAAACAATAGCCTTGTCTGTTCCCTTGATTACGAATACTTTAACCTTAGTACCAGTTAGGGTCTAAGGTGCTAACTTGTAATTACTTGAAACACAAACTTGTGACCTAGCTCCAGACCCACACTGGGGGACCAATTTCTACTCCCCAAATCTCTGTCAGTCATTTTCTTTTAGGCTCCTTTCAAAACTTGATATCTAATCAAAGTATGCTCATCTCGCTTTTCAGGCAAAAAGAAGCAGGTGAAACATGCAACTTCTTTCTAATAGAAGAATATTGTTTTCGATAGTTAATACGTTCATTATTGAGTTCTAAGTCACAGTTGAATAAGAAAGAGAAGTTTGGATGTGTTATTGCAGAATAGAAAAGCTATTGATAACCACAGTGCACTGAAAACCCAAAAAGCTAGATGAAAAGATTTTGAAGTTTGAAATATATAAAAATTGTTTATGTTGAGGAGATATGTTTAATCTAACTTAAACAGACAATGTGTACATTCAATAAAACATCATGTTATCTACTAATATATATTTATGTTTTATGTATCAATAAAATTCATTTACTTAATATTTAAAAAAAGAGCACTTCTGGTGAAATTATACAGTCTCTGTAGACTTCCTTTAACTGGAGTTGGCACATTTTTATAAGGGCTTCTATGAAACTAGTCTTGCTTATACACTTGTATTTATGTTTTTCATCCTTGATTGTATATCCTAAGAAAATCTCTGTGCAATTTAGTTTTTCTGTCAACTTGATGAAAGCTAGAATAATCTGGGACGATGAAACCTTAACTTAGAAAACACCTCCATCAGATATGTCTGTAGTCAAGTCTATGGGGCATTTTCTTGATTAATGATTGATAACCTGGGGTAGTGCTACCACTGGCAGGTGGTCATGGGTTGTATAAGAAACTAGTCTGAGCAAGCCACAGAGAGCAAGTACGTAAGTGTGTTCCTTCATGGTCTTTGTTTCTGTTCCTTTTTCCAGGTCTCTCAATGGACTGTGACCCATATGTAATCCAGATAAATCCATTTCTCACCAAGTTCTTTTAGTAATGGTCTTTATCCCAGCAATGGAAAGCAAACTAGAAAGTCTACATGGCAGTACACCTGTGGGCTGTGAAATGGGTGGCAATATAAATGGAGGAAAGAGTATTTAGAGACAAGTTTGGTTGTGTTTCTGTGGACACCATCTATTAATACCTCTTGCATGATGACCATTTACTAGTGTCTTAGAAATCATTTAGTTTCCAAATGTTCCCAGTAGCAAGCCAAGAAATGCCAAAAAATAAAAATAAAAAATATAAGAATCTTCAGACCTATTTGTCAACTTTTACTCCTATTAATTATATATATTATACAGTACTAGTCCAATGAATTTAATTTGAATCATTTTCTAATAACAAGGGAAACCAGAACTAATAGAAATTAATAGCTTACTCTATTAAAGAATGTGCCTTTAAGTCTACAACAACAACAAAGCCATAAGACCACAATCTTTTGGTTCTCTCAACCCAATAACCAATTCTAAACATCCACATTTCCAAGGTTCTAAGAATTTAAATGATTATGTTGGTCAAACTCTGCAGTAGGGCAAAAGAAACATTCAAAAACAATTTATGGTTCACAGTTTAGAGGGTTCAGTCCATGATTCACTGGGTCCAGTACTTTTACAAAGGCAGATCCATTAAGGGAGGGCATTGTGGAAGAAAGACACTCATTTTATGGTACCCAGGAATCAAAGAAAGATAAAAGGTGATCAAGGAGAAAGTAAATCTTTCAAAGGCACAACACTCTTCCCAGGGTCCTACTCCTTCCTTCCAAACAGACCCACCTCCTGCTTCCTTACAGTCTCTCCAGCATGAGCTCACTAGTGAGTTAACCCACTGATGTCAGCTCCTCAAGATCCATGATCTTTCAATCAAACTGCCAGTCAGCTAATAACTAAGTCTTTCAGGGCCTGTGAAGGACCTGTCAGATACAAATCATAACACTGAATATGGGTATTTGGTGAAAAACAGAACTAGATTCTGGATAACTTCAGTAATAGCTAAGATACTATGAACAGAGTACAATTTCCAAAGAAATTGTGTAGTTCACTGAATTGAAGGATGTCTGAAAAAAAAAATGGCAGGACTTCAGACAAGACACCAATAGCACAGTGTATTTAACACAGATTACTCCCAAAAATCCAGGCAAATGCAGAGAAATCTTAGTGGTTGTAAGTCTTTAGACTCTGAATCAATGACTGTTGATTACAAATCCATAATTACCTGCTTGCAAATTAAATCATGATCCTGCTTCAGGAACTTTGTAACAAAAGTTCCATTTTCTGTATATGATAAAACAAAGAAGATTCTTATGGAATGGGCTTGAATACACTTGTCTTAATGACATTTGTGTTTTTTGGGGAGAATTTGTGAATATTTCTGTTACCTATTTTAGACCATGTATCACCAAAAATAAGGATGACATTTAACTATAGCCAATGTCATTTTGTTTGATCTGTAGACAGTTACCTTACTAATAGTAGGCCAGAATTCTTCCCAAGAATTGATTATTTTGAAGATTTGTTGACTCACTAAATACTATTTCTGCATTCTACCATTCAAATGAAAACAAGATGGACATTTACATGAATTGATATATTTAAATATACCCAGAGAGAAAAAATATCTTCAGACATATTAATTCAACACAATTTAAAAATCTACAAATTTGCATTTCTATATAAAATCCATGCAGTAGATAAATCTAAGCCCTAATTTAAAACATATTCCATATGGAAAAGCTCAAGTTTTTATCAGTCAAGTGACTCACCTTCCAGAAAGAGTTTTTTAAAGTGTGGTCAAAGTTTCTGTCATAAAATTTATAAATCATTTCTTCAGTTTGAATATTGAAAAGAAGATAATGAAAACCTTGCCCTTTATGATTTAATTCCCTCCAAACTTCTGATAAAAATTATGCTGATTCCTCTATAGAACGGATTAGCAATTCATAAACTAAAGATTAAACAATGTCCCCTTTCCTAACCTTCACTATATTGAATCTCTTTCAGTGGCTATTTATAAAAAAAATCATCATTGTAAAAGCAAAGTAAAATGGTCATTTGTCTGCATTCAAATGATCTGAATATTTGTTAATGTCAAAGTAGAATATGTACTTAGTTGCACTTTTGCTATCAATATAATTAGTTTTAATTTCTCAAGAAGTATATAAAGAATAGCACTGGATAATAGGTTGACACAGTGTTCCTTGATTTTGAAGTTGTTCTAGAGTCTTTTAAGGTGAGCAGGGACAATTTGAAAGTTGTTTTGATTCCATGTTCTAAGTGCTAATAAGACTACTGACAGGACATAATTTATTTTAGATGATGACTTGGGTATAATGGAACTCCCAGTTAAAATTAAAATTGTTTGGTTCTTTTACATTCAGTAAGTAGCCAGACACTCAGTGTAACATTAGAACTTAGTTTCAACTGCTTATCTAGGCCTTGAGGAGTCAAAGATTTTTAAAGGGGCCAATGATATATAACTTTTAATGAACAGAAATTAGTGCTACAAAATCTTTGTCACAGTAACAAATATAAATGCTCCTTAATGATTCTTTCCTTGAGCTGTATTAACCACACAGAAAAAAGTTATAGGTGTCTTCTTTTGATATTACAGTTAAGTATTATTTTAAAATGTAAGACTATAAGAGTTTAGTTTAGAACTTAAATATTTCTTTATTTATTCATTTTAGCACAATTGATATGCATACACATTAACAGTCTATGTAAGTCATATAAGTCTATATACTGTGACTTCAACATCTAATCAGTTGGTCTACTTTGTGTCTGGTGCCATACAGAAATGAGCCCAGAAATAGGTTTTTTTGCAATGTATAAATTATTTAAAATTTTTGTGCTAAAATTGATGTGTTTTGAAATTTTAAAAAATATTATAATTTAACAAGTTAAAAGATCACCCCCATTGCAGAGTGACTTATTTGCATATTGGCATGCTACACAATCACAGGGGGAAATTTGGAAAGATCTCAACTGTTCGTACATGTCAAAAATTGAAAAGAAAAAATAATTATTTGTGAAATTCAATAAAGAAATGCAATCTACTTACTTGTAAGCATTTGAGACATGGATCTTGTCAAACGTGGGCAGTAAGGTGTATTGAGATTCACATGTAAATTCCTAACACTTGCTAATGTTTGCCAACTGAAAAATAAACTGCACTTAGGACCCTGGAGCCCACTTTAATCAATTTGAAAATACTTCATTTCTTATTGTTCTAACTCCATGGCCATAATACTGGTGGACTCAAACTCCTGTATGCTAACTGCAGTCAAAACCACCATCTTGGCCTCAGAATTTACAACAGATCCCTTGCTTGTTTTTGCCTTGGGCATCAGGAAATTTCCATCACTTACTGTACTGAAGAGCTCTAATTTTGTAACTCAGGAGAGGAAAGGCACATAGTGTTCATTAGCAAACTCAAGGTTACAAGCAGAAGGGCTACATAAAATCCTATTTTCAGAAATACACCCAGTAAAATCTCTTGGGCAAAATGATGAAGGGTACTTGGAGAGTGTCCAGTTCCTGTATAGCTAGCATTGAAACTACCTGATAAAACAAGACACAGAAGAGATAGAAAAATGACCAAAGTTAGTTTAAGAAAATAACAAGGAAAGCAATGCACAGCTGGGCAGCAGTGGCACACATCTTTAATCCCAGCACTCAGGAGGCAGAGGCAGGTGGATCTCTGTGAGTTCAAGACCATCCTGGTCTACAAAGCAAGATTCAGGACAGGCACCAAACTATACAGAGAAGCCCTATCTTGAAAAACAGGAAAAAAAAACAAAAACGACTAGGCTGGAAATACTAAAAACACCAGTGAGGAAAATCCCTTTAAGAATTGTGTAATCAATTTGCAGAAAGGAAAGCTGTAATGGTAATGGAGAGATTGTTGAAAACCAAAAGGTCACCATGCAATGGGACACACTGTTTGATGAAACACAACCTTCATCTTCATGAGCATTAATTTAATGACAATTCGGTCTTTTTAACTTTTTAACAGTTTCATACATTTATATAATAATGCTTAGTCATTTGCATCTACTATCCCATGGAATCTTCTTTCCCTTCCCCTAAGAGCTTCCTTTCAACAAGTCCCCTTGTCTTTCTTTCAGCAGTGGGTGTGGCCCACTGAGTTTAATTAGTGTCTTGGCCAGTAAAGGACGGTTGACTGGGGTATGTGCAACTTAACCTTGGCTATGCCACTGACATAAACAACCACCATTAATTGCCAATAGGTCCTCTTTGCCTTAATCTTTGGGTAATTTCTGTAATAACTTTAAGGAACATTCATGGTTATATTTTAATGTTATTAGTTTTTACATGTGCCATGCAGAACAAAACTTTTCTCCTTCATTCTTGTCTCTATATTCTCTTTCCCTAAATCCAATTTTGAAATTTTTCTTGTTGTTAAAGATAGTCTAACTGGAGTTAGAAGCCATCTCTCCCCTACTGAAATGCCTCCTGTGAGTGTCCCGTGTTAACAGAGAGCCTGTGTCTCCCCATTGCCTTCTAGATCCTCCATGCTTTCATTTCCAATGTTCTCATTTGCTGACTCTCACTCTGGAGCCTCGGAAGTCACCGCTCCTGCTCCCTCTGCATGATTTCTCTCCAGATGTTCTGCAGAACATTCTTTTTGGGGTGTCCAGGTAGAGGAAAAGAACAACAGAATAAATACTCCAACAATTCACCATCTATAAAGTTATTCCTTTCTAATTCTGGAATATTTAATATTTATAAAGAACCTCACTGAGAAGTATGTTGATATCTTACAATCTCATATTTCAGACATATTTTTAAAAAACGCTACAACCAGCAGCAGTTTTTTTTAACCCCCTCAGGAGACAATGATGTTTAGAATTGGAGTTTATCTATAGCATAAAAATGACCTTAAATTCTTGCACAGGACATGACTGTTATTTTCAAGATCAGTATAAAGGACTTTAATTCTTTAGTGAATGATAAATAGTTCTGAGGCATATGTTCCACTGGCCTTGTTAGTTAGGATGTCCTACTCTGTGGATCTGTTCAGTGCTCTGTCAGACAATAGACAGGCCATTAGAAAGCCAGTGTGGACACTGCAGTCTGGGTGTGGTTCCTGAGCTGATTACTCATCTGAAAATAGCACACCAACACCGTCTGCTGGCTCTGGATTTTTATTGTTTGTGTGGCTACAGGAAATCAACTCTGCCCTAATTTCCTACGTGATTCAGTCGGGTGAAACCCAAGAGTACAGAGTCTCATGTCTCTTGTGACCTTTCAATACACCCCCAGGATATATTGCCTTTGTTGAAAAACTTTTTAACAAAGGTACAATGCCTGTTAGTGTCAGGAATATGCTTCATTGCTTATATTAGTAAATAAAACTTAGATGTTCTGAAGTTGTGGATTTTAGCATGAAGAACGTCTTAAAATAAGCAAAATTTGTGGTTGAAAATTTTGTAAAGCTTAAAAATGAAAAAAAAATCTATTGAAAATACTATACTTAGTCCCAGATATCCAACATCAGTAAAGTTTATCTACAGTCTAGCAAGAATTCTATTTTTATTTTTTAAGTAGAAAGTTCTTAATTTTTTAATCAATTTTATGGAAACTCTTGCAGTTTGAATGGCATGGCCATTTCAACTGTGGTTTATAAATTTCATATATATTCACCAAACTTGCAAGTACTTCATAATAAGAACGTAAAAAATTCTAAAACACAGCATGCATTTTCTAAGAAAACACTGGTCATATTGATAGATGGGTGCCACTAGCAATATGGCTGCCCCTGTGGAAAAGCAAACAAAATAAAAAATATTCAAGCCACCCCATCAGCTGCACAACTCTCAGGCAAAGCTGGAAAAGCAAGGCAGGAACTGCCAGTGACATTTTCAGCTAAACACCCTTGAAAATCAAAAAGCAAACATTCCAGCATGGAGATCAACGCATTCTGGCCTCAATTAAACACAAGGAAATAATAACAGTTATCCCTGTACCAAAATGTTCACATAGCAGTTATCATACAGTTTACATGTTCTGAAAAAAATACATTGTTAGGGTAGACCAAGCTAACTGTTTAATCCTGTCAAAATCTGGGATATATACATTTTTTCACATTTTTACACACACACACACACACACACACACCTAGAAGATTTGACTAGAGTAAAATAAGGAGGTATATAATGAAAATTAAACACACACATACACACAACCAAGCAGAATCATATATACATAGTCGTGCACTGACACACAGTTACACACATGCAGACTCATACACATACTAACACAATACATAAAAAGTCATACTCTGACACAGTCACACACATGCACACACACACACAAAGCAACACATACATAATCATACTCTGACACAGTCACACACATGAAGATTTGCACATAACATACTGATACATATTACACACATGAATATTCATGTACACACACAAAATCTCACACACAGTAGCACATACACAGTCTCGCACTTGCATGCAAGCACACACACACACACACACACACACACACACACACACACACACACACACACACACACATTTCTCTTTGCCAGAGCATCAAGCGAGTTTCAAGAATGCTGGCTGTTCATTCAGTTATCTTTAGTTCTTTGAGATGCTGCAGATGTCCAAAAAGCTAAGTCAGCACAAGTGTTATCAATGGAAAATTCCTAGTGACTTCATTGAGATAAACTTTGTCATTGATACTAAGGCAAAAAACTTCTGGTTTTGTATACCATTTGCTGACTTGTTAAGAAATGTGATTTCTGCAGAAGTTTTTAACAACCATCCCCTGTTTGGGTTGGCTGTGATTGTCTGTACTTTAAGCTTTCTGTTTATTAGATGTTTTACTATATTCTCCTTCAGATGATCTTTAAGGATTTGACTTAGCTGCTGTCAGGCTTGTTGTTAGTCAGATCTCTTTTTTAAATGTCTGTACCCTCTGCAAAATCTACTACCACCCCATTTTGTACCTATAACTGCCATGTCACTGGGATATTAAAAACAAAGTGAGATGGCTTTCCACACTTTTCACAGATTTCACCATGGCTATGTTTCTCCTGATATGAAAAACTCTAAACTTGGCTGTCAAATATTTCCTTTTCAAAAGAAATATGATGAGTAAAGCAATCAAAAATAAAAAGAAAATATCAAGAAAAAAGCAAGAAGTGGATAGATAAGCTTGCTGAGATGAGCTGGTGAGGCCCACAGCTCCCAGCTCTTTGGGTCCAGCCAGTCCTGTGACAGTTGTGAAATCTTATTCTTGGAACACAGTCTGCTGATTCTCCAGCTTTCAGTTTAAGCACAGCCCATTGTGGAGAGACAGACCGGCCTTCATTTGGGGCATTTGTATCTCACAAGTCATTTTAAAATCTGACAGTATCTTAGACATTTTTACCATGATAAGGTACCACAAACATAGCAGAGACCGAAAGAAATGAATAAATACTTAAAGTAATCTGCGTGTGTTCTGACCTGCTCTAAGTCTGAAGTTTGCCTCCAAGTACGTGGGCTCTCGATGTCTATAATGACGCCATTAAAATTTTGCCTTCTTCAGACATCTGTTATACCACTGTATTATAGCTATCAAAACACTAACAAAAATCTCTGTAAAGCTTATTGAAACCCACCTCTTTTCATACATGTTATCTAACAATATAATTAACCAAACCAGATGTATTTCTTGTATTATAACAGTCTAGTTGCCTCAATCACTTTCAAAATAAAACTGAACCACTTTTGTATATGCATGTTGTATTTACATCACTTTCTTTCCCCCTCTAGACTTTATCAGGTCCCCCTTTCAAGTTCCTGGCTTCTTATTCCTTAATTAATACTATATGAATATATAAATACAACCTGTTGAGTTTACTTAGCTTTGCTTACATGTATAGTGTTTTAAGAATAATTTTTTGGTATTAGATAACCATTTGGTAGAGTCATCCTTGGGAAAGATTTATTTTCCCATTCTCAGGCATCATTAATTGCCTGTAGTTCATCATCTAGGGGTGGGGCCCTGTGAGACTTCCCTCTTACACACTGTCATGTGGACTGGTATTGACATTCAGGTCTTGGTTATGTGAGCTTATTGTTAAGATTTCATGGTTACAGTCCCTTGCTGTATATAGAAAACACAATCTCTCAGCAGACATCCTGATCCTTTGCTCTTATTAACTCTTTGTCTCTTCTTCTGAAGTGTTCTCTGAGAGTTAGGCACGGGATTTGTGTTGTAAATATTATCAGTTGGTGCTGAGTACTTCATGTAAAGCAAGAACTTTTTTTTAAAGCTGGGGTTCAGATGCTTCCTAACAACTGATCCATTTTCACCCTTCTATAGAACTACCCTCAGGCACATTGATCAAACCTCCATGACGTCTTTCATCTCCTAATAATATTCTTATGAGCAAATTAATGAAACATTTTCTTCAAATCTTTTTACCTAAGGTCCTTCTAAAATGTGACTTTTCTCTTCTTCTCAATTTATTTTTGATTTATTTTTCTGAAAGAACAACTCCCACACATCTTTCCTAGAAATGATGTCTCCATTTAACTATTTCTTCATTCCTCTGCTGTTCCACTACTAGTTGTGCGTTAATTCCTATTGAACCACAGCTTCCTCTTCAGTAGTACATTATTATTTCTTTTAAAATAGTAGGGTAATAGATGACTCTAGCCATATATGATTGAGACAAATGATAAAACTTTATAGTTTGTAAAATAGTTTTTCTTTACACCAAGTAAGCAGATGAGAATGGTGATAGATACTGGAACTTTAAAGTCTAAACTCTAGTAGAATAAAGCATCTGCTGATAATTAAGGGATTGCATTTATATTTATAAGTTGGTTATATTTGTGCATTCATTGAGAGAGAACAAGAAAGTTACACAGGAATAGGTGTGTATCAGTGACAACTACATAAACTCAAAAAATAAATGCAATGGCTATTTAAATTCCTGAAAATAAATTACCAGCCATAGCTTCCTGCCTGAAGTGCCTCCAGCTCCTGTTCAGGCAATCCTAGAAGTGTCAGTTGCTCTGACTATGACACAAGTGAAACAAAAATGTAGTACACCAATGCTCTTGTCCCCCTCCAAACTCACAAACATGTCAGCCAGTGACCAAACCTAAAAATGGTACCACAGAATTAGGGTAATGTATAAGCAGATTTTTCACTCTCACCTTGAGATGACACACCAATCTGGATATAATATTCCTAGGGAGCTATATAATGCTACAGTTTACATTTGGGTTTTAATCCTTCCCTTAATAATTCAATATTTTCCCAAAGCCATTTTCCACTGTTAAAAAGAAAGTGATGATGGCAAAATGTTCTTTCTCTTCCTACTACATGGATCATCTTTAAACTTTTATATTAACAAATGATCTTCTATACATTTTTATAAAAACTGAAATTTGATATATTCCAATCTCACTGAGTCATAAACAGTTCTGTTTTCCTTCAGCATTTAGATTTTATTTGTTTTTCAAAAAATATTAAATTAACATGCTGAATAATAAAAGAGTCAATAAGATGTTTTCTACAAGCTTTATGTATAAATCCAGGGAAAGGACTGCAGAAACGCTGACAGATTGAAGGCAGTAATACTTAATGGATGCACACTGCAAGATAAACTACGTTGTTTATGGAAATTTGTAACAAATAATCTCAGAAGGCCATTTCCCTTTATCAGGGAAACAATGAGAATAGATCATAAGATACAAAAACGAAACAAAACCCACTTCTGGATTACTCTTAAATCAGAGTTGAGATAAAAATTTTAAAGTAAATCTAAAATGAAAATGAACTGCTGAAAACATGGTTTCAAAGAGCTAGATGTACTTGAGTTGCCCTTGACTGGCAGTGTGTCATTTCTAACTGTAGTTAGGGTGCCTTTTACTTAGAGAGATTAATCTTTGCTTTTGCTAAGTGCATTGGAAATCAGGAGCACTAACTATGTAAATGATGCTAGGAAATACATCCCTAAAGTATGAAATAAAGCTCTAACTAGATAATGCTAATAAATATTAATATATGGAAGGAGCAAAGGAATATTAAATGATTAAGCTGCCCAAAATAAGAATAATAATATAGTTAAAGTCCTCCAGGCAGTCATTCAGTATTTTAGGACTCCACAAATATTAACAAAAGCAAAACCTGCAGAGGCCAGTATGTCCTAAAGCTTTTTGACTTAAGTAGAAGCAGGAAGGGAATTGGACGGTGCCTCCACCCTGATGAAAGACTGATTTAGTTGACTACAGCTGGTAAGTTAGTAATTCTAAAAGACAGTCTAATCCTCCATCTTCCCATATTTCAATAAAAGTAGTTTCTTCTCCAAAAATGAGCACCTTTGAGTCCTTTTCTTTAAAAAGAAATTGAAAATCAAACCATATTTTGAAGACTTTAGGAGACTTTGAAGTATTCACTTCTGAACTAAACATTGTTTCTAGTTACGTTTTGCTGTTATTGTTGCTGTGGCTGCTGTTTTGTGTTTTTTTAGATAACTGTACTATAAAGGCTAGAGCAAAGGTTGTAGGTGGTGTTCAGCAGAATTCAGAGTTCTCTGCCACCTAAATCGGAGATGGTGAAGTGGTATGCAACAAGAGCCATGCTATCAAACTGTTCTACTCTTGCAGCTTCACACAGCAGAAGATGAAATGAATGACAAGTTGTTGAATTACCCAACACAATGCAGTCCATAGGAAGGACCAGCTTTGTATTTTTTTATTGGTTCCAGTATTAGAAGAATATCATTCCCAGGTCATGAAATAATATCAGATCAATTGAGCATTCTTTCTGGTGCTGGCTTGGGAATGGTGAGCAATATCCTCTAATAACATCCTCAAAAGACTTTTCTGATAATGTGTCAGTGGGTCGAGGCTGTAAGTTTTCATTTAGTTCATTTGGTTTGTTAGTAGTGGTGGTGATTTTTTATATGATAAAGGTGAAGAGAGTAGATGATGATAATCTTGTTTGATTGCCAGATAAATGCTCAAGTGCCCCGTGATACCCTTCATCACAAACCTCCATCTCAGCCTCACCAGGGAAAAGGTACATTGCATTTGAATATATGGCAGTGGACTAAAAGCTCTACCCATAGCCCTGAGATTATTTTTCTTTCTTGCAAGATGTAAACATTGGAGGCTACACCAAATTCTATACTGTACATCAGGAAGGTGAATTCGCAATGCAGAGAGTAGAGCTTGTAGTCACAGAACTAATGTTGGAATTTAAGTTGTTCTTCTAATTTATGGGGATTATGCAAAACTGACAAGAAAATGACCCAGAAACATCTGAGTGTCTGTAGTATGGCTGCGACCCTCCTTGCAAAACTCAGAGGGACACCAGCACATGGGAAAGGGGGATTAGTCAAAGAAGCAGCACAAAACAAATAGCATGAAACAAAGAGCCTATAGATGTGATTTCAAATAATTCAGTGACTTTCTATAGCGTGCATAGCTTTCAACCTCAATAGAAATCAATTCCTAATCCTGCAATTACCCAGCCTTATCGCTGCTGCCCACACATGCTGACGATGGCTAGAGTTCTAGATGACGTTCTTTTCATTAGTATGGCCGATGGGAAATTTAATTAGAGATACATTTCTTGAATGGACAAGGGAACATATAAGGATTAACAAATTAATTCTATCATTTAATTACATTTAAATGTTTACCATGCTGTATAGAAAATACTGACACTGTAGTTAACCCGCTTTTTAATCTGTTCTCTCTTATGTAATGATGAAAACACTATTTTTGAAGAGGAGGAAAAGTGGGATTTTCTTCCTGCTAGCTTGTGTACTGACTAAACAATAAGAAACAATCACCCTAGTTTCTTCTGGAACCTATCAGTTCCTGGCTACATTCTATAAATGCAGGCACTTGGAAGAAAGCAAACAGATCTGCAGGCAACAGAAATCAGAATATGCCCTGATGGAAAGATAAGAATCTGTAACTAAATGGATCCAGGTAGGCTTTAAATAGAATCATGGAAAGAAACCTGGTGGGATATTTAGAGAGATAGACACGCTTGTTCACAAAACTCCATTAGACAAGCCGACAACTAAATTCCTCTTCCTAAAATAGTGTAATGGCTGCCTATGTGCCTGCTTGCCTGCCTCCCCCTCCCCTTTGTCCTTAAGATGCATGCCTTCACAGGTACAATATCTTCCTTCTGTGGTTGAGTCCTCGGCCAGCTACAAATAAGGCCCAGCTCTGAAGCATTTGCAAAATCACTCAAACCTTTCCACATACGTGCTGTAACTTGCCTGTTATTGTTTTGACATTTAGGAAACAGATGCATGTTTTTTACTTTGTAAGGCAGACATCTGTTCTTCAGGATTCACTCCAGAAGCTGGAGTCGTCTGGCAGGAGCACATTAAATTAAAGACACTCTTTACCACCTTGCCTGTATTCATACCACTCAATTCAAGATATTTGAAAGAAACAGCAAAAGAGGGATCTATGAATATGCTCGCAAGCATGAAAACTCTGCTGACATTGATTAAATAAGTCCATACAATGTTCACTGCAAAGTAATCTATGCTAATGCAATTTACTAGGAAGGAAGAAGGAAGCTGAGCTGTGAGCTGTGATGGATGGAGCGTTGCCGCAGGAACCAGGTAGCCCAGCACTTCAGAAAAATCGCATAATCCCCATGAAAAATAAATTCTGTCTGTTTTTATTAGGAAAAATCTAACTTAAAATGCATAAAATCATTTGTGTCTGGTTCTGGCATGTTGAATACCATGGTTAGAGGGAAGAAAAATATTCACAAAACATGCATAGAAGGAATTCTCTTTTGTGCATTGTTTTGCTTGGACTTTATTTTGGGAGGTGTCCCTGTTCTGATTTTACTCTGAAAAATGTGGGTTGCCAGTTCCATCAAAGGGGAGTTTGTGAAATACAAAATTGCAAAGCCCTCAGAACATATCTACTTCATCTGGAATTTGTTAATATATTAACTCAGTATTCTCCAGGGGGAAAATGGTATGTTTTAGATGAATTTTGGATGTAAATTCTAAACAGGTGGACAGAGCAGCAGGAGGGCGATATCAGGCTTCCCGCAGGGGACCCACACCATATAGTTGTAGAAAATGAATCACAGGGATTGGTGGTAAAGCAAATCAGATTTGTCGAGCCGAGTATTTATACATGAAAGGAGCATGAATGTTCAGTAAATTACAGATTGGAGATTCAAAGCCACACATGCACAACTTTCCCTCATGCAGATTCACTGCAGGCTACTAACCGTCCTTTGCAAGAACAATGCACATATTTTTAATTTAATTTTTAAAATCTTGGGCATTCGTCTCTGCACTCCCATGGTGAAGAACATTTCTTTCTATATACAATATTGCACGTGTTTCCGGGCATGAAGTTGCTTTTTAATTACAAACAGCATTTGTGAGCTTCCTGCTGGTAACACCATTTGTGACATTGGCAGGAACTGAGTCCAAATGGAGAGAAGATGAACTCTCTACCCGCCCTGTGAAATAAAACAGAAGAGAATAGTGTTATTTGGAAGCAAGGTACACATTGTCCTGAGAATAAGTAATGGATGTTGTTTTGGGTGCATATTCCCAGTGGAGAGGAGGGTGTTTTTGTCAAATTTCATTGCTGGTATTCTAAAAAAATGGTTAGGTTTGTGTTGTTTGCCTCTCCTCTAGTTGACTATTTACAGAAAACTTGAGAATACTAACTAAAAGTATAATTTTAGCATATTCCCAAACTTTATGAAACTGGTTTGCAAATGGCCTTAGTTTACAATGCTACTTTGTGTGTGTGTGTGTGTGTGTGTGTGTGTGTGTGTGTGTGTGTCGGAGAGAAGTGAGAATAAACTCAGGACATTGTCCATGAAAAGCATCTCCACACCACTCAACCACATCACAGTCACACAAAGCTCTGAGATCATCTGTATTTCCCAGAGGCAAAGGGGGAAGGATCTGCAGTAATATTAGCCCAGACTTCTCTCGGCCACAGTGATTGCCCCAGTGATTTTCCCTGGTGTCTTTCTCTGCATGACAAGGAATATAATAATCATAACGTAATTAAGATTTACTGAACATTTACTACTTACGAGACACTGGATTAAATGTTTTACATTCATTATCTCATGTAATCCTTACTCTAACTCAGGGGGTTAGGTAGCATCATTATCCCCTTCACAAAATGGGTAAGGAAGCTGCAGTTGGAAGAATCTAATTAAATTGTCAAAGAATACTCATTCTAACCATTGCCAGAGCCACTCTGATTTCAACCTCTCTGACAACAATGCTATAGAAGAGCTCCTCTTGCAAGGTGTGCTGCTGACTGCTCTCCAAGAGGAGCATTCTAATTTTTACTAATTGCACTTGCAGAGAACTTGCCAGCAACAGCATTCTGTTCATAGACAATTCAGTCAGTTTATTTAGCAAACCAAAGAAAAGTAGCCCAATGACAGAGTGCAGTCGTCTGTGTCAAAGTGGGGATGGTAGGTTTGTGGGATGTATGTCTCTCACTTTGGATTCTAATGAAGTTTTGTTAAAAGTTTATCAAGAGAATGGAATGTGTAGGTGGTAGTGTGAGCCTCTCTGTCCTGCCAAAGCACCATGGATTACAGCACCCTTTCTGGGTATTTCTTCCCATGACTCTCTATAAAAGCCCACAAGTATGGTCAAACATAGGATGCCAATACTGTTGTAATGAGGCAGAGTCTTTGAAGATGCAAACTTCTGTTATGCACGTTGGTGGAAAATTGGGGTAACAAGCTCTCTGCAGCCTCAGAGACCTTTAACGACAAAGGGAGACATAGATTCCCAGATTTAGCTGCAGTTTTCTGTGTTGACTCAAATCTAATTCTTTTTGGAATTTGGAGGCAGCGTGTGAGTGCAGAGTCTTTATGAACGTGTTGTTGTGGGTGCACATGCACATGTGTGTGCCTGTGTACATGTGTAAATGCACAGGGGCCGGGGTCATTTAAAAAGTCTTCCTGAGTCACTATTCACATTGTCTTTGAGACAGAGTCTCTTACTTAACTTACAGTTCACCTGTTCAGCTAGCCAGCTAGTCAAGAAGTTCCAAGGATTCATCCACCTCTGCCTACTACCCAAGTGTGATCCCCATACCCACCTAGCACTGCTATTTAAGAAGCCTGCCTTGCCTGGTTTTGCATGTGTTCTGAGAATACAAACTTAGCTCTTCATGATTGCAAGGCAGGTGCTTTAAGGGCCAAGCCATCTAGCTACACAGTCCCTTAGCACCTTTTGACACTGCTTGATGCCCCATGGTTTATCTCATGACTGGCTGCCTATCACTTAAAACACACTACTATCTACAGGTTAAGACATCTGTTATTTCTTAAAACTTAGTCTTTGTGATGAAATCTGGGATCATGATTTACATATTTTCTCAAGCTAGACAATTGTTTACATATTTTCTCAAGCTAGACAAATAGGAACTAGACTCATGCTGTCTTCTAAAACCCTTATCTTCCAGCTCTGTGGCTCATATTTGCCCTCTACCTAACACAAACAGAAGCTGCAGTGTTTGCAGTCATGTGCACTTCCTTTCCCAGGTCCTGAAGAAGAGAATTAGTGACTTTTCCTCTAGCAGTTTCCTTGGCTTTGGTAATTGATCGGTTCATGGGCTCACATGGTGTTAACTCCTCAGCTCCTCGCTCTTCGGGTTTTATTTTTTCTTACTGGAGTCATTCCCAGCATAGCACCGTGAAATCAGACCTATGGTGGCCATATACCCCTCTCCTGATGATGACCCTCATCTGCCCAGTAAACATTCACTAATTCAAACTTCACCAAAGTTTAAGCCAGCAAGTCTTTCCCCATAGAGCAGTGCTTGGTGAAGTTAGTTCCCAATATAAGGGGTGAGCCCCCAGCATCAGAGATGTCTGCACCTAGGAGTTATACCATAGGTTCCCCTGTTTTCCAACTGTAGACCACAGAGATACTTTCCACGGGACGCCAGGAAGATCTCCAGCAAAAGGTCTGCTGAAAGAGAGCAAGGTATTCTGTCTCCTCAGGGAAAACAGACAGCAATCATTCTTTCATAGGGATGCAAGCGTCATATTCTCCCAGAATGAAGTCTCAAAGCAACAGCAGAAACTCCTACACAAGATATAATGGTCTTTACATTGTAAATATGCACATGATGATTTGCAAGACATTTTGATATATTTTATATCAGTTTCAAGATTTTATGCATATCTGTGGCTATGGTATCATACCTATTTTCAAGATTTTCAGTTTCCCTTTGTACCAGATCCTCACTTCATTATAGTCGTTGAAGAATTATTCTTTAAATTTATGTAATATTCCATTTACCTGTACTATAAAGTACACTTAATGTTTCCTTTACTATTCATGCTAGCTGTTCACATTTTTTAATTTATATACCAGGTTTTAAATTTATTAACACTTGATAATCCACTAATTCAAATCAAAATACTGGTAATTATTGGGCCACATTTATAGACCTTAGAATTTTAAATGCAAATTTTAAGTGGTTCCTTCTTCTAGGTTATGTGATTATAATTTCTATTATTTTATGTACAGATAGGAGCAATTTAAGTAATCTGATTTTATATACATATGCTACTTTACTGGTAATAAATACACATTGACTGTCAACGTTTATATTTAAGTATTTTAATACACAAGATTCACAGAATTCAAACTTAACCAATGAAGACTTGTAAAGAAAAACACTTGTACATTTCACAAAAAACACATATTTGATCACATTAAAGCACTATATTTAAACAAATAAAATAAAGCATGATGATAGCAAATATTGATTACTAAAGTAATCCTCTAGTCAATTATTTCTTTTAAAAATATTTACTTGTTCTTATTGTGTGTATAAGTGTGTGTTTGCTTATCTGTAGATGTATCACTTTAGTGCACATGGCTGCAGAGACCAGCAGAAGGTAACAGATCTTTTGGAACTGGAGTGAGGGTTGTGAGCTGCCCAGTCCAGTGTGGGAAATGCAATCGGGTGCTCTGCAGAAGCTGCGCCATCCCTCTCCAAACCTTGTTCTTTCTCATGGAAGACAGAAACTTCGAATCTCCACGTAGACTGTTGAATATTCTCCTCCTTCTCAGAAGGAACTGCCTTCCCTTTACATTCCTTGTCTCCTGTTTCCTGTCTCTATTTTTTTTCTTGAAGTATGCAGAACTCGTTCTGCTGGAGTTATTAATGTGTCACCGTTTCCATCCTTTCTGAGAGGTTTATAAATCAGCCATAAAATATGTGAGCCTGCAGTAAGCTTGGCATGTATTCTTAGCCCAGAAGCATAGTTTTTTTTTCAATTTTTAAAAATGAAATACTTCTCTTCTATGAACATACAAAGGGGTGATATCTGAATGTTTCTTGACTCTGTTTGTTATGGCGCTTTCCCAGAAATACTCTGTTCAACAGGAAAAAAAAAACTACAGAAAATTCGGAGATAACTCAAGATTACAGCTTCAGGGAAGTCAAAGATTCCCCCTGTTAATAGCTCCATGTATACATCAACACATGCATAACAATGTTAAAACATTCTCAACTTCCACTGAGCAGCAATCTACATACAGTATAGGAAAACACATTTAAGAAAGAGAGAACAGAATAGAAGCAGAAGTGTTTACTTGAACATTATAAGTATGGAAATTCTTCCCTTTTGGGTCTGCATTTTCATAATCAAACCACACTGAATATGGCTAATAACAGCAGAAGTAGATCATGTTACCAAGAAGGAACAGTGCACACAGCTGATCAGCACTCAGAGAGTTCTCCACACAGTGCTCTGGACCACTGGGTGAGAACAAAGGACAAGAAGAGTTTTATTATTGTTTGATATTTTACATATTCCAACAGTGCAAAATTCCTGGGATTTATCTCATTTTGTCATCTTAAAAAGTCAAAAAACATTAGGTAAATAAATATTATGGAAAGCCTCTTATTATTCCAATTGCCCATCACGTTTCTCATTTAAAGATGTTCTGGGACTGGTAACATAGCTCGCTTGGTAAAGCTCTTATTATCTGTTTGGTGATCAGCACCCATGTAAAAAGCCTAGGGGTGATAGAAAGATACCTCAGAAGTCAGAAAAATGTGCTGCTGTGAGAGGAAGTGGGTACTGCTCCCATGACCCACCTGGGGGCTCACATCCATTTGTAAATTCCATTACAGGGAATCTGATGTCCTCTTAAGACCTCTGAGGGCAATACCACACGCACTTAAACACATGAGTGTAAGACAATCATATGCATGAAATAGAAGTAATTTTTTAAAAGGAAAGAAAGTTGAGTAGTTGAGTGCAGTGATGCATTCCTGAAACCCCACTGGTGGTGGAGGCCTCTGGGATTGGCTGGACAAGTGATCTAGCCAATCCACATGCTCCAGATTCAGTGAGCACCATCCCCAAAATAAGGTTGTGAATAATCCCGAAAAACACTCAATATCAACATCAGTGTATACATGCAGAGAGAGAGAGAGAGAGAGAGAGAGAGAGAGAGAGAGAGAGAGAGAGAGAGAAGAGAGAGGAGAAAAAAGACAGAGGGAAACTTTCAGGTTTGGTTTGGTTTGGTTTGGTTTGGTTTTATGGTTCACTGTCAGGAGATCCGTATTGGCTGGGAAGGAATAGCCCTTGTCAGTGGTCATAGAGCATAAGGAACCCTGTTCATCTCTCAGTGATCATGAAGCACAAGGCACTCAGGATTGAACCAGGGAAGAATTATCACCCATGAGGCCCACTTGTGGGAGTCCATTATGCCCCCCTTCCTAAGGTCTACATACCCTTCCAAACAGACACATTCACGAACGTGTTAGAGCACAGGACTGTTTGCTGGACTGTTCATGTTCAAATCATAACACTTCTTTTTTCTTCTACTCCTGAACAAAAGATGTCCAAAGAGTAATGAATAAGAAAGAACTTAATAGTGTTACTATATAGTTGAGAATTAAGTTACTAATAATCAATTCATAGCAATTGAAGAATCCTAAATTTGATTCATCTATCCCCAACTTTTTAAAAAGGTTAAAGAGATGAGTGTAAGGAGTAATCATATCTCCAAGTGATTCTCTTTCTCAGTGAAATATTTAGTTTCTGTGTGAAAATCATCACAGGGTACCTTGAAACAATTGGGAACCCTTGAAACAGTTCACTGGGTTCATCAAGATCATACTTCGTTTACAAATGCTGCTACCAGTTCATGAAGAAAATTCTCCAACAAATACCTAATTTTATGTTTCCACTTTAGAAAATGCCTTGCTATTAAAAATATAGGAGACAGAAAGAAAATCTTAGTGAAAGGTAATGCTACATAAAGAGAGGAGGAAAGAAGTGTGCAAGGATAATGAGTTATTGCCCTGCTCTCTGTATCTCTGAGGACAGGTAAGATATTTTTCAAACTTTTCCAGATGGTTTTGGGGCTTATTCTCATTTCATAGTGAATCAACCATTTCCGAGTTTCAGGGATGTATTCCCTAATGAAAATTACTCATCACCACACTCCCATCACCAATTCTGCAATATATAATGTTCTTCACATAAGTTATTTTTATTAAATTCATTGTTATGATCCATAAAATGCCTGACAATTTCAGTAGCATACCCATTCTGTCATTTCCTCACCCCCATTTATTCATGAAAAAAATCTGAAGTGTAGAGTACCAAAAAACTTTAATTCAAATTTCATTTAATTTTACAAGTGAAGATTATATCAAGACTTATCAATTTCCAAAATCCATTTTAACTCTGTAGATTTGAATTAAAAAAAATATTCAAAGGTGTTTAATGTGAGGTACATCAGCTGCATTTGCTTTCTAATTCTATAACTACTATTTCTATGATTACAAAATGCAAGGCAACTATTATCTATCTACTCCTATACCATAAAGCAATACATGTACATGTCTAAATTGCTGCATGAACATATTTTATGCTATATATCAGGTCTTACTTAATTGAGAGGAAAGGTAGTGTAGCAGTGGTGGGAACCCTGAGTATATGCAGATTTCTCCATTTAACTCCTTTGTTTTCTAGACAAATCCTATCTTACTCATGGTGCACTACCCAATGTCTATGAAATTCTGTTGAGTAGTCTCAGCTTTATCACTTATGGGGTCACACAATACCCAGTTCACAGTGGAAAACTTAGATTGCATTGTTAGTAGGGGACATCCACTTCAGCTTTTGGTCTCTAACAATATTGAGTAGAAGACCACAACTGTTTCTCCAAGTATAGCATAATTCCATCCTGCAGTCCTAGTCACAGGGATCTACACAAGGCTCCATCCTGCATCTACTGAATGCTCTGCATGTCACTGGACTACAAAATCATATTAGCAACATCTCAGAGCAGCCTGCACAGTAGTTTTCTCTGATTTGGCTTCCTCTTAAACTTCTGAAATGTGGTACAGTAACACAGAGAAGGGATATTGTGATCCCCAAGTCAAATAAGCCCCTAGCAGCTCATTCTCTTTTTGGATTCTCACAATTACTCTTCTCAGAAGTAAGTTTATCTTTAGTTAAGAAGAGAAACATAGACTTTACAAGGTTTAAGTGCCTTGCTCTGGCTCACATGGGAAGGAAAGAACAGATATTAAAACTAAACAGAAAGTTCACGTTTACTTGAAAGCTATGTGTATAATATTCTATTCCCTTGTATTCCCTCTCCTCTCTGACTTCCCAAACACAGAGTTATGATGGTATGCCTTTCCTCTACTGTCATTGTCTGATTCTCAGTCATGCATTGCCTAACCTCAATCCCTGCCCGTGGGTTTCCTAGTGTTCCTTCCTTAGAGAAGGTTGGTAATATCAAATGTCGATGCTACAAAGGACCAATCCTTGGATAATGAATCACAAGAGCACAGAACTGTATCCTAATGATTTCAATGGGGTTGGATTTAGAGGACTTTTTCATCCTCTCTTTCTAAATTCCCTAGAACCGAACCCCCATATATCATAGTAGTTAGGAACTCTTACCTCCTAGACCTAGTTTCAAGGTTATCTGCAAATAAACTCTTTTCCCTCTACTCCTAGTTCCATCTTTAGGGTTTTTCAATAAATCTGTATTAGATAAAAAGACAAAAATCCATATTTTTTAACTTAACACAAAAAAGTCAGAGCACAAATACTTTCATTATTAAATTTTACCAAACACCTAAAAAAAGTCCAATTTTAAAATAAATTCTTCTGAGAAATAGAAGAGGAAGGAAAATTTATGAGCTAACTCTATAATGTCAGTAGCACTTTGATAATCACATCACAGAGGAGTGTCACAAAGGGAAAAAGCAGCTTTATCTACTAGAAGTATTAGCACAAATATTTTCAATAAAATATTGCAACCCAACCCAGGAATGTATGGCAAGGAATATCCATCTTGAACAAGTAAATTTCATACTGGGAATGCAAGGTTGGGTACACATCTGAAAACAAGTTACTGTAATAAAACATTTTAACAAAACAAAGGGCAAACATAACCACCTCCATTGCAAGAGCACTTGAAAAGTCTCACAACTCTCCTGGCAGATACTCCTAGGAAGGTTCTAGCTTACAATGAACTGCACACTGGGTCTTCTGTGCTACCCAAGAGCTATCCCATGTGATACCTTTAACTGTAACACATATCCCAACAGCACTGATAGCTAAGCTTCCACTGGGAAATAAAATATGATATTATCTCTGAAGAAGTGGGAGTAAACCCAAGGCTCTGTTTCTAACCAAAAAGCTATTTGCAAGTGATATCGGCTGGAGGAGGGAAAAATCTGTTTTCTCCAATGGAGTGACATTGAGACATTGAGTATATCAATCACACCCCAGGGCAGACCTCACACTTAGTGATTTGAAAAAAAAGAAGAAAGGAAAAGAAAGAAAGAAAGAAAGAAAGAAAGAAAGAAAGAAAGAAAGAAAGGAAGGAAGGAAGGAAGGAAGGAAGGAAGGAAGGAAGGAAGGAAGGAAGGAAGAGAGAGAAAGAGGGAGAGAGGAAGGAAAGAAGGGAGGAAGGAAGGCAGGGAGGGAGGGAGGGAGGGAGGGAGGGAGGGAGGGAGGGAGGGAGGGAGGGAGGGAGGGAGGAGAAAAAGTCTCTTAATATTTTATAAAATAGGGTGCTAGGGACTGGAGAGAAGGCTTAGTGGATAAGAATACTTGCTGCTATTTCAAAGGATACAGATTCTTTGTATTGTTCTCTTTGTTTCTATTTTATTGATTTCAGCCTTCAACTTAATTATTTCCTACTGTCTATTCCTCTTTGGTATGTTTACTTCTTTTTGTTCTAGAATTTTCAGGTATACTGTTAAATTGCTAGTGTGAGATCTCTCCAGTTTTTTGTTTTGTTTTTATGTAAGCGCCCAGTGCTATGAGCTTTCCTCTTAGCACCATTTGTATTGTGTCTCATAAGTTTGAATATGTTGTATATTCATTTTCAATGGGTTCTAGGAGGTCTTTAATTTATTTCTTTATTTCTGTCTTGATCCAGTTTTCATTTAGTAGAGTTGTTCAGTTCCTATGAATTTGTAGGCTTTCTGTTGTATCTGTTGTTGTTGAAATCCAGCTTTAATCTGTGGTGGTCTGACAGAATTCAAGGGGTTATTTCAATTTCCTTGTATCTGTTAAGACTTGCTTTGTGACCGAGTATGTGTTCAATTTTGGAGAAAGTTCTGGGAGGTGCTGAGAAGAAGGAATATTCTTTTGGGCTTGGGTGAAATGTTCTACAAATATCTGTTAGGTCCATTTGGTTTCTAATGCCTGTTAGTTCCAGTATTTTCTGTTTAGTTTTTGTCTGGATGTCCTGTCTGTTTGTGGGAGTGGGGTATTGAAGTCTCCCACTATCAGTGTGTGAAGGTCACTTTGTGACTTAAGCTTTAGTAATACTCTTTTACAAACATGAGTGCCCCTACATTGAAGGGCTAGATGTTAAGAAATGAAACATCATATTGGTGGGTTTTTCATTTGATGACTAGGTAGCATTGTCTACTCCCAAAGAGTATCGTGGGAAGGGGTGAAAGGGGACCCCATTTTGTGATTACCACCCATGTCCTAGGTTGCTCTTTTATGAACTTAATTGCCCCACTTGTGGAATCACCAGTAGTGGTCTCTAAGCTGCAGAAGGAATTCAAGGTGTGTTACCTTTAGATAATCTCAGGTCCTGATAAGTCTTGCCACAGAGGAGGCTAGCACTCGGTTCCTAAAGAATACTGTGGGAATGTGCAGAGGCTTCAAGAGGCTCAGACATTGTAGAGATTTCTACCTGAAAATGGCTGAATAATTCAGAGGGGAATGTTCCACCAGAGAGGTACACACTTCTGTTCTAGTCCCTAGTGGTAGAGTCAGAAGTAGTGGTTTTCAAGTTGGACATATTTTCCTAGTGTTGGGGGTAAGGCTGACACTGAGCACTGTAACACAAGAATTCTACCATTGAGATACAGGCCACATCACTTTCTTTATAGATGATGTATAAGGTTATAGTAATATATGGTTAGTGATAATTTGTAGTGACGTTTTGGGCATGAGAAAGTGTTTCTTTTTCCTGGATCTTACACCTGGGTTGAATAAACATTCTCCTTAATCTATTATATTAATAAACAAACCAGCAACACTGCACGGACATGCTGTGCAAATGTTTGTGACTGAGTGCTTTCTGACTTATGTCAGAGCAAGAAAACATCTACCCACTCTGTTTATATTTTACTACGGCTCCTGCCTTCCAGAGTCGCAGTATTTCTATATATAATAAAAATAGGGTAGAAGTCATAAGCAGTAAAAATACCACCATTCTTTGGATATATTAAAAAGCATATAATTGAGTGCCCCAAAATGATTAATTTCACTATCTGGTGGTAAACAGGTGTTATGAATAATGGAAAGAAAGTCAGTGAAATTTAAAGCCTCATATTTTTAAAATTTTTTAAAGTTCTCTGAGAATTAGAAATTCTGCTATTTGTTAAGTTCTTGAAAGAATTCAGTTTATTCCCCCATGATACATCTGATAATGAAATATTATGGATAAGCAAGAATGCCCACTTAAACTTTCATGTAGCAATGAATAGTAGTTAACTCTCATTATTCACAAATGGCAGGACACCGCCTTATCTGTAAAATTATCAGAAATCAACAATGGGGCTGACAGAAATGAGAAGCAAACCCAGCCAGGCAATATTTCAGCAGTTTCCATACGCTTAAGACATAAATTCAGAAATAAAACTTAAGAAATAGTATTTGCAAAAGTACCATAAGCATACTATGCTAAGGAATAAAGCCAGTGAGATAGAAGGCAGATGTCCATATTTCAAATTACAAAATACCATGGAGAGAAATTAAAATTGTGAATAAGTGGAGAGATATGTCAGCTCATGAATTGTAAGATACAAAAAAGTTACTCCTTATTTGCAATTTAGTTCATGCTTTAAATGTGATTCTAATGAAAAATCCATCCCTTTGTTTAAAAGGACAAACTAATTTATAAACTTCATATAGAAGCTTGATGAACCCTAAATAGTATTTTAGAAGAAAAATAAGATCTTCAGACAACAGTGTCTAATACCCTGACTTCTTATAAAGTTGCTGCAGCTGCCAGTTTGTTGTGGTTCAAGGGCATGTGAACAGTAGAGTGCACTTGTAGAACCAAGCCTCTGAGACTATCAAGGAACACAAAATATTCCAACAAATGTTACTGAACTTAATACATAAATGCATAAAAAAATATATTAAGGCAACCGTGCCACCACATTTGGTAAGCAAATATCAGTGTGAAATGGATTATATATGTAAAGGCTTAAACTAAAATGGAAAAGCTTCTTCTAGAGAAAAAGAAAGATCATCTTCTCAATGTGGACTTGCAAAAATCTAAACAGGACATCAAGAGCAATATTCAGTAAAGGAAGCAATGAAGAAATATTTTCATTAATTAAAAAATTCAGTAAAGACAATACTAAGGAAAATGAGGAAGCCCTTCTGAGATATAACATTCACAACCTATGTATACGAGAAGGACTTGCACACACATTGCATAACATTTCTCACAAGAGAATAAGGAAATATAATCCTGTAATGAAGACAAACAGACAAAAGATTTCAGAGGATACTCCATAAAAGAATGAAATGATATCAAACTCAAGTAACGGTAAATGGAAAATACACATAACAGCACTTTTACCTTCTAGTGGAGCTAAAATTTAGGTTCTCAACAACAAATTTGGTTAGGATATGATGTTATTTGTACACTACTGCATTGTGGGTAGGAGTAGGTAAAATGCTAAAACTACTTTAGAATACTAGCAATTCCTTACAAAGCCATCTATACAGCTACCCAATATTCCAGCAACTCCCAAAAGTAATGAAAATATAGTTCACAAAAACTAAGTAGAAAGAATTTTATGCACAACACAAATAACTGAATTATAACACACTCCAAGAGAGCAGACATGTTCTTGCTTTCAGAATAGTCTAAGGAAATATTAACTTGTCCAGTATCCTGGTTTGGGGCTTCTTGGAAGTGCATGCTGTGGGGGAGGTTTGTACAAGTATAATCTTGTGATCTCTCAAGTTCCTGTGTTAGGAAGGTAATCTCTAATACAGGGTTTGGGAGACCAGCCTCGTAGGAGGTGAATGGGTAGAAATTTCCATTCTTTTCAGTGAGCTAATGCTGATGTGAGAGGGCTGCAAGGTACATTCAAATGCACATTCTCACTCTTTCACCTAAGGACACAGGGAAAAAACACACACTTGGTGCCACTGCCTTGATTTGGGCCTTTTCAACTCCATTATGATGCTATGTGACATGTTCTTTATACATTTCCAAGTGTGTGATACAGTGGCACAAAATAGACTAAAACTAAGTGGTAAAATAGAAAATGCACTAATCCAGGACACTCAGGCTGCCCTTCTCTCTGACGAATCTCTGCCAGCCCAATGGAAAGACAGAGCAAAGGTCCCCATAAGCCAACTCTGACTTTGGGTCATGGGGAGGTGATGTCTTAGTTGCTGTTATACTAAAGCTTAGCTCAATCATTGGCTCAGGCCTTCTGACAAATTGTATTTTGAGCTCACCCAAATTCACTTCATTTTTCCACTGGGTAGGTGCTGCTAAATTACAATGAAGCATAGTGTAAGGCTGAGGTAGAACCTGTATACACTAATATCCGGAGGCTGTAAGCTAACCACAAAGTTAGCAGCAAATAATTACTTGTTTCTTGAAAAAAAATCAACTGAACTTTCTGGGCTACTACACCTAGCAACATGGATAAACCAAATACCAATGCTTTCATAAAAGGAATAGCATATAGATCTATGCATGTGAATCTGTAAAATCAAACATACTATAATGTGTATCCTGAATGTATGATCTGAAATATATATATATATGTATATGTATATATATATGTATATGTGTACACACACACACACACACACACACACACACACACACACACACACGGAAAATCAGAATAATGTTAAACCTGAGGGGAGGGAATTGTTTGGTACAGATCATGAATAAAATTGCTAGAGTGGTAAAAATGTTCTAAATCTAGATTTTTAAAATGCACAAATCAAAATGGATCAAAAATCTCTAAATTGTACACTTAATGTTTCAAACTTCTATTTAAATTTCTTTCAAGACTGAGTCTTGGTATCAGTTTTATAATCACTTTATTAATAACTATCTCTATTTTGTCTATAAATACAAATTATACAGGCACCTGCAACCAAAATAGCTGTAAAAATTACCTATAATTATCTACTCATTTACAGTTGCCAGTTGATCATTAACCTGTAGGACAACAGAATTTAAATAGACATTTAAATTTTATGTGGGGTGTAACCGAGCATGAAGTATGAATGGTCATGCATGTATCTGTGTGTAGAAGTGTGTTTTTGTGTATAAAGTGTAGAATTGCCTGTATACAGACAGGCCTACACAGCTTTTTTTTAGAAATTCCATTTCTGTCCATATTTTTTATCCTATCTTCATCATAAATTGAACATTTTCCTGATATATAATTGCATGATATAACTAATATATTATATACTTTAAATTATGTTTAATGAGAAAATATGAACAGCTATTTTGAGGTCTTCACCAATGTACAGTCATGGTTACTATTACATACAAAGGCATTCAAATAAATAACTGTAAGTCAAAATGCTTTTATGGAAAATATACATGTTCATATTTATATAAAAGATCATCTCTAGCTGCATACCTCCTGGCCTCTCGTCTGTATCTCCAAAGAAAGCTGTGGTATATATATATATATATATATATATATATATATATTTCAGATCTTATGTATATATACATATATAAATATGTATATACATACATATATAAATATATATACATATATGTATATATATTATACATATATAAATGTATATGCATACATATATAAATATATATATATATATTTCAGATCTTATGTAGGCACCTCTGCCCTATATGTGCTTTCACTTATCATCATAAAGTAATGCTTAGTTTAGATAGTCATTAAGCATCCACGTGATTTTAATTTTATTTAGTGTGTGTATGTGTGTGTGGTGTGTCACCTGAACATATGTCTGTACACCACCTGTGAACATGGTGCCCAAGAAGGCAGAAGAAAGAATCATAACTCCTAGAACTGAAGTCACAGATAGTTGTGAATGGCCGTGAGGGTGCTGGGAATCAAAGCCAGATCATCCTGAAGAGCAGCCAGTGCTCTTAACCACTCAGCAATCTTTCCACTGACTCTTGGGTAATTTTCTCAATGTATTTGTTTATACTCACCCCTCCCCAACTCCTCCCTTTCCTTGCACACTCAACTTTGTGTTCTCCTTTTCTTCTATATTTCTTTCCTCCTTTCTTTTTTCTTTCTCTGTTTCATTTATTTTTTCCAGTCAAGTCTACACTAATTGCCAAAAACTTTTCAGTTAAGTTTGGGAACTTTATACCCACCTCCCATCTAAACGTGTGGATATTGCCTAGATTGAGTTTACATATCTGTATTGTGCATGCTGTTATGGTGACTATGAGTTCATCTATTTTGTGTTTGTGTGTGTGTGTGTGTGTGTGTGTGTGTGTGTGTGTGTATAGGTGAGTGCAAGTACTCTCTGAGGCCAGAAGAGAATATCTGATCCCTTGGAACTGAAGTTCCAAACAGCAGTGAGCCATCTAATATGATTCCTGGGAACCAAACTAAGGTCATCTTCAAGGGCTAGGGCTCTAGTTGTACCATCCCATTTTAAATATGCATAAAGTAATACAATTCTAAACCACATAATTTATTATTCTTTTCCTTTTATATGGTTTTAACTGTTAAATCCCTATTTTGTTTATTTGTACACTTATTTCTAAAAATCAGGTAAGTCTGTTATTTCTTGTAGACATTAAGTATACTTACATTTAAAAGGTATTCAAATGTTACTTTGATTTATCATTTCACTTTGCACATGTGAACTCCTGCAGTCTCTGATTTTATGAAGCAATATGAATTTTTCATTTTCACCTATGAAGCCTCTGCCATTCTCAAATCTCTGATGTCAATGTTGCATCTACAGGGTCTTTGCTCACATGACTACCTTCCTGTTTCACTATATCAATTTATTACATGCCTGATAAAGTATACGAAGAAAGTGGTTTACTGAAAACTTGTATATCTGACAAAGTCTTCATCCCAACCTCATTTCCTAATAGGAAACATACTTTTTCTTGTTGTGGGATTCTACTGTGTAACTAATTTGCACTCTGAATTTAAAATTATTACCTTTGTTTTGTCTAGCATCTAATATTTTAAATATACTTTTGATTGATTTTTTTGAGATTTTTGAGAACTTCAAACATGTATCAATGTGTTTCGAATAAATCTACCTCTCAATACCTTCCACTCTTCTGCCCCTTCTTTCTCCCAATTCCATACACTTGTTTTTAGCCCACTGAGTCAACTTAGTACTGCCAGTATTACAGGGGTGTTGGTCTATCCTGTGGTGATATTTTCTTTGTACTCCCACAAATAAAGCTTGCCTGGAGATTAGAGTGTGGAGCTAACCACTAGAGTTCTTATATCTTAAATTAGCCCATTTTTATTATTCTATAAGTTGCCACGTGACTTGTGGCTTACCAGTACTTTACATCTTGCTTTTCATGGTGGCGGCGGCAGCTGGCATCGTCTCCTGACTCAGCTTTCCACTTCCCAGAATTCTCCCCTCTGCTTGTCCTGCCTATACTATACTTCCTGCCTGGCTACTGGCCAATCGGCATTTTATTTTTCAATCAATCAGAGCAACACACATTCACAGCATACAGAAAGACTTCCCCAGCACATCCCTTTTCTTTTTTTCAAAAAGGAAAGCTTTAGCTTTAACATATTAAAATTATATATAATGAAACAATTATCAAGCAAGAATTATAGTTACAATATCTAGTCTATTTATAATATCTAGTCTATTTGTATTTGGCAAAATTAAATAAGATAACCTATCTATCTTCTATTTATGTGTCTGAGGTCTTATATCTAACTTATCTTTTATCATAACTAAGGAAATTATAACTATCTAGTCTTCAACTTCATCAAAGACTTCAGAAGGGTATAATAATACCTGAGAAATAGGTGAAGGATGCAAGCAACTTTCAGGAGTCTTGAGAGAGTAGACAGATAGCTGGCAGTCTGGACAGTCATCCAAAGTTCCTCTGTAAAGTTGGGGCATCTGTTTTAGTCCACAGGCCTAGAGTCTTTCAGTCACTTTTCTCTGTGTCCTGTAGAATGTCTGGCAGTTTCCTCTGCTAAGCAGGAACCTGAAGGACCATTTCGCCAAGCAAAGTTCAGTGGTCACCTTTCTATGGGTCCTGAATGTCCAGTCCATCAAGAAGTCCAGGCAAGAACAGTTTCTTGCCCAAATGGCTATTTTTGTCAACAAGATAAACTCTATACATTTAGAGTGTCTTTGATGCTCATCCTCCTCTCTGAAGTAAATCGGTGCTGCCAGGAGCAGACATGTCTCACTGTCCAGAAAGTCTAAATTTTTAAAACATTTTAAATGCTGTATTCTGTAGGTCTTTGAAATGTTTGAAGATTACCTACCTAATTGAATTATATCTATGTATACCTAGAAAACTTAACATGACTATAAGTTTGACTATCATAGAAGACTAATTATTAATCTGTATTTTTTAATTATCCATTACAATCTATATGAGTTACATAAACATAATATCTCAAACAAGAGTAGAAATATATATACAGTATAACAAAATTAACTTTAATTTTGTATCAATAAAGTAAAATCTATACCAATGTAAAATATCTTAAGCAAATTGCTCTTTAGAAATAGGTTCAACAATCTACCCTTTTATCCTATCATATCTATATCCTATATTTCCATATCATATCCCCTTTCTTCTTTTTTAAAGATTGACTACGACCAATAACAATTTTCAACCAACAACCTAAACATAGACAAACATCCATAATCCATTTTTTTTTTTAGAAATGTGGGGGGTAGTTTTCAAGGCTACTTCCTTGATAGAGGGCGCTGTATTCTTATGGGGATCCTGAGAAAATTAAAAATTATGGTCAATTCCTGACTGGAATAGTCTGTGAGGCTGTATTTTTTGAGCAGTTGCCTTGAAGCTGTTTGGATGTTGGCTCATCTGGGCCATGATATCATCGGAGACCTTTCATGGATCTTGGCTGGTCAAACAATATTAGCCTGGAAGCAATGCACAAGTTCTCATCTTCTGTGGAAAAAAAAAGCAGAACCAATTTTCCAAAGCAACAACATATCCTTAGACATAAATTTTTAATTATGATACCTTTAAAATATACATATTGATTTAACTCAGCAGCTTTTACAATCAAATATCTTTCTGCAGTTAAAAATTTCAAAGACAATACAATCCAGATTCTCTGCGTGATATCCATCTTTATGTGGCTTATTTTATTTTTTACATTACTTTTACTTTCTCTTTAAAGATTTTATTTTTTAAAACTATCTATTTCTTTATATAACTGTATATATTACTTTTTTTCTCTCTTCCAAGCCTACATACATTTCTATACACATTGTAAACTATTCCATCTGAATCTGTCTTACTGTGAACCGCTTGCTTTAAACTACAGCATTACTAAGACTGAAAGAGCAGCTGGCTCTGCCCACCTTAGCTTTTCAACATGGCAGAACTACATTTACCACCAGCTTTGGAGGAACCATGCTCACCACCAGACTCTGGAAGGCAGTGGGTTTATGCCTCTATCAAAGCAGCATATAGCCCAGAAACCTTTTTTTTAACTAGCAAAAGCTATATCTACCAAGCATCATAATGTGGCCTCATTCCTGCCATGCTGTAGGTCAAGCCCGCATGCCATGAACCTACTGTAGAGTAGCTCAAGCCGGCAGGCTTTGGCTGTCCTGAGACAGACAACTAGGAAGCTGCTCTTGGCTCCATTTTAGAACCCTTTTTTAAAGCTTTCTCGGGTTTTAGGTAGAAACTCTCATCCCACATTGGGCATCATTTGTAGCTGGTGTTTTCCTGCGTCCACCTGGCTTTAGACCCAAGTAAACACACAGAGGCTTATATTACTTATAAACTGTATACCCATGGCAGGCTTCTTGCTATCTAATTCTTATATTTTAAATTAGCCCATTTCTATTAATCTATAAGTTGCCACATGGCTTGTGGCTTACCAATACTTTGCATCTTGCTTCTCATGGCAGCGGCGGCTGGTGGAGTCTCCTGACTCAGCCTACTATTTCCCAGAATTCTCCTCTCTGCTTGTCCTGCCTATGCTATACTTCCTGCCTGGCTACTGGCCAATCAGTGCTTTATTTATCAATCAATCAGAACAACACATTCACAGCATACAGAAAAACATCCCCAGCAATACACTTTTAATCCCAGCACTTGGGAGGAGGAAATAGAAAGTAATATGGCTGGGCACAGAAATGAAATAATAAGGCGGAGTGGAGACAGGAACTTGGCCCTTTCAGGCTGATGATTCAGTAGAGGTAAAAAGTCTTTCTAATGGCTGGCTCCATTACTGATCTTTTAGCATCTGCTCCAATATCTGGCTCTGGGTTTTATTATTAAGACCAATTAGGATTTGTGCTACACTATCCACTAGAATACAAGCAACCTATCAGCAGCCACATGTGGTGGTATTGTGTTCCCCAAAATATTGTACACTCTAATAAACTTATCTCAGGTCAGAGAACAGAACAGCCACTAGATATAGAGGCCAGAAAATGGTGGCACACATGCCTTTAATCCTAGCATTTCAGAAGCAGAAATCCGTCTGGGTCTCTGTGAGCTCAAGGCCACACTGGAAACAGCTAGGCATGGTGACTCATGCCTTTAATCCCAGGAAGTAATGGCAGAAAGCAGAAAAATATATAAGGTGTGAAACCCAGGAACTAGGCTGGTTAAGCTTTTAGGCTTTTAGCAGCAGTTCAGCTGAGAGCCATTCAGATGAGGACACAGAGGCTTCCAGTCTGAGGAAACAGGATCAGCTGAGGAATTGGCAAGGTGAGGTGGCTGTGGCTTGTTCTCCTTCTCTGATCTTCCAGCGTTCACCCCAATACCCAGCTCCAGGTTTGTTTTATTAATAAGACGTTTTAAGATTCATGCTAAGCCACATCCCTAAAGAACTGACTCTCCCTTTGCCAGCAGCCATCAAACACCAATAGCTTAGGCATGGGTGTGACTTTGTGTGCATCTTCCTGTACAGACTCATGCAGTCACAGCTGCTGTGAGGTCTTCTGTGCAGTGGTCTTGTTATGTCCAGAAAATACAACCTCGGGCCCTTACAATCTCATAGCTCCCCTTTCCAAAATGATTTCTGAGCCTTAAGGTGAGAAGGTGTGATACAGATGTCCCATATACCAGCCTCTGTAGATGTAATCAACTGTCTTATTAAATAAGAAACACAGAACCAATGTAAAAGAGAAAGCCAAGAGGTCAGAGCTCAGAGCTAAAATCTTACCCTTCCTCCTGTGGTGTTCCTACTTCTCCGCAAGAGAGCTACTTCCTGTGTGTTTGTCTTTAATATAGTCTTTCTGTTCTGCCTTCTCATTGGTTGTAAACCCAAGCACATGACTGCCTCGTCACTGCCTGTAAGTACAGCCCTCCAGGTCTTAAAGGCGTATGTCTCCATTGCTGGCTGTATCCCTGAACACATAGAGATCTACCTAGCTCTGTCTACCAAGCTCTGGGATTAAAGGCGTACGCGACCACCGCCACGCTCTTGCTGTGGCTCTAATAGCTCTGACCCCCGGGGAACTTTATTTATTATCATACAATTAAAATCACATTTCAGTACAAATAAAATACCACCATAAGCCTCTTACTCTGCATTGTTCAACAGTTGAGAGTCTCTATTAATTGCTATCTGCTGTGAAAAGAAGGCTTTTTGGCAAAGGCTGAGGGCTACACTAGCCATAAATTTACAGACAAGTGTTTCAAAGGGTATTTGACTATATCCATAGAGCTGCCAGTAGTTTTGCAGAGAGTCTCCTGGTTTTTATGAGAATTCTACTGAGAAATGGCTGCCTTTCCTGCAAGATTTGAGGCTTTTCCTTTTACCCCTGTGATTATGAAAATTTTAATGATGATTATTCACCTTAATCAGCATCAATTTAACTCATTTATTCCAATTCTTAGTTGATAATTTTACCCTATTTTCTCTCTTTGCAATTCATGAATCAGATATTTGGCAAGCCCAAATCAAACCCCCAATCATTTAAAAATGGGGTTTTCTCTTATAATCCATCTCTGGGCATTTTCATGTTATTCTATGGAAGGTTCTTCCTGATTTTATCTTTCATTTTTCCTTGAGGTTATTGTTGTACATCTTATTTCACTGATTTGGTGAAAGTCACTTAGTAAGAGCACCATGCATTCTCATCAGCTATGTTACTTTTCCTTTTCGCTTTTCTCGAGTCACAGTGAAAAAACAGCCCTCATTCCCATATAAGACAAACACTGATACTCAATTTATTTATGTATTTTCCATTCATTTGTTCATTCACTACGCATGTCTGTTGTATTGTTCTCCTGTTCTAGGCAAGACACCAGAAGATTAAAGACTAGACATCTCCATAAGCTCACCTGAGAGGTTAAAGAGACAATGCAGAGCGAACATAATTATATTATGAGCAATCTAGAACATTATGACCCAACTATTTTTCACTTTCTCAAGGATTTTATTCCTATAATGAATCCTATTCTCTTCCACCGTCATCCTCAGTATGCATAAATAAAATTTGTCTTAGCAAATAAGCCTTCTTCATTTCAAGTTTAAATCTATGTTTTCCAGTACGAGGGAACAAACCTAAGGTTTTGCACGTGGCAAACATACACTCTTCCATCACTTTACTCCCTAGCTACCCTTGCCCCCACCAATAAGCTTTGTATGTTCACATTCTCTTTGTCTATTGCCATATTCTCTGCTCTTCCATGGAAACAGCCTTTGGGATTTGTCTTTTGTATTGGCTACTATGACTTCTTTTCTTTCTCACTACTAGATAACACTATGAAGCTACTGTTAGCAATAAACCCTCACAGCCAAGAAATGAATGGACAATTAGTCATCTTATGTTCACTTGGACACAGCCTTAAATACAGCAGAACTATCTCTTCTTGAGATACTTTATTCACTAATCTTCTGAAATAAAAATCAGTTTCTTCAGACTGATTGTTAGAAGTTCAGAATCAATGTAGGAAGACATTTAATTTATATAAATTTATCTTTAGTAGACACAAACTTAATATATGTGTATATGTTATTATGTATATAACCAACATTTAAAAAGTACTACATGAATACACTGAAAAGAAAATGTAGTAGATTTAATTATGCTGCAGTCAAAATCATACATTATCTTAGATAATATTTTACAAATCTATTAGGAACATTTAGCTGAAATGTTGATACAATAAATAGAAATATTAAAGAGTTAGGAAGAAAGGTCTAAAATCCTTATCATAAGTGATGTAGTCCAAAGAAGAAGGTAAAAACATTTTATTTAAATTAAATGACTGCCAAGTAGAGATCAACAGTTTCTACAAAGTTGTTGGTGAATGAAATAGAAGACCACAATCATGGACTGCAAGTATTTCTGTGAAATGAACAAAAATTGTTCTTGCTTCAGCAGATATTTGCTATTGAGTTCATAGAAGGGAATGGTCTCACAATCGAAATAGTAATGGGCTGTATCAATAACTGAAAGCAGCACAAATTGAGTGCCAACCATACGAAAAGAAAGCGTTGCCAGTTCATAGAGTCAATAAAGATCACAACGCTCCCCATCATGCTTGAATTGCAGTTATTAATCACACTATCTACTAACAGCAACTGATGATGGATAATCACCCAGGCTATGATGTCAGGTCTTCTATGAACCAGGCAGATTTGGGACATATTTGAGATCTCTCAGATTGTCAGAATCCTCAGTTCTGTACATGCTCAAATCAGTTATGTTTTATTGTTATTGAATGTATCAATAGAAACACAACAGAAGAACACTTCTTCAGATTTCTTAGATCGTTTTTGAAATTCAGGTGAATTTGTGACACATTGATCATGAACATAAAAGTTATTAGAAGCAATTGTTCTATAACAAAAATTGAGTGCTCATAACGTGATTATGGCACAAACATCTGTCACTCATGCAGACAGCATTCAGTAAACCCATCAGCCTAACTCTATTTTCCCTCTGATTTTATCAGGATAGCTTGCGGCATGACAGTGTTTTGAGTGGCAGGCATCCACCCTAGTGTACAGTGTTGCATACTCAAGTTTTGTTTGTGGGAATCATCCCTCCTTGAAAAATGTAAGTTTTTAAATTGTTTTTTTTTTTGAAAATAGGCATATGAGGAATGCTGCTGCCTTTTCTCCTTAAAAAGTCCAAGTTTTTATAGTCCCCAGCTTCCATAAATATTTTACTAACTTTTTAAATTGACTTTTTGGTTTTATAATGAGAAATATCATGAATTATTTAAAAACTCCAGACATGTGTATGTATGTGTACAGGGAGATAACAATATATAGATATATATGCTATATAGTACAATGGAGAAAGATGATGCCCCAAAATAATGAGAGCATTCAGCACATTTAAGTGAGGTTAACAACCTCATGCCTACCTTTACAGAAACATCCAAAGTAATTTTTAAATTTTATAGTTTTATTGGCTGCACATTTAATATCTGTCATGTGGAACTGCAACAAGGTATATGTTGTGGAATCCTCACTCAAGTCAAAATATCAGACTTAGAGGGGACTGTTGAGAACACCGAATTTGATTCTAGGAGTGGTGTTGAAATTCCCATTCTGATTTGCCTCTGAAGAGAAATCTACCCAGTGTGGGATGAAAGAATATCTTCATACATCAGTGTTCTATACTAGAAAAACACCCTTTTACAGAAAAAAGCTTTCATGTAAAGCCAACTTCTACCTTGCATTCCTTTCCACAGAGAAGCCCTCTAAAATCTCACAGCATAAGCTAACTTATGACAGACTTTAAAGTTATGTTAAATAATATTTTGATATTTAAGGATAAGTAGTTGCTTCAATTGTTCTTACAAATCTCATAAGAAAATATGCTAACAAATATAGAGCATTTCTGTTAAAGGAATAATTATAATGTTTGGCTATACACTGAGATGACTTTGATCAAAACAAGTCAGTTTCTATCTTTGTTAAGACTGAAAAAAAACACAATGGGAAAGAGATGTAAGATGGTTTTGGATCCCTACAGTTTCCTTTTGATGTCCTTTGTCCATATATCCATGACATCACAGTATGGCAGACGTGGGATCATGTATCAAACACTGTAAGTAGATATCCTCCTCCAGAGCTATAGCTTGGGTGGACTGTGGTCCCTTGCTAATAAACTCATGCTTTCTCTTCAATTATACCAACCTTTAAGCTGTCTTTATACGCTACGTGTTTATTTGTCAAGCAGCAAATTGATTTGTGAGGAAGAAAGAATTTTTCAAAAGAAGAAAACAACTAACACAGACTCCCGTAGGCTCGGACCACAGAGCTGGGCTAACGAAGAAACCAGATTCCTTTTGTTCTCTTGTTTTTTGTTTTCTTTTCAATCAAATAGCCTCAAAGACAAGTTGGCCCTCATGGTCATATTTTTGTCTTTTGAATAGTTGGCATCCTCTGAGTCAAGTCATTAATCAGAGGAATGTTCCAGTGGCTCTCTTAAACTTCTAGTCGAGAGAACAGGAATCTAGAATTCATTCCAACTCTGTCATTCTTATGTTTAAACTGAGAGGACATGAGTAATCCCCATTCTTCTGACTCAAGATTCCATTGTTTGAACAATAAAGACATAAAGACGAAAACATCCAGGGAGTTCACTAATATTTCTACTGACTCCTGTCTTTTATAGTTTCCCATAGACAAACCCTTGTTACCTTGTTTTTAATAAAAGGCAAATAAAATATTCTATCCAGTTTGAGTTAGGAAGATTGGGGGATTATAAGCAGAAAATGGTTTAAGAATCACCCTTTTGTCCATCTTAGCCTATAAAAGAAAAAAAAAAAGGTGTGCTATATATTTTAAGGAAATTTACATTTTTTTCTGGCTTGCACTGCATCCTCAAACACTATTACTTCACTCACCATCTTAACATATGTGTAATTGGGCTGGGGAGACTGCACAGTGGCCAAGAGCTGGCACAGCTCTTTCAGAGGCCTGAAGTTCAGTTCTGAGTACCCATGTCAGGTATTCACACTCACTTCTCACTCGAGCTCCAGGGGCAACTGATGCCTCTGGACTCTGCTGAAAAACTCACTCCTGAACACCTGATAAATAATATGTTCTTCATTAATAGTTGATGCATAAATCGGTTAATGACTCGTGCCTGGGTCTTAAGTGTTCATCTTGTGTTTGGGTTGCAAGTTGTTTATTTCACCTGAGTGCTGGGGTAATGTATGCCATCCTGGGGGGCATTTCTGTTGTCTCTTCCAGGCCATTAGAGATATGAGAGTTTGAGGTGGCTGCTCATTCTCTGCAGATATAATCTTGGTATTTTAGTTATCCTGAGTACATTGTAGAAATCTACAAAAGAAATATAACTTTTGCTATAATTTTTCAGGTACCTTTTCTGATCATGATAAAAATCTAAGTAGTCCATCTTTGTGTGGGCTGGGGAGGAAAGGACATTTGTTGTTCACTAGAAGGATGAAGATAACAAGGTAGCTCTTGAGAATAATACAGTTTTCAGTGTGCTTCTCCTAATCACTCTACAGGAATTGAGCCTGAAGCTGTGCCAAGTATCCCATGCCCCACAAACTCATAAAAACACAAACAAAAAGCAGCTAACTTCCCAAGTGTAACAATGCCTCCAATGTAAAACCATGATCAGTTGCAACACACTGTACTAGATTCCAGCCTTCACTTACCCAGACATGTAGCTATTGTTCCTGTTGTGCTAAGTTCATACAATGCTTTTTGGAGAATTTTTCTCTATTTCTGCCCAATAAGAGTAAGGAAAGATAGAAATCCCTAGTTCTCAGTCACATCAGGACTTCTTTCCATGCAGCTGTCTATTAAAGCTGATAGCAAAATATTTCCAACTATCTAAGTTTATTAACATTTCAGTGCCATTCAGTTCTGTTACAGTCCTGCTTTATCAGACCATTCTTATTGCACACCTCTCATTTTTCTCTCATTAACAATGCTAGATCACGAGTTCCATAAGAACATGGAAGTTCTCACATTGTGATCAGGGGTACAGCTCCAAGCACGTAGAGCAAAGTCTCCTGTAAAATAAATCTATTAGAATATTTAAGTTAATTATGTTCATGAATGAATGCATGCATAATCAACTTTATATTTTGATTTAATGTTGATTTTCTTTCTTACAAATATTGCTAAAGTATAACATAGGTTTTAATGTACCTGGATATATATTCCCACAGAACTCTAGTTGCTCAATTTCTTAGTAAAAAGCCTAACAACAAAACCAATTTACCTTAGAGTACAAGAAGCCTGCCATCTGCTAGTAGTTTATATTTTCAGTAATAATGCTACAGCATCAACAGACCAAAGTCTTGTCTAAGAAGCAATGTGGAGTAGCATCTACAGTCTCTAACTCTAAAAAGTGAAAGAAAAGTTTGCCCAGAATCCTAGATGAAAAAAAAAATCTAATGATTTCTGACTGGTTAATTGCATTGCTGGGATCATACATTATTGAGTAGACCCTTCTCTTCTCCCTTATCTCCACAACAATTTGCTAAAAATAGCAAATTCAACACCCTGTCCCTGGTGGTCACAGATAACCACAAAAAAATTATTCACATAGGTTAACATACTTATATCCATTACTGTTGAACATGTAGAAGTAAATTCAGATCACTTGAAAACAAGAACAGTTTCTAAAGGATTTTGCTCTGCTCTGTGTTACTAAGGGGCAGGTTCTTTATATTCCTGGAAAGCAACTGCAGCTGGGCTGAGCAATGGGACTCCATTCAGGGAAGCGATGGTGCATCCTAGAAGTGAAGGGGTCCACTAAACTCTGGGGAATGCACCACAGCAGGGCTTGCTTTTCTGTTTCTGTTTCTTTTCTCTGTTTCCATGAGAAACCAGGATTTTAAGCTACTCAATCCCTCCCTCCACTTGGGATATATTTAGATAATACTGTACTAGACTTTAAAATTAAGACTGTTTTCCTTGATTTCTCATAAATTCATCATTTCTATTTTCCAAGTAGTTTTACAATTTGATCTCAGCCATTTCATCTGGAAAATGATGGAAATATGCCCAAATATATCTAGGTGTTTTTCACACTTATATTTTGGGGACCTCTCATACCAACACAGAAGATGCTCTCCTGAAGGAAAGAGAGTCTGAGCATTTGCTCTTTGGCTTGTTTGTGAATACACATTAAAGTGCTATAAATATTGTCAAGATTCAGAAGACTCATTAACCAGTTAACTTCTGTCTCATTTTACACGATACTATTTTTCTGGAAATTGTATCCAAAATGAACTTATTTAAATAAATTATATTCTGTGCTTTTTTGGTTGTTGTTTTTAATTGAGGGAAATTATCACTCTCTTGCTGAAGTTATCTATAGTTTGAGCCAGTATTGCTTAAGTAAAGGGATTCTCGTGATGGTACATGTCAAAAGGGAAACATAGTACTTTCTTGATAGAGTCACTAATAACTAAGTTCAAAAGCCATATTACAGAAAATGGAGCCTCCAAAAAGTATGGAAAATATCTATAATTCACTCAATTCCTATTAAGTTAGTAAAATAATCAGTGTCTTCAATCAATGTGTTACTCTTCATTGTATCTTGTCCTTTTGCAAGATAGAAACCACATAGAAAACCAAATAAAGGAAAATTCTCTTGTATAATTGACATTAACAGACACTTCTTTACTAAAAACATTTCAAATACATAGTCATATATACAAAACTAGTATTCTGTTACCCTAAATAGTGCTTTAAAATAATGAATAGTGATGAGGACACTAGAGATAGTTATCACAGAAGAAACATGGTTTGCTAATAAGTACAACTTTTCAACATCGAAACCATTACTATATGAATGTCGCTCAAATAATTCTGTCACCAGGATATGTTTTCATGTTAAAAAACAAATACCATTGGAAAATTTGCTTTCTATCAAGTTTAATATTTTCATATTGAAAACTGAACATAAAGTGATATATTTAGTATGTAAAGATATTTATATGCTAAATTCATGACAGTGTATTTCTTTTATCTGAATAGAAATAAATTGAAAAGAAAGTGTTACTACTCAGAATTTCTGAACCTCAAGTGGCAGCAAGGATGTCCAAACACTGGATTTTGAAGTTAAGTAGCTTCTTTGATTTTAAGAGCAGATTGCACTAAAGGGCAGCTATTTCCCTGGAGTTTACGTAAATATCTCTAAGTACAATATTGATGGGCTCTATATGTGATGTCTGCTGATCATTCAGCTAACTTCCCAGGATGCAATAATTAAGAGGTTATACTAACTCTCCAATCAAAGTCAGAGTCAATGTGAAATGCTCCTATATAGAACTTGATATTAGTTAGCTGTGTGTGAGGCAGCTCCAGTAATCACAACTATCATTTATAAATCTTTCTTATAGGAATTAATTCTCTGTTTGAAATCATTTAACAAAGTTAAATTAGTTAAATGCATCTTCTCCAAGTAGCCTAACTTTTTAAATGTTCTTCTGACCTCCAAAAATGAGAACTACATCTACATCACTCTTGCCTCTTCCCCTAACTCTTTCTCTGTCCTTTTCCCAAAAATTTATGATATCTTAACCATTATAATTGTTACATGTATATACATTATATAAACACACACACACACACCCCTGACTGATTCCGTTTAGCATTGCTCATATGTACATGTGTCCTAAACTGAACACTGGGAGTGGACAGCTTATGCAGAATCTTGTCTTTGGAAATAAACAATTCTTCCTTTCTCATTGACCACCTTTCACTTCTCATCAGTGGGGAGACCCAGCTGAAATGATAAAGTAATCAGGGATCATTTATTTAACTTTATACTTTTTTCAAAGTCCTCTTTCCTCCAGGAAAATTGTTTTCTTTGTTAAAATAAAGATGAACTCAACTTTTACATTTTATATTGCAAATAAACAATGGTATCTTGTCTTCTAATTATAAGAATATGAATATCTATTAAAAACAACTTTATGATGTTATCATTGCAGTTCTAAATACTAACTTCAAGTACTGTCTTTTAAAATGTGTAAAAATATGTTAAAATTCATTATAAAACACTCAAAGAAGATTCAAATGACTGCTTAATATTATTTCAACAGTTAAGAATAGCTAATAAGGGGTTGGGGCTTTAGCTCAGTGGTAGAGTGCTTGCCTAGCAAGCACAAGGTCCTGGGTTTGGTCCTCAGCTCCGGGGGGGCGGGGGGAGAATAGCTAATAAAAACAGTTTCTGCAATTTCTGCAACTGAACTCAGGTCTATGCCATCTGGCTGCTGGTGAGTATCTAGATTATTGTTGAGCTAATTAAATAGCATGCATTAATTATTATTTCTTTTAATGCCTTCTTAACTGTAATCTTGATGGTTAAGTAAAGCACTGAACATTGCACAATTATCATATTTCTTTTCTTTAAAATTTTAAGTTTGTGGACTTAGCCACTGTATCTTTAATGTCCACAGCGCATGATACTTCGTAATAAATAAGAAACAGCAATTTGAGAATTGAATAGTATCTCTCCCAATGCCCTCTATTCACCAGTCCCACGTTTGAGAGAGCTCAGAAATCTCAAGACACCTTAGTTATTATGTTCTGATTTTTTTCTTAAGAGTGTTACATTGTTTCTACTTTCAACACATTGCATAATATGCACTAAAATACAAACAGTCTAGTTTATGCACAAAGGCTAAGACTCTAGATTACTTCCTTCCTGATTTGTGTCTTTATATTGAGCAGAAAAAAAAGTTGTTCATACAATGAATGGTCTCTTCCTTCTCCAAACTCTGGTATATGTACTCTCGAAATATATGTCTGGGGAAGGAAGGGATGGTCAGTGATGGTAGTACTTGTGAAAAGTTCTATAAATGGCAGAAATTTGAAAAACTGCAGTCTCTAGAAGATTACCAAATGAGAAGCAACACTGCCTGGAGAAATTGACAAGTGATACCATCCTAAGAGCAGAACAAACGCACTCTTGTCCTCAAATCTGGGAGAGATTTTCCAGTCTGTAATATGGAAATTAAAGAATGAAGAACCCAACCTGGCCAAAGTAATTCAAAGGATCTTTCTGATTTCAGATTGAATAAATATTTTGAGAATGGGATTCTTGTTCTACGTCAAACTGGGTGTGAAGATCAAATGCAGTATAATGTGAAATAAAGCTCAGAATGAGATGATTTTATATCCAAAGTTTTTCAAGGCAATCCTGCACATAGAAAACTAAGATCAGCTAATTAATGTGAAAACAAAAACAAGAAACAAACAATAAAACACAAAGCTGAAAATTTCAGGCCAGAATGCTTATACAGTGCAGCATGTTGTTCCCAGCAGAGGATAAGTCTTCATTGCAACCTTCTCTCATAATGTCAGTCTGCTCGTGAGTTCCATTCTTTACTTGGAATCTGATTTCTTATTTTTTTTGCTGTATTTTAACACACACACATGTACATATATGTTTCATGATTTAAGTTTATTCTAAGTGACTAGTCATTTTAACATATCTCAGATGAGTTAGCGATTTGAAGCGGGCCCATTCGTGCAGTTATTCTGCTTTATAGTGTTGGATGAAATTACTAAATATTTTTTAGCTAGCTCATGGGTGGTCTTAGGATTTAAAACTGTTTTATCCACTTCAGTAGCCTTTACATAAATGGTTGGAAGATTGGGCTTAGCTATGATTGTTGACTAGAACATCTACACATTGCCTCACGTACATATCTCTGATACTCAAAATTCTTATGTGACTCTGGGTAAACAAACAAACAAACAAACAAAAAACCTCCCATTTGAGATGCAGAAAAAAAAATCCCATGAAGGACAAAAGTCTCTTCATGACTAAGTCTTGAAATTCTGCATTGTCTTTTCTATCACGTATCTGGAGGGAATTAGACACCACTTTGTTATATAACAACAAAGAGTTGAGGTCAGAGTAATGTTGACAGTATGCAAATACAACTTAGAGGAGAGGCATCAGTGCCTGCAAAGGAGAAAGTTGTTGCAAGTAATCTTGTAACCTAGACACATACGTTTATGTCATTTCAGGCTATCAAGTTTTATTTTATAGTGATCATTTCAAAGGCTACCTCAATTTTCCTAAAGTCAGCAAAAATTCTTGTTTATTCTTGTTTTCTATTGGTAATTAGTTACAAACATGGTATATTAGGCAGGGTATTCTAGAGAAACCAAAACAGATAGAAAGTGTGTGTGTGTGTGTGTGTGTGTGTGTGTGTGTGTGTGTGTGTGTGTGTGTGTAAAAGTCTTACGAGTCTGGCTAAAATGACGGTAGGAACTTAGAATTTGACAAAGAGCTAAATAACTGCATGTATGCTAAAGTAGCTGAGAATGAGTAAGAGCTCAGTCCACAAAGCTGGATGCCTCTGCTGCTCCAATCTAGCACCAAAAGTCTAGAAGATCTCTTGAGAGTCAGTGATTGAGTCCTTGGAATGGAAGAGAGACTGGTAGCTCATATCAACAGAGGATCATAGCAAAAGCAACCTGCACTCTCAGTTCTAAAGGGGAAGACAGGCACAAGCAGATTGCTTTCCCTTGTGTCTCCTTGGACCTGGACCACCTGTGGTCCTCCTGCCTACATGAAAAGTGAATCTTCCCTCAGCAAATCCTCTATGGAAATACCCTAAAGAGAATGCTCAGAGATATGTCTCCCAGGCATCTCTAAAGATAGCCAAGTTGAAAATCAAGTCCAATGATCACAATAGCATTCATGACCACTCTTATTTCAATCAAGTGCTAACTAAAATATTAAGAATCCATCTGCTACACTTCATGCAATAATATATGGACTACAGAAGAGCTATAGAAAAAGTGACCATATGGCTCGAAGGAACCTACTGAAGGCTGGGGTGGTGATCTGATATGGATTCAAAGAATCACAGCAGGTTTCTAGATGGGCTTGAGGACACAACCACAGAGTTTTTCAGATTGCTGAGCTACCAAAGCAGAGATCTGCTTCAAGGTACAGCAACAACACTACCAGGTTTGACTCTATTGTTGTATATCCATGAGATTGAGCGCATGTCATTTTGGGTTCATGGGTCTCCTCCAGCTTAAGAGTGGGTACATTGAATTTGATGTAGATTGAAAGATCCTGAATTCAGCATTGATGTGAAATAATGAGGCGTTAGTATATTGTGTAAAATGGAAAGATATATGCCAAAATAATAGATTAAGAACTTGCAGATGGCTCAAATATTCTCTTTTACTCTCTCACTGTCCACCCCCATACTCTAACAATCTGTGCCAGTCTTTCTTTCTCTTGTTTTAGGTTCATTCAGGTCTCCTATTTGGAAAAATAGAGTTGTGAGGCCAGAACTCAAGAAGTGTGATGAATTGGTACTTTCTTCCCCTTGTTGTTTTGCTGTTGCTTTGACAATTTTCATAGTAACGTGAGAGGTGCCTGAAGAATGACTGAATCCATTCTATCTTCGAACCTGAGTGCCCCCTGTGTCAGCTAAAAACGAAGCTCTTCCAAGACACAAAGGAATTCAGACCAGATCTAGAAATTTCTTATTGGAGTCCAAATGATATAATCTTCTGAATAAGACTCCTTGCCAGTTCATATGTCTTGAGATATTGATGTGTAGAGTTGCTTATTATATAACATTTTAGGCCATTTTAGACAATATGTATTCCTATTTCATTTGAAACCATAAAAAATTATTTTTGATAAACATGAATGTACTAGTAACCCTAAGTGTAAGAACTTTTGTGTTCTGACTAAAAAGTGAACATTGTAATATGCTTAAGACCCCTGCTGTGTGACTTACAACCCAGTTGTTTTCTGTCCCTGACAGGTAACCATGGTGTTACATTTATTGGGCATTCCTTCAGCATTACCATATTCTCCTGTGTAGATATTTCTACACAATCTAACATTCCTTTTCATTTAAAAATGTTTCCATGTTGGTAACATTCTTCTTAAGTTGTAATGGTTCTTTATACTCAATATTGTGTATTCTTAAATTTTACTATTATGGAACACGTGCTTCAATTCAATACCTTTTGCTATTGTATTACATTACCTAGTACAGGTGTGACACAATTTATTAAAGCATTTTTCTCCATGTGGACACTAGGTTATCATTTTAAGCCACCATATACGTCCTTGTATATTGGCTATATGTAGGAATTTCTTTTCAAATTTTATGTCCTGCTGTTCTGAGGCACTGAAGCAGTGAAAAGTCCTTACAACAGCATGTATTTTATTCACGCTTCAGGATTTGTCTCATGTATTCAGCTAACAAACACCAGATGTAATGCTATTCATGTTGACACATTCCATACTTCATGTAGAACCAGCAAAGTTCACAGAGACATGGATGGGCCTCAGCCACTAGGAACACTAACATCATTAAAAATAATGTACATCTCACTGCTTTAAATAAACAGTCAATGTATTATCCCTCCTAAAAATAGCCTGAATTAATTACTCACAGTTTAGAAGAATCAAAATATATTGTAACCATTTACTTTTTACTGTTGGCCTGGAATCATTATTATAAATGTCAATTAGAACACAGAAATGTGTTTTATATGGAATTTGTTAGCACATTGTACTAAGAAGGCAGCTATAATAAAATTTTAAGTATTCAACACATTCTTAAGTGGATAATTCTGAAGAATGGCAATTTACACATTTATTTACTGTTCAGAATACCTGTTTGTGATTATTTGTGAATTTTCCTTTTCCTAAAGAGGCACAAGAGCATTACTTTTACAAATAAAATTGAGGGATGCTATTTTAATAAGCCCAGTTAAAGGTAGTGTATTCAAAATGATACTTGAGTTATAAAAATGCTAACTGGGTCTTCATAACTATTATTTTTTGTTGAAATTATTAGCAATTTGATTTTAAGCAGCGGTTAATTTCCAAATGTGAGAGTCTACAAGTCTAGACATACCCATGTCACAGAGTCATATAGATTAATTTTCTTGTCTCAAGACAATACTATTTGAAAAGAATGAGACTGCTAATTATTTTCAATAAACCAAATGCTCTCTCCATTTAATTGCCCTTATTTTGAGTTGTAGTACAGCTCCTACTTCCATTGTCATATCATTAATTTAGCTCTATGAATCTGTAAGAACCAAGGAAAGAACTTACATTGATTGTTAAAAATTTTCCTGAAACATTATGCCAGTTGAAGTGACATTGTCTCATCCAAAAACCATGGACAGTCTCACAAAATACTAAGTGTCGGACATGGAAAACCTCATTTCAAGTTACTGGTCAGCCCAAGAAATCCCCAAAATAATATAACCCATTTTCATTGCCCTTAGCACCATCCAGAATAAGCAGGGGAGACACTATCACTAAAGATACCACACATTTTGGGCATAGAACTTGAAGCAACTTATCTGAGTCTGACCTGGAAGCCTCCTGACTGAGGACTAGTTCTCATCATTTCAGAAGAAGCCATGTAAACTACCAACAGAGAAGACAGTCAATAGTCCTATCAAGCTGTAATGCTTATAAAACACAATGAGCATCATGTCAAGACATTCCTAAAGGAGCAACAGTGGTACTTCTATCTGGGCATAACCAAGGGCAACTTAATTGGAGTTAAGCCTGGGTAATAGGGAGAATTCATGCCTGCCAATTTAAATTTAGCCAAAAACCAGTGGTTGGTGAGGTCATTGACTCTGGAGTAAAACCCACTTCTGTCACTTTCCTAACATTTTAAACACAAATCCCTACATTCACAGATGAAGGTAACTACCATCTCTCATCATAGAAGCTTCTTTTTGCAGTCTATGGAGCTAGTTAGAGAAATCTACAACTGTTCAAAGTGCAGAGATCAACAAACCATGGGTGCTGCCTCTAATTATTACATTTATAACCCAATCTCTACACTTAGGAATTAGGGGAAATGGTAAAAGATGGGAAGAATAGATTATAAGAGCCAGGGGACCAGGATATCTGCTGTTAGATAATTCCAAAAGGAAGAAGGAGGAGGAGGAGGGAGAGGAAGAGTAGGAGGATAAGAAGGAGGAGGAGGGGGAGGAAGAGGAAAAGAAGGCCAAGATAACTCCAAGTGAGAGCTATAGGAGGGGAAATCTGGTATGAGAGGATATGAGGACATAGGGGAAGAAGTCGGTAAATGTTATCCAAGACATACTGCATGAAAGTTCCTAACAGTCCACAAAAATATATTATTTTTAAACAAAGAATTCTATTGAAAAATATTTTTATTAGTGAAATTATTAAGGCCACTCCATGTAGTTAAAAGAAAGATTTATTTAGTGGGTAACTTACAAGTGAAGGGATAGGTAGGTCACTGGGTTTAGGGAAGGTGTATTGCAGTCCAGCGGTGTTCTCTGGAGCTCTGCTCAGTCAACCTCCACCCTCAAGAGTCCAGGAACAAAGAGAGTGCTGGCCCATCCAGATCTTGGGTCTCCAGGAGCCTCCCTTGGCTCTGCCTTGTAGGTGTGACAGTTGCCAGAGTCTCGATGGGGATTGGAACTTCCAGATCAAAGCTAAAATGGCTACTCACTACATATTTTTAATTTTGTTATATTTTATTTGTTATTTTTGTCTGTATGTGGATGCCCATGCCACAGCAGGAGAGAGTTGGCTCTCTGCAGGTCTTCAAGTTCAGCAGTGAGTACCTTTATTTGCTACACCATTGACACAATAGTGTTGAAAAGTGTTCATAAACAAATATACTCTACAGTATGACTAATGCCTAGTTGTGTTAGTTTGCTGCAGTCTATCTCAGCTCTAATGTAGGGCTGTCTATGATCATATATTGAGATTTTTCTTTTAGGTCATTTTATATAGTCAAATCTTAGAGGGCATCCCTTTATTAATCTATTAATTATTTTATGTTTATCTTATATTTCCTTGAATTCTGAATTCCCCTAAATTTACAGTAAAACAATGACACACAAATAGAATCATAAGTCTAGGTCATCTATGTATCTCAATGTAATAATTTTCTGAATCATCATTATACATAATTGAATGCTAACCTGGGCCAGTTCTCAAGGGGCAATGTACTTATTTATTTAAAAACTAATGTTAAAGAAGGCAATTGTGTTTGTTTAGCATTCATAATCAAAACAGTAACATTTATTAATGAAACAAAATCTAATGGTTTAGTGGTGAGCTATTGTCTTCCTATTTTAATTCAAGTCCAATTCCCTAAATTATAGATATTCATATGGATATTGGAGGCTTTTTAAACTATCAGTTGCTGTGCAACACATCACTCTACTACACAATGGTACAATACAGTCTTTGTTATTTGTCACAATTCTCGAGGTGGCCTTAGCCTCAGTGGGCCCTATTGGCCTCACTCATGTAGCTATGTCCAACTTTGGAACTGAGGTCTCTGAGACAGTTAGCTGTTGATTTTGGTTGTTATTTGCTGTTTTCAAATCATGATGTGCTCAGGATTTCAAAACAACTAACACAGACACAATTTGCAGTATCCAGTGAAACCACAGTGTTTATTCCTTGTTCATATATCAAGAGCTTACAGGGGCAGTAAGAGCAGAGCATTAAACTGAGCACAGCACAGCTCCTTGTGTTTACAAGTCCCTGTCAGGCCTTGCAGCCTGCGGATGCGAGCAGCCAGTCGTTCAAACTGGCAACAAGTGAAACTCCTCTGTCTTTTGTCACTCTGCCTCTTCTGAAGCACCTTCCCACCCCAACGCTAGCCAAGAATCCAGTCAGACTCAAGAGGGATGCACTGAATGGGATGACTTTGTGGTCACACTTTTTAGTCTACCACAAGATATGTTTTAAGGATGACTGCTTTGAAAGTATCTGAATGAGTGAATCTAAAAACAGAAAGAAAAAAAATCTAGTCACTCACAAGGAATCCTCATTACATCAACGGGCGACTTCCCAGCAGAAATATTATAGTAGAGAACTAGATAATGTATTCAAAGCCCCGAAGGAAGCTAAATGTTACCCAATCATATTACACAAGGAAAAATATGTCCTTCAGAAATGAAAGACAAAGCCTACCCAAAGCCAGTCATTTCCAAGGCAGTTTATCACCAGACTGACACTACCAGTCATGATTAAGACATTCCTACAACGCAAGTAAAAGGATAGGAACTGTCATAATGAATGCACACAAGTGAATTAAACTACCATAGGCTGGTGCATAAATGAAGAGAGTCAGACCAGATGGATCTCACAGAAACGTACTGGCCATTTCGTCAAACACTTGTACAATGCATTATATTTTTGTTGAATGCATATAGGATACCTTCTAGAATAGATGTGTCTTTTAGGCCATAAAATGGTTTTACAATGCACTAAAAACTGAAATCATAGTTTATATTTCTTCTATCTCTGATAAGACAAAAAAAATCAATAAGAAGAGGGACTTTAGAAATTTAACAAATAAATAGAAATCAAACAAAACTCCCTTAAATAACAAATGGGCCAGTAAATTAATCAGAAAGAAATATTAGAAATTACTTGAAACAATTGAAATTTGGGACAATAAATAAAGATCTTAGGCTGTTACATTCAATTTATATTTTAAAGTGCTAATAATACTAAATCAACAATATATAGAAAGGATTATAGTCCATGGAAACTAAGGTTAATACTAGGTATGCAAGAATATCTCAACAAATACTAATCAGTAAACATAATACATCTTATAAATAGAATAGAGGATGTCTCATGTGGCTTCAGAAGAAATAATAAAATTCAACATCTATTCTGGATTAAAACTCTGAAAAGCTAAATACAGGAGCAAAGTATCTCAACTCTATGAAGAATACACATACTAAGTCCATAGACTACATCATATTGGAGAAAAATCTATAATTTCTTCAAATATCCAGCATAAGATAAAGAAGTTCACCTTAACACTTACGTTCAATGAAGGAGGTGGTCTTATGTAGAGCAACAGATAAGATTAACGTTTAAAGGGCATACAAATAAGAAATTGGGGGTCAAATTACATCTGTTTGAAGCTAATGTGGTATTATAGAAAAAGCAAGAAGCTCTACAAAAAATTTGGAAATGCAAATTAATTTAGTAATATTTCAAGATACATATCATCTCACAAAAATCAGTTATTTATACACCAATAGCACACTGCAAAGGAGAAAATTAATATACAGCCCCACACACACTGACTACAAACACAGCAAGGTAACTGGCAATAAGATTGCTACTGTGGAAATTCCAAAGATGGGAAAGAAATTGAAGAAGATATGAAAGAGAGAGAGGGAGGGAAGGAGGGGGGAAGGAGGAAGGAAGGAAGGAAGGAAGGAAGGAAGGAAGGAAGGAAGGAAGGAAGAAAGAAAGAAAGAAAGAAAGAAAGAAAGAAAGAAAGAAAGAAAGAAAGAAAGGAAGGAAGGTAAGAAGGAAGGAGGGAAGGAACAAAGAAAGGGGAAAAGACCCTCCATATCCTTGGTTTAGAAGACAATATTTTTAAATTTTCCATACTACCCAACAATTCTCAGATTTGATACAATTGCTATAGAAAATACTAATGATATTATTCACAGAAATAAAAATGACACTTCCAATTGACATTTCTAATATTTATGTATAATTCTAAAACACCTTGAATAGTCGGAACCATACTAAGTGCAAAGGGCAAATCTAGACCATGACATCACATTACCTCAAATCATATTCCAAAGCTATATAATGAAAAACAACTTAAAAACACATAGACCAATAAAACCAAATAAATACCCAAGTATAAATCATGATAGTTATAGACAGCTCACTTTTGACAAAGGCAAGTACCTACAAGGGAAAAACATCTTCTCAACAAACGATGCCGAGAAAAGTGGCCTGATAATTTTGAACTCCACACCAGAAGGCAGTGACAGGCATAAGAGATAATGGATATGCAGACTGCCAGAATCTCATCACACGTTGTGTGCATGCACTAAAACTGACCTCTCCACCCCACAGGTATGAACAGTGAACACCCAGGGCAACATGAGAGAAGGGCTTTGAAACAATGTGCTTTTGAATAAATAAAAGAGTTCAACATAAAGAGTGCAGAAAATATCCAGGCACACTAAAATTACTGAATGAAACCATCTTCAGACTGTGCCCATAAAGATCTACATAGTATAGGAGTGTTTTGTGTTTACTCTTGTGTTTGATCCCCAAAATCCCTGATTATAGATATTCAAGTCTCTAAATACCTCTGATGCCAGGTATTTGAGATAAAGATATTCTCATCATATAGCAACATCTTATGAGAGATATTAACTTAATATTTTCTATATGAAATATGCATTGATAAGTATAAAATTAACTTTAAATAAAGTTGTTCAATGATTTAAATCATAATCAAATTCTTTAGTGAAATTAAATGCTCTATGCCAATTCTAACAATGTTTAATTTGCAAATATCTATAAATTATAAGGGGAAGATTGACAATACACAAACTAAATTATAAAAGTGTTCCTAAATTATAAAATAAAAAGAAAAGAAAATGAATTTTTAAGTTTATCTGTGTATGTTTGGTATGTGCCTGAGTGTGCACATCAAACTGCTAGACAGGTGGCCCACTTTTGGTATTGATTGGTTCTGGGGGTCCGAACTCTTTCTTCATGCTTGCACAAAATGTGTTCTTACACACTAAGCAACCTCTCTAGACCTAGAATAGTAAGTCTCAAGGTATTAGCAGGTAATTTTATTAGACTATAGAGAAATAGCAACTATGCTATTTACTATAAACACTTGGATGTTTTCAGCATCATTTCTATACTGTCTTCTTGATTTTGTTAACTTTTTTTTTTTTTTGGTTTTTTGAGACAAGGTTTCTCTGTGTAGCTTTGCACCTTTTCCTGGAACTCACTCTGTAGCCCAGGCTGGCCTGGAATTCACAGAGATCCACCTGCCTCTGCCTCCCGAGTGCTGGGATTAAAGGCGTGCACCACCGCCCCGGCATTTGTTAACTTTTTAAAAATGCAACTTTGTTTCTAAAGGAAATGACACTGACTTCTCTGCAGGTATATAATCCATAACAGCTTTTCTGTGTCTCCCTCTAAAGTCCCATTCTTTTCTTTCCTGGTAGCTTAAAAACAGGAAGAAAGATGTTGTTCTTCACTTATAATTGTTGCCTTTTGTTTCTATGCTATCAAATCATTTGCTCAATAGAAAGAAAGGGGCATTATTTTGATGTAAACCATGAGAATTTTAGAGACTGTGTCCGGTCTCTTGATAGAGGAGGCACGCAAATTCAGTCAGTGAGGCTAGCAGGCTTCCTGGTGCCCTCCAATGGGAATGGAGGGCTTTTGTTGTTACTGCAGTTTTTCCACTTGAGAAATACAAAGAAGCAGAAAATAGAGACAATCCGGGCGTCTGCTTCCAACTTCGGGGTAATTGAGGGGTTGGCTCATTCTGCTGAGAGAGCACCACAGAAAAGAAAATCCATTACTGGACTAGAGCGGAGAACCTAGGGAGAGGCCAGATTGCCAGAAGCGTGGATCTCACACTACAGAAAGCAAGCGTGAGACAGCCCCCCCCACAGCTCAGGACAGAAGGACTTCCCACCCCCTACCCTGCAGGAATCATGAGCGAGGCTGAGGATACTGAACAATCTGGCCTTTGAGGAGATTTCAGCTTCCAGATGCCATGCAGTACTGCCAGGCTGCATTATGTTAATTGAACCTCTTCCTACAGCAGGGTTATTCCAAAGGAGGTCTGCCAGTGTCCAGCCAGCTATCCATGCTGAGGAGAGCACAGGACTCTGCCAAACAAAAGGGAAACCCAAACACAGGAGCCAACATGCATTTATTAATTAGTTATTGGAAAAAAATGGTCTCAAAACAAGTTGAATGTGTTTCTGTACTTTGAGATGAGACACTTTGCTCAGTCCTCATTACAGTGCTCTAAGAAGGGCATACTATGCAGCCAAATTTAATAATTAGAATTCTCCCAATGACTCCTTGCCTTCTGCCAAGGACACCAATGAGGAGAGCAGCTAAGTGCTTCTTCTGCAAGGTGACTCAGCTGTTATACACGCTCCTCCTGAGTGGTGATGGACACAGGGAGTTTCATACTACCATCAAGGGAAGGATCAGGCCCTGGGAAATTTATATAAGACTCCACTGTAAGAGGTAAAGGATGATGGTAAATGGAGAATGAAGATAATAGACTGGTATAATTTAGAATGAGGTACACATAATAACATGAGTCACAGCCGTGGGGTAGAGCAGAATGGGAAGTGGGAAAAAGGAGAAGAAACGAAATAGGAAATCAAGATTTTAAAAAAGCTGTTTCTTTTGATGTTTCTGAATGTGTATCATTTAATTAAATTTTGCAGTTATGAGGGCAGATGTGTAGTTCAATTGCAGAATTCATGCACAAGCAATAACCAGCACATAATAAATAAAGAAATATTGAGCATTTATATACGGTCATGTATATTTAATTGTAAAAATTTAAAGAACTTCATCCTCTGAATACTGATTTTTGTTTTGTTTTGTTTTTTGAGACAGGGTTTCTCTGTGTAGCTTTGGAGCCTTTCCTGGAACTCTGTAGCCCAGGCTGGCCTCGAACTCACAAAGATCCGCCTGGCTCTGCCTCCCAAGTGCTGGGATTAAAGGCATGCGCCACCACCACCAGCTGGCCTGAATACTGATTTTTAAGTGGATAAACTTTTTCTGTGTGTTTTGTTAGTGCTAGCTCTTGAGCAAGCATCTCCATTCATTGTTGAGACAAATTAGCTAGAGCCAACTAAATGCCACTCATATTCAAAATGTGGATCCCCACAGCTTCCTCCTTAGTTACTCCTAGTAGCCCATCAAGAGCAGAGAAGGAGCATGGTGAATTACAAGCTATTAACCAGACACTTTAATGATGGAGTCAACTGTACCAACCAGAGCAGAACTGAATGGAGATCAGTTTCTAGAACAGCAGGATCCAGAAAGTATTTTTGAACTCACAATGCAAGTATGAGGGAAAGAAAAATTCTAACAATGACCTGGATATCAGACATGTACATGCACACACACACACACACACACACACACACACACACACACACACACACGTACAGGTACACACATACACACACATACACACACATGCACATATTAACTATATAGATATATATTTTCATAGACAAAAAATGTCTCTTTGAAAATATATATTTTATATTTTAAGATATTTTTAAAAACTTATGTATATGAGTGTTTTGCCTGAATATTTGTCGGGCACCATGTGGGTACAATATTCACAGAGGCCAGAACAGGAAGTCAGATCCCTGTTAACTGGAGGTATATATATACGGTTGGGAGATACCTTGTGAGTTTCGGGTTCACAGCACAAACCCAGGTCCTCTGCAGCAACAAGTGCTCTGAACTGCTGAACCACCTCTCCAGCTACAAAACACATATTTCAATATCAGTTTTTGAGGCATTACTTAATTTCCACAGCTTTTCATTTTATCGGTACGTTATGGGACAAGGCAGTCTCAGTTCTTTACAGCAGTTTAATAAATACAGCAAAAACCTGTCGGCACCAGTAAGTTTGCTGCCTTAATTTTAGATGCCCTTTTTTGTCCTGTCCCAGTTGTTTGTGTGAAATGTGCAGTTGGGTTCTGGAGGGTGCTGGGGATCAGTTCCCCTGTGGTTTTTCCTGTTTGGAAAACAGTGTCCGGCTTGCCTACGGATACAGAGTAACCATTCCTTGACACCTGCTGTTGGAGGAGTATATACGCCCATGTTGGTAAGAATAAAGAGAGCTGCTTCCCTGACGAACTGAAACTGGGTGTCTAGAGTGCTGTTTAACCTTGGCGTCCCTCGCCAGATTTCGTGCTCCAGCTGCACAGGCCACAGCAAAAACCACTTTTCACAAACGGAAGACCATCCTGTTTCGGTCTCCTCTTCACTGTGCCGCATTCTGACTGTTGGCTAGCTTAGAAAAGCCCTGAGTTTGATGTCAGGAGTACAACATCACTGCCCGGCCTTAGCTGCTCCTCCCAGTAAAAGCAATCAGAGCTTTCCCACTCAATAGAGACTGAAATTGTGTCCCTGTGCAAGAGAAAATGTGGGCAAACAGAGCAGTTGTTTGGTCTTCATTGATTGTTCAAACAGAATTAGGAGTGTTTGGGTCTGTTTAACTCCCATTGGGACAGTGACCTTAAATTCAAATGGCAGAGCATTAAGAACAGAGGCCTGCTTGGGAAATTCCTAGCTCCTTCCCACCCGTTAACACAGACATATTAAGATCAATCCACATGAGTCTATTTAATGGGTAATAGAGATTTATTAAGACATAAATTGAGGAAATACACTCATGAAAACAGAACCGAGTAGACAGCTGAAGTCGTCCTCTGATCTGACCGGGAGTCAATCCGCCCGGCAGTTCGATCAGACCAGAAAGCAGGCAGCAGGAAGAAGGGGCTGGTGACCCTTCTGGTGACCCTTCTGCCTCTCCTTTTAAGAGGTGTGTACAACAACAGGAAGCACCACTCCTTAGTTAGGGCCCTGTAGCCCAAGGTCAAGGGCGGAAAATACCACTCACTACACAGACACTTTGAATTCTCATGCCTGTGGCCAATCCTGCCATCAATATTAAATCAGACCCGTGGCTCTGGGTGGTGGATGGGGAGAAGGTGACTGCGCTGGTGGGAGGCAGAGAAGGAATGGAGGTTGTGCATCAGAGCAGATGGGAATTTTCAAGGGAGATGGAAAATAAGTTTCCTGGTAATATTTTCCCCATGGGTTCCAACATTGCTATAGTTAACACAATAGAGAAACTGTACTGCAACTTCAGACGAGCTCCTGTCTCCTCTCTTATCTTCCATGTTGTTTGATACAAGGGTTCTTATTATTCATGCCTGCATAAGGCAGCTAGCTGGACTGTGGGCCTCCAGGAACTCTCCTGTCTCTGTCCCCTGGCCTGCCACAAGAGAGCTGGGACAATGGATTGTGTCTTATGCATGGCGTTATGTAGGTCCTGAGGATTGAACTGAGGTCTGCACATCTGTGTCGCTATTATTCACTCACTACGCCATCCCACAGTCCTTCTCTAAAGCATTTTGACCATTCTCTAATGTAATATATTAGACGGTATGGATTGAATTTTCCCTACAATATGCAATTACAAAAATACATTTGATAAAAGATGAAATGTTTTTAACATAGTGTTGGAATGTTTGCTTGTGTTATTTTGCTTTAATCAGGGAAAAATCACAATAAAGAAAATTGGTTTATAAATATTCTAGAGGCTTCTAAATCCTACTTTCTTACTATAACAGAATTAATTAATTAATTAATTATGCTTTATCCCCTGTGCTTTACAAAAGCTGTTACTTATTGACTGCTGTTTTTCTTTGAGGTTTAATTTTATTTTGTCTGTAAAAGTAAGCTTTATATTTGAAGTTAGTTACTCATGGTGTTGTTATGAAAATTGCTAAAAGTGTATAACGAACAAGGGAAGGGGGATCAACCAAGACAAGTGTGTATGAAATGCCATGGTGAAACTTATTCCTTTGTATGCTATCTTAAAATTGAATTAAAAATACAGTAAAGTGAAATATTTAGAAAAACTATATAACATAAAGTTAGGTGTTTGAGGTTATTATGCAATATTATTATTTACAGGCAATTATAGAACATCTCTAATACATATTTTTCTTTATAGACAACATGTTGTGGGGTGAGTGGTCACTTTGACACATCCTGTGAAACTTGGCTGCCATCTTTCTCTCTGAGTATGTGAATTTGAATAGAATCATAAAAGATATATTATTTTGTTACTGCTTATTTTATCATGATTTTCTCAAAGTTTATTCATGCTGTTTTATGTTGTAGGATTTCTTTCCTTTAAAATGTTGACTTCTTGCTAGAATGAACTGATGAAAAGAGAAGAGAGAAAGAGAGATAGCCATGTTGGTTATGAAATGTCTAGGAACAGTAAACAAAGATTAATTTACACACAGGAAAATGTGCGGGGAGCAAATATTGTACCTATCAGATAGATATGAACCCTCTTTTAATCCTAGCATTCCAGAGGCAGAAATCCATGCGTTCAAGGATACAGCCAGGCATGGTGACTCATCATACCTTTAATCCCAGAAAGCGAGCCTTTAATCCCAGGGAGTGTTGGTAGAAAGCAGAAAGGTATATAAGGCATGAGGACCAGAAGCTAGAAGTGTTTGGTCTGATTAAGCATTTGGCCTGGTTAAGCATTCAGGCTTTTGAGCAGCAATTCAGCTGAGACCCATTCTGGATGAGGACTCAGAAGCCTCCAGTCTGAGGAAACAAGACCAGCTGAGGATCTGGCGAGGTGAGATAGCTGTGGCTTGTTCTGGCTCTCTGATTTTCCAGTGTTCACCCCAATAACTGGCCTCAGGTTTGATTTTATTAATAAGAACTTTTAAGATTCATGCAATACTCTTGGCTTTAGGGCCTTTGAACTTGGACTGATATTACAGACCATATGTGCTCTACCCAAGGCCTATGGCTTTGACAACTATTGTTTTTGAGACTCTACACAAGTTATGAAGTAAATAGCTAAAATCTGATTCCAGACTCAGCATGCCCTTTGAACTTTTATATGCCTATCAGCTCTGATCAATATTCACTGCACTTGCAACTGTAACTCAAGAGTCCAGACTAAATTTAAACATTGAAAAGCTTCACACTATAATTTGAGTATGTTCATTTGTTCAATTGAGTCTATGCAATTGGTAGTATTAAGACCCCTGACTATGGTATTTTGTGGGTTTTCTTTTTAATTCTTCTATTCATACATATTTATCCAAGTATCTTAAACCACCAGTTACTGAAGAACAAATCTCAAAATTATAGTTTGAGCAAATGGAACAGGAAACAAAGGTCACACAGTCATACATAGTTCATGGATGTTCAAGACCAGATAAGGAGACTTGTGATGGTATAAATCAGAGCAGCAGGAAATGGCATGTTCAGCGGTTAAGCGCACTGGCTGCTCTTGCAGAGAGTCTGATTCCATTTCCAGTACCCACATGTCTGCTTGCAACCACCTGTAACTCCAGTTCCAGGCAATCCTGTGGCTTGACCTCACTGCTTCTGCCACTTCATGCATATGATGCACATACATCCATGGAGGCAAAACACTTAAACATATGAAATAAAAGATAAATACATCTCATTAAAGAATTGTCTAGAAAAAGAGCCAAAGAAAGTTGGTAATAGATGTTCTAACCCTGGGGTGTTCACATGGATGTTTGTGTTAACCTTATCATGAAACATTTATGGTCTACATAGTGTATCTATAATAATTTTTATGTAAATAGTATACTGTGAAAAACATGTCAAACAGAGAAGAAGCAGGTAAAGAAAGCTGCTAACTTGAAGAAAGGCCACATTCTTGGCCTTATCACACATTAGTCTATAAGAAATTACAGAACTATGAACTAGATCAAATGATCCCCAGATAGACCGTTCTTTCTGAGTTCCTGCCCTGACAATAGTAGTCAAGATCCCTCCTTTACTGTCTTATGAGTTTTTCTAAATCCCAAATTGTTTTGCCAGAAATCCTAGAAGTCCCTTAAATAAACAAATATGATTATGCTCTGACTTCATTATAATTAAACTCATATCTGAATCAATAATTTACCAAAAAACATTTAAATTTTACTCTTTTCCCAGGTATGCATTGTAAGAACATATATTCTGTGTTTCCTAATTCTAAGAGTTCAATTTCCACTCCCAAAATACACACATGCATAGTGTTGCTATAAAATACTATACCTCAGAAGGGGCACATCAAGTGCAAATGTTTGGAAGGATGGTTCTGAAATGGAATGTAATTATTCACTAATAATCATAGAAAATGAATTGCAAACACCCAATGCCACTATGCTGCATGAAGACTTTTCTCTCCATTAAAATGCTCACAGAGTAATATAAGCAAGGAATATAGGTTTTATTAGTTCACATTTTAATATGACATTTATATTCCATTTTCTATTTCACTAGCTGTCATGTATATTTCTATTGTTTCCATATTCCTCCTTTTGCCAATAGTGTTTTTCTTAATAAGATTTTTTTATAAAGTCAATTCTAAAATGTTTTGATGTTCTATATAATCAATTTTCCACCGTTCTGTAATGATTGCTTCATAACATTCTATGGCTGGTTTTTATTGCCTTTGTTTTCATTTATAAAACTATTATCAGAATTGGAAATACAAATGCAAGTGTACAGTCTTCCATATTACTGCAAAGATTTAAATTCAGAAGTTTTGTGCAGCAGTTTGCAGAAGCATGTAGATAGAGAGAGCTAAAGGATGATGATTTTTTGGATGGAATGTTGTTTTTCTAAAGCAAACTTATAAATGGTTTACTGAAAGACTGTTGTGATTATGCTTCTGGTTAACAATCAGGTTGTTGAAGTCTACAAACATCACTTCATTCTACTCTAAATAGTCAATAAAGTCCTGTGTCTAATGATATTCTTAAATCATTTTCAAAAATTAAAACAAAATAAATCAACATATTACTCTAGTATCTGGTATTTTGTTAGGTGATTTTTTATTAAAAGATAGTGAATACAAAACAAGAAATGTATGCATTAATTAAAAATTTAAAACTCTTAAGTGATTCTTCATTGATGATCCATCACTCAATATAGTAATACACACACACACACACACACACACACACACACACACACACACACCATAATTTCTGGAAAAACATTATTCTGCAGAAAAGAATGTGTTAGAGGCAGAATTATTCCCAGGAGCACTTAGTTTGTAGAGCTACACTTTTGGCTCTTAATTCCATTATATTCAATACTTCCCTTATATAATTACTTTTTATTATGCCATGTTAGTCTTCTAATTTCAAGTTCACAGTTATTGCCATCTACCAATCACAGTTTAAATGTACAGAAAGAGACAAGTATCATACCTTAAGATAATGCAAAATGAAACACAATTAAATTGGACCAGTTCTGCACATTCACTCTGCTGGTATTCATACTTAACTGAAGGAGATGCCATGATAAAACCAAGAGATGCTTCCTTTTGTAGGTCCTTTAGAAAATGCTACACATTCTACCATATAAATATGAATTAATCTGTGTTTTAATGATGCTGCCTCAAAAAAGAAAAACAAAACAACAAAAAAAAAAAAAAACCAAAACAACAAAGACATTGATGTCATGATTTGGGAAAATGATCAATCTTTGGGTCAGTTATTAACAAAGTTCAATCTTTGCTTAGTTTTAATGGCATTTGCATCTCTATAAAATCTTTGTTCATTAAAACCAGACACGAAAGCATTGCATTTGTTCAGTTATTAGTAAGTTTAGTTATTACAAACAAATCTGTCACTTACATGGATGCTGAACAGAGGACTAGGAAGTCATGCAGAATAGCTGTCCATCATTGTAAAGAGTGCACCTATACTTACAGAGCATGCAGTAACTGTGAAATTTCCCAGTACACAACTCTAGTGCCTTGAGAACTAGTGGACCAATTCATTCACCAAAGGACTGCTAGGAAATTGCATGTCTAATTGAGAACCAACCACTGCTCTAAATAAACCACACTGCTGCTTCTTGTTGTCTTTATCTGTTTTGTTTCTACAACTAAATATCACATGCTAGATAATTCCCAGAAAGTTAAGAAAATGTATATGTAAAATCATGGAAGATGCAAAATCTTAGGTCCAAGAGCTGCACCCAGTAAATTCCTCTTTGATGATGGGAATTCTTCAAAGTTTCATGTAGTGCAAAATGCTACATAGCAAGACAAAGCAAGCTTGTTCAGGTCCCTCTTCCTCTACTTAATAAATCCACTAACACAATCAAGGACTTTACCCTTATAATCTTTTCTAGTCTTAATTCTCTCTCAAGGGTCTTACCTACATATGCTACTAATATCGTATTTGAGTATTTAATTTTTAATAAATGAAGCATCTACCATGGTCCAAGTACTACTGTGATCAACTGTGAAAATTAAATTAAAATGGTATAGAAAAAAAATCCCTGAATCTTCCAATGCCCTCTCTGATTTTAGTTTATGAGCCTTTAGTTGAGAGAAGCTTTTATAAAAGTGGACATTCTATTGTTTCTGACTTCAAGATGAGTACTGACTCCAGGCACAAAGCATCTCTCATCCTTAAAAATGTTCAGAGGCCAGAGACCTGGAAGGGACTTATGGGTTTGTATGTAATCCCAAATCTGAAGGTTAGAGTCACTCTTGTCCATCAGCTGTGGGACTTTAGTAAGAAGGGCTACACATGAAGCTACCCAGTCTAACATCTGTTCTATGTGATGTTATAGGTATTAATGCTTGTATTAGTTACTTTTGTCTCTGTGACCAAATTACCTGACAGGACAACACACCGCCATTATTTTTGTGTGTGCATGACTTCAAAGATGCTACTAGTCAATTATGGAAGGGAAAGTTTGTGGAAACAGTCATTCCACCATGGAGAGCAGAGAATTAGAGGAAGAGGCATATTGGCAGTCTGAAAGATTTCTCCATTTCCCTTTTATTGTTTCTGTCCCTATCTCATACATAGGATGCTGTTTTCCATACACAAAATGAATGTCCTGTCTCAGAAAGATATCCTAGACCCACACAGTTGTGCACCTCCCTTCTCCTAGGTGACCATATCCACTCAAGTTGGCAATGCAGATTAACCATCCCAGCTGGAAATGCTTGTTGCTATTTTAAGAAAATGCTATTAGAATTTCCTTTGTACAGGTGGAGAAATTGAGGCATGACCTAATGTTATATAACCATTAAAAACTCAGAAACCAGTGCATCTGGCAGTTAGTTCAAAGTCAGAGTCTGAGTTTTACTTAATCATAGAACACTCTTTCTAATAATACTGAGAATGTAGAGGAGAGGTAGTATTATTTGATCATATGTCTGTAGCTTTGAAGTTTTATTACCTTTCTTTACTTTTTAAAATACCATCTAGGTAGCTTCTCTTTCCTTCTCTACCAGCTTCCCTCTTATGCTGACAGTATTTTCTCAGATAATGTCCACAGCTTTCAAAACATAGGTTTTTAGAAATTATTCTCAGTGTGCTCTTTATTTAAATGACTTTCATTTGAAACTTACTAGAAGCTTCCAGCACATATGTTAGCACATTGTATTCTACTTATAAATCTTAGCTTTCTTCTCTAATATCTTTAATTTTTCAGTGAGCACTTTTATTCCATTAATGAACACTAGTACATGTCTAGTAAGTACTTAAATACTATGACTCAGAAAATATGGTGGGTTATATGCTACGTAAGAACAAATAATTAGTCTTAGCACTTTGCCTTTAGGAGTAAGCTTCATGTTAAATTTTTATAAATAATATTAAGCCTCTGTGTGATTATTTTATAAAAGGCTGGGGGACTGTGGGTGAGAGATTTGTCCTGACTGTGGGCCAGGTGGGATACAGGAAATTTTCCGACTACAAATGGGGTACCAACGTGGGGCTCTCAGATTTCCATAAGGCCTAAAAGAGTTTAAAAAGGGCTTCTAAGCACACAGAAACAGAGCTAAAAACAGCTTCCTAGTTGTTTCTCACGAGCTCCAGTATAGTGGGTTGACATCATGTGGGGTTGAGCTACAGCATGACAGATTCCTGCTGAGTTACAGAGGTTTCTCCAAGCCATTCAGTGCACTGCATGGCAGATTTAGCTTTTGCTAGTACAGAAAAAAAAAAAGTGGTTTCTGGGCTACACACAGCTTTGATGGAGGCATAGACCACTGCTTCCAAGAGTTGGTGGTGCACAGGGCTTCCAGAGCTGGCAGTAAATGTACCCCCGCCATATTGGGAAGCTGAAGTGGGCGGAGTCAGCAGCCAAAGCTTCCACTTCAATACTAGCCACTGCAGTTTAAAGCAATAGATTGACAATAAGGCAGATTCAGATGAAATGAGACTTTAAATGATTTATAGTATGTGTAAAAGTATACATAGGCTTGGAAGAGAGATGAAAATGAATATAGATAGTTATATAGAAACATAATTAAAAAATAAAGTCTTTAAAGAGACAGCAAAGGTAATATAAAAAGTAAGCCACATAAAGACGGATATTACACAGAGGATCTTCATTGTGTTGCCTTTGGGATTTTTAACTGCAGAAACACATTTGATTGTAAAGGCTACTGAATATATATATATATATATATATATATATATATATATATATATGTATATATAGCAACTTCAATCACTATTAGTTTCCAACAGTCAACCCTTTGTGATTTTCTTACAGACCCACTGCAGATTTACAGTGCCCTGGAGCAACTAGAATTAAACTCAACTTCAAATTTCTATGGAAACCATGCCTTTATAATTCCAAAGACTTTTTCATTAGATTGACTTACTATTTCCTACATATTTGTAATGGAAATCAACTTATTTAGTAATCATCTAGCATTTTTAAACATGGCTTCTCCACTACAACAGAGTTCCTCTCAGAGAAGAAGGTATTCTCCAAAATTAGGAAAGAAAAAGGGGGAGGAAGGAGTGAAAGAAAGAGAGGAAGAGGGAGGAAGGAAGGGAGGGAGGGAGAGAGGGAGAGAGGGAAGGAGGGGAGAGGAGCAAGGAAGGCAGGCAGGCAGGCAAGGTACCTTCATGAGAAGAACAACACTGAACTCAAGTGTCTTGGTCTGTTTGATGTCCCTGTAATGAGAGTACTCCAAACCAGGATATATATCCAGAAATTTACATAGCTAAATTCCCTGGAAAATAGAAAGTTCACGATTGATCTACATCTAGAGAGGAACCACATGGCTAACAAAAATAGAGTTCTTCCTTGTTTTCAACCCTGTCCAAAACACAGTGACATTAATCCATTCATGGGAGCCAAGCCTACATGACCCAATTGCATCTCACCGAATCACTCTCAACACTGTTGTACCAAGGTTTAAATTTCTAACATATCTAACTAGAAGCTTTGGGAAGCATATTCAGATCCTTGCACTAAAAGCTCCAAAATAGTCTCCTTCATACATATCCTATGACAATCCAAACTAGAAGCACTCAAGAGCTCATGCAATATTCATTGACTCATTAAGTCAGCATGCGTTTGTAAAGGTTTACCTTTGTTACAATGATATATCAGTGTGAGATGACATGGTGTGCAGCTGCTACTCAGACTGTTTCCCTGCCATGCATTTGGTTGGAAATCACAAACATTTGTAAGAGCAACCCAATTCTACTATAAAATATGTATGTAAAACCAAAAGAGAAGTACTGGGCTAACTCATTATTAAGACAATTTTCTTAAAAACATATTAAGCAAGCTTAGAAGCAAAATATATTTCAAGGTTTATTTTCTTTTTCGTGTGTGTGTGTGTGTGTGTGTGCCTACATGCCTTGAGGTCTGCAGAGGCCAGAAGATAAGCTCAGGTCCCCTGGAGCTGTACTTACATGCAATTGTGAACTGCCCTATCTGAGTTCTGGGAACTCAGGTCTTCCACAAAAACAGCAATGATCTTAATCTCTGATCTGTCACCTGAGTTCCAAAACTGCAGTTTTTTAAATAATAGCTTCAGTATTTTCAGTGTCTGTGAAATTAGCTTCATTATTCATGAGATCCCAGAAATCCTTTCTCCAGTTTCAGTGTTGTATAGTTCATGGTCAGAACCAACAAGTCCTTTCTACAAGAAAAAGAGACACCCGAAATCAACCAAGAGCATCAACAGGAAGTCTGTTCACATAAAAACAGACTCTAAATGAATTACCAAAAATGGTTGATGGAAGAAATAAACAGATACTTTAACATGGAAGTGAAAAAAAATCCATGCTAAGACAAAAGTAAAACCCAAAAATTGACTGACTAAGGCTATCTTAGAGTTGTATATAGAACAAGAGACCCAGATGTCTAAAATATTTATTTACTTTTATTGAAAATAGATTTTTTTCTATACAGTATATTCTGATTATGCTTTCCCATGCCCTATCTGCCCTCCCTAATCCTCCCCAGCTCCCCTCCCACCCAAACCCACACCCTTTCTTTTTCCCTCTCCCTAGAAAACAAACAGGCATCTAAAGAAATAATAAAAATAAAATAATATAAAACAAAACAAACAAACCTTGATAGGACAAAAACAAAAAAATGTATTTGCAATGAAAACTTAAACAGTTATGTCATTTAGATATTTCCAAAAATAATTTTAAAATGAAGAAAATGGAAATGTCATTTTTGGATCATAGCCGGGGCTTGCCCAGAGCTTTTGTGTTTTATAAAATTATCAGTCACAACACTAGACATTAGTGTAACCTCAATCCCATCAGGCAGATGTGGAGATGACATTAGTCCCAGCTTCTGTTGACACTAAAATTCCCCTGTATCTTTGTATACACACATACACACACACACACACACACACACACACACACACACACGTCATTTCCCTCACTAGAGTTCTCCAGAAGCATGTGTATCTGTTCTCCTTCCAAATGGTTTTCTTACTTCCTTCCCAAAGCATACCCTAAAATAAAACAAAATGTGTTCACAACTCTCTCTGTACTGAAGAGGTGATGTCCACAGAAGGCCCCTGCTCTCCTTCCCGTCTCTCTAGGAGTTCAGGCCTGTTTCCTCCTAGTTGTCAGAAGATTTTCTAATAAGCCCTCCATGTCAACAAAACTCTTCTCATTTAATATATCTATATTAATTATATATATTTCTTATATATTGAAAAAGAACTAAGTCAATATGGACTAAATGAAACAATATCCACAAACACTTACACTCAGAAAAACCCTTGCATAACTATTTTAAGGCACTCTTGGCACTTCAAAACTTCGTCAACTATCTGCCAACTCTATATTTACCAGGAAGGTGACAATTTTAAAAAATTATCCCAAAGTAACAGCTAACTAGTATTGCCATAGTGAAAATTTCCTGAGAATTCCTGTGTACATTTTTTTCTAAGAAATTAGAAAAATGCTCTCCACTTATTCTTATTTTCAATATGAAAATCAATGATCTTTTTGAAAATATGGAATAGAACCATAAAATTGCTCTAATTATGGACCAGGATCCCCAAGACAGACAGGATTCTGCTCTGTCTCAGGAGAGTCTGCGAACTGATGGCAGTGATAAAATAGATTTCACAGGGGTTCATGGAGTTATGTCAGTTAACTTGTACAGCGTGCTTTGTATGTTTGGTGTCTTAACATCTGTTGCAAAGACACTGACATGGAAAGTCTGATGACTTCTATAGCCCCAAATAGATGATACAGCTTTAGAAATTGTTGCGTTATAGCAAACATGAACATGTATATGGTTGTCCCTTAAGGTCTATGGAAGGTAGATTTGAGAACCCTCAAGATATCAAGACTAAGAATGCTCCTGACCCTTACACCAAATGACATATTATTTGTTTCTTGAACACATCTTCTATATTTTTGTACAATAGCTTAAGGAAACTCTAGTGTATTTATGTTATCAAATTCAATGTAAGGTCAACACAAATGCTTATATTGTATTGTTTAGAATGTCTGCTTGTGTTCAATACAGATACATCTTTCCAAATATTTTTGTCTGTTATTGGATGTATTGGTAATGCAAAGCATATACATAAAGAATGCAGACATACCACACATGTGTGTGCGCGCACACACACACACACACACACACACACACACACACACACAGGGTAGGGAGTGTATCTCATTTAAAATATTGACTGCCAAGATTACATGATACAAGGCATTTATGGGTTTTTTCCTCGTAGGAGAATGGATATTTCCTACTAGTGTCTCATTTTTCCCTCTAGATTGAACAATCTGAAGACATATCTCAACTTTATGAAATAGGGGTCACCATAGGAAAAGCCCTGCTTGGATTTATCCATAAAGATGGTTCCATCTAGCTGAGGGCAGAGTTCCAATGTCCAGAGCTGATTTCCCTGGAGAAGGCAACCTAGATATGAAGTTTCTCTGAAATTGACATCCATACCAAAGGGCAGGGAGAGTCAACATTAACCATCACATGTCCATTTTTCAGGTGAACTCCTTATAGTGACAGCTATATTTAACCTGATGTTCTTTCTGCACCCATTGGGGCTTCAGATTAGTTGAAAATAGAATCTAGGGAACTCTTTTATGTGACTCAATAGCTTAAGGGATTTCATATTGCTCCATTGTTTTGTTATGAAATCATATTTGGAAAAAGCTTGCTTGCATGAGTGTAGGAACAGTTCCTGGTGAACATGATACATTTAAGGGTATGCTTATTGTGGTTGACAAAAAAGATGAAGGTACACTACCACTCATATCTTGAACGTATCATATCTCCAATCTTGAACAAAATTAGATGGGGAAAGTATTTCTCCCATGTAACTATTTGATGAGATTTTAAGATCCCCTTTCCCTCCCCTAAACCCAATAATTATATTTTTCCAATATAAAATGTTTTCATTCTAGTGAAAAAAATAAACTAAAGTCTAATTGTAAATTTGTTTGCATTTGCATGAAAGTGGATGACATCTTCTGATGAAGAATATACAAAGACTGATTAGTGCACACTATTATTTCAAGCTTGCAGCCAACAGCATTCTACTTTCTAAGTTTACAGAGGAAGAGACTGTAAATCTGCAAATGATGCCCATTCTAATTTGAGTGAGAAAGGAATTTCTGTGATGTGGGTGGACTTCCAAATGTCATTGTTGCACTTACTCTTCATTTCTGTGTTGACTGATTGATACTTCTGTTTTGTTGTGTTTTTTACAAGCCAGTTCCTTTGACAGTGATCCTTTAAGATAAGGTATGTTCTTTCAGCTTCCTGTGATGTAGGCCACAGCAGTTATACTTTTCATTTCATTGTTTAAGTTAATCTTACTCTGTGTCCTCTTGTGGTATTGTATTCCCCCAAATATTGTGCATGCTAATAAACTTATCTGGGGTCAGAGACAGAGCAGCCACAATATTTAACATAAAGGATAGGCAGTGGTAGCACACGCCTTTAATCCTAGCATTCTAGAGGTAGAAATCCCTCTGGATCTCTGTGAGTTCAAGGCCACACTGGAAACAGCCAGGCATGGTGACTCACGCCTTTAATCCCAGGAAGTGATGGTAGAAAGGAGAAAGGTATATAAGGCGTGAGGACCAGAAACTAGAAGCACTTGGCCCGGTTAAGCATTTGGCCTGGTTAAGCATTCAGGCTTTTGAGCAGCAGTTAGCTGAGATTCATTCTGGATGAGGACTCAGAGGCTTCCAGTCTGAGGAAACAGGACCAGCTGAGGAATTGGCAAGGTGAGATAGCTGTAGCTTGTTCTCCATCTGATCTACCAGCATTCACCCCAATATCTGGCTTACAGGTTTGATTTTATTAATAAGACTCTCTAAGATTCCTGCTATATCCTCTTTTAGATTAGAGGATGGTATATATTAAGCAAAGATTCTGACTTAGTCATGATTACAAGAGCTTTCTGTGGTCAGATTTATGTCTATCAATTGCAATTACAGTCAACATGGCTTCCATGCTGCTTCTTGAAAAGCTACACTGGAAAGTTTGCAACATTTTTATCAAATAAAAAAGGTAATATTTAAGAACTGGGAGATTTTAGGAAGTGGTCCAAGGGCTTTTGAAGCCACCTTCAGTATCAAAACAGCCCTCTCTTGTTCACCTTGGAGATCATCTATAAAACTAAAGCAAATCTGTGCCTTTCCAAAGTCTCTAACATATATACAAACATCTTATTCTCACTACTCAGTCATGAGATAATGAATACCACAATAGTAAGCATAGCTTCTAGTTCTCCTGTTATGAAGTTTTGAGAATTCTAAAAATTCTTAAATGATGTGATTGGTTTTCAAAGCTGTAGAGTTTTTATATTCTTAGTAGAAAATGTGGTATTAAACTATTAACTTCTAAGCCTCTTTGGGCAACAGCTATGAAATCTGGCTTTCTATACCAAACCATCTAGAGAGACTATTACAAGGTATTAAAATTAATCCTTACTTAATTGATTAATTAACATTAATCCTGTTTCTGAGTGTATGAGGACAAAGTCCTCGTCTCAATAATCACCCCACCCCTGGTACCTTTTGTTATATATGAATATGCAGATGCTTAAAATACATTTGGAAAGGAAATTGGTGAAATAATAAATGAGTAAGTTGATAGTAGCCACAGGCAGAAAGAACCATGTGATTGTAAGACAAGATAGAGCACTACTGGAAACTGAGAAAGAAGATGAGTAAACTATATAATAAATAGCCTTTATTTTCTAATTTCCTTACTGTATATGACACAGAAATCTCACTGAGTGCTTCAGAGAGAGCTTACTACTGCTCACCTCCCAATGTACAGACCCCATAAAAAGAGCTCTTACTAACAAACTTTTTTTTTTACTTTGGGTTACTCTCCCATACATGTTAATGTCCCACTGAGTACAGACCATATTCATTTTAAAGGTTTAATTGTATTTTAAGGTTTTTACTTTAGTTTTGAGAATTTCACACATGTGTGCAATGAAATACGATCATTTCTATTCCCCATACTCTCCCTCCAATTTCTCCTTATGTCCCCTAACATGTCTCCTATCAACTTAATTCTTTCTTTTTTTTTTTTTTTGATAACCCAGTATATTCAATCAGTGCTGCCCATATGTTTATGACTGTGGGGCATCTATGGAGCACAGGAAACCTAACTGTGGCCACATACACAAACAAGTATATTGATGTAACCAACCGTTTTATTAAATAAGAAACACAGAAATAATGCAAAAGAGAAAGCCGAGAGGTCAGAGCTCAGAGCCAAAATCTCACCCTTCCGCCTGCGGTGTCCCAGCTTCCCGAAAGAGGGCTCCTTTTCCTGTCTGTTAGTCTATTTAAAGAGACAGAACAAGCCACAGCTATCTCACCTCACCAGTTCCTCAGCTGGTCCTGTTTCCTCAGACTGGAAGCTTCTGTGTCCTCATCCCAATAGCTCTCAGCTGAACTGTGTTGCTCCAAAGCCTGAAAGCTTAACCAGCCAAATGCTTCTAGTTTCTGGTCCTCACGCCTTATATATCTTTTTGCTTTCTACCACCACTCCCTGGGATTAAAGGCTGGCTTTCTGGGATTAAAGGCGTGTGCCACCACCGCCACACTTTTGCTATGGCTCTAATAGCTCTGACCCCCGGACAACTTTATTTATTAACATACAATCAAAATCACATTTCAGTATAATTAGATTACCACCACACAAGTATGTTGTACCTCCCCCTGCCAATAGCTTTAGTGAGGGATAGGGACTGGAGATTGTCAGCCAAATCTATACCAGAATTACCATTGACTTGACCTTATATATGTCTTGTGCTAGCAGTCTCAGCTGCTGTGAGTTTGTGATTGCGGCAAGCATGTCACACCCAGAAGCAGCATGGGTTAATAGAGATGTACTGTTTATGGTTGAGAACTCAGTCTCTTATTCTCAACATATGGGACAGCTATGTATCTCTCCTTTGACAGAGGCCCACCTCAGAAAGAAGCATCTCTGATAACGTTGAGAGATGCCTCAGGTCTATGGGTATAAACATAAATATCTAGAGGGCAATTTGAAAGCATGACCATTTAGTAAAATAACAACAGTAGATTCTACTGCCTTCACAGGCATGAGCTTTTGACAAGGATTACAGTACTAGGCATAAAGTTTTCTCCTGTAACACAGACCTCCAATACAGTCAGAAAGCAGTCAGTTAGCACATAACAGTCCTATCTATGTTGTACAAAAAGACACATCTTACCTGGTTGATATTGCAGCATGTAGTGCCTAGTATTGGGTAAGAGCCCTGGTGTCTTCCTCTCCCATCTGGCACTATGGATGCTAGACCTTCTGAGGAAGTTTCTCAGTCACCCACAGAGTGTGGTGTCTTCAGCAACAGGGACTTACCATGCAGTTGTGGTGGGTAACCAAGGGCAGTGACCATAGTCTCTGCTGTTTTGAAGACCTCTGGGACCTCACTGACAATACTCCTAAACCTTGTACTGTGGTTTTCATTTAATAACCCATGTCTTCTGTGACTGACCTTGTCCACTCATGAGGAATTAATATATTGGAATTATTGCTGAGTATGAGCAGTATTTATTCCAAAATGGTACTGCTTAACCATTCTATGTTAGCCTTTAAAAAGAATAAAAAAGAAAGTTACAAAGCCTATACCAAGATAAGTGTTAGTCATCTACTGATGTAGATAAATAAATTAAATTAATTTAAATAAATTATTAATTTATTTAAATTTAAATATATATAAATTTAAATAATATAAATTTAAAATAATTTATTAATTTAAATAAATTAAATTAATAATGAATTAAAATAAACATTTTAATTCTTTAATCAATAAATTCGGGTCACTAGTTGTCATTAAGTAATGTTTTGTGTGTTTGTATATTTGAGGAGGGAAAGAAAAAAGCTTAAAATTGATAGGTTAAGAAATTCATCATATCTTTCACACAAATGTCCTTGAGCTCTCTCTCAATCAATCATTGTGTCAATACACCACACATTCTCTGATAAGTGGTAGTCACTTACAATAACAGCACAGAAAAACTACATTTTTATGTCCATAAATTATGTAGCAAAAACTAACGGAAATGGCAAGACACTTACCACACTGTTAACATGACTTAGTGACATGGTCAGATAAGAGATTCAAAAATAGAACTTCAGTAAAACCTAGAAACGTAATTTTATTAAATATTCAGCACTAACAAGTCTACTGTCAAGCGATATATAGATTTTAATTCAAAGGAATTTTAATATTCAGTTCTCACAAATGAACAAGCTTTCAATTTTAAGCTTTTGAACATAGCATATAAAACACTTGCTTGACCCTAACAGCTGACTGGGGCAGGAAGAAGTTTAGCATGAAAATAACATGGTGAAAATAAACCAGTGGACAGGGAGACTTTGCCTTAGCAGAACACAAGTTCATTCTGCTTCTTAATATTTTATTTGCTTTTTTTTTATTACATTTATTGTATTTGGAGCTATGGGATTCACTCAAGACAAAACAAACAAAGTCATCACATTTGTAACCTGTGGAAATGAGTTAAAACCTTTAAACCAGTGTGAGCACACTGTAACTTAGGGTCAGGAGGATAAGCGCTCTATTCCCCACCCTCTCTCCAAATCCCAGTGCCTTAGGAACAACTCCTACATTTTTCAAAGGAAGTGGTGGGGAAGTGGAACCTCCTATTTTACAAGAGAAACGGAAACCAAACCTTTAAGGTGTCTGGGCTTGATCTTGATCTTTCTCATCTGCAGTTGTCATTTGTTTGTTAAATAGGGAAGAGAGGGCACACTGACCCAGAGGGAAGCATGCTAGCTGAATTAAGATAGGCCTCCACCTCCAGCAGCCACTTAGAAAAGCCTTCTGCATTAGTAATTATTCAAGTTGACAGAGAAACTCTGAAGAGGAACATGATAAAAATACTGGTATGTGGAAGATAAGAAAAGACAAAAGGCATCAACAACTTTATTGTCTGTTGAGAGCTCTGACTCATGGCCACAGAGGCTGGGTGGGATAACATAAATAGTAACAGCCAAAGTAGCCTCACTCCTGACTTTGATTAGTCCACTTGCTCTTTTGCCTACACTTTAAATCTTAAAAGTTTCCATAACAATTCTGGTGAACTTAGAGTCCACAAAGAGTAATCAGAATTGAAGATTTCTTGTCTCGACCCGTTTCTCATGGAGTGACTGACCATTACCTACAGGAGTCTAGATTGATTTTGATATTTTATTCTGATGTCTTCAACAATATTGACCTGTCAAAATTTACAGTTAATGAGGCTGTTACATATTGGGCCACAGAAATATCAGAGGGCAATATATGATTTATTTGTTAAATAAGATTTTCATTTTCTGTAGTTTGACCTCTGTCTATGTGAACTAACCTGTCTATTCATGCTACACAGTGAAAAATCAATAGACTATGAACAAACCAGTTACAATAGGTGATGTATGTTTGCCATGGATGTGATACCCATGCACTTGAGTGCATTGAGTTTTGCTGATCTTAAATTCCTGCTGACATGGTGGATCAAATAAGAAAATTGAAGAGAAAAAAAAAAAGACTTTTTAAAAATCCAGCTTCTTGTGTAATTTTCCTATTCATTCTTAAAACACTTTTTACCTCTGTTTACATGTTGTCTTCAAAACAAAAATATGGCAGTACTACGCCTGTGAAAATAAGAATAAAAATAATCTCCACATTCTTGCTTCTTGGCGTTTTAATGCTATTTACATAAATGTGATTATTTCATTTTTTCTGGATATATATTCCATGTTCATGTTACTATAATGTGGACCATAGAATAAGCAAATACTGTAAAGGGTTTGTAAGAAATGCAGCTGGCTTGCAGCATTCGGGAGAGTGGCCCCCTGCACCTTGCCTGGGCAACACAGTAGAGCTGGCCCTAATGGTCCAGTTGTGGAAGAACCTACCCTGAGGATCTGAAAGTCTGGGAACTGGCCCCACCCCTTGCTCATTGCTGCAAGAGGTGAACTAGCCAGAGCAATGCTGGAGAGTTCACGGTGGGGGGGGGGGGGGGCTGGTGGGCTGACCAACCCTGCGACTACTCAGGCCCAGAACCAGGTTATGAGTTGGCCCACCCAACATTCACCCCATCTGTGATCTGCTGGAGCACGTGAAGGGGCTGGTCCTGAAGACCCAAACTACAGATTCTCCACAACACAGGGCAACAACAGAATATACAAGAGGAGTTTCAGTGAGGGCCCAGCATCGATAGTGTAGCAGAAACTAGAGACCTCGAACCAGACCAATGACTCTTTGCAATGAATACTTGCAAGTAAAGATATATGGACAAAAGGGCTTACTATGTGACTCACTGTGTAACACTACAATTTCCATGGCAAGATATTTCTTTTTCTTTTTTCTCTTAAATTTTATTCTATTTTGTGGGTGGTTACAAGGGCAGAGGGTGGATATGCAGGGATGGGGAAATGAATGGGATTGAGATGTATGATGTGAAAGACACGAAAAATAAATAAAAAGAAAGTTAAAAAAAGAATAAAGAAATGCAGCTGGCTACAGCTAAAAGTGGATATTCAGTGAGCATTTTCTAAATTAAGCAAATGCTCATATTTTTACTTCAATAAGTTAGTTCAAGTTTACAAGCTGAAGGAATAAAATAAAATTGAAATTTAGAAAAAACCAGAAGTGTATATTGAGGGATTTCTTTGACTTCATAAGTTTTCAAAGATTACCTTACACAGATCAGGACCCAGCAACTAAAAGGACTCGTTGGGGCCCTGAGTGGCTTCTGCTCCACTCTTTCCTATTCTCACCCTTGCTTTTGTCTTGTCGGCCATGTTTTCAGTACATGTTTTCCTTCCTTTGGTGCTGATTGTGTTCTGTTATTTCAATAATCATGACAGAGGAAAATCTCTAGATAAGAAAAGTTCCCCAAAATGTAGCTAGCTTAAATTCCACTGCTCACATGTGAATCCTGTGGTTCCTGGTAGATCTCTGAGAAAGGTTGACTTATACCAAGATATGAGACATGACTTATACCCCCAAAGAAAGACAGAAGCATTATTTGCACAACACATAGCTACACTGTGGTCTCAATGAAGGTAGACTCAACGTTGTGTCTTTCAATAATGGCATTCTACCAGGATTGCCATCCTTCAAGGAATACCCATATGATACCTGTAGTATTGAAAGGCAATAGTTTGCCACTTTAAATATTTAGCTTCTTTTAAGTTAAAGCACTAATTATGTGAAAATTATTAGTAATATGATTTTAATGATAGCTATGACATTGTAGATAGTACTTCTATCTTGAAGAATTGTTTTAATTTTCTAAGAGTTTAATCTAAAAGCAGATGTGATGCCACATGCTTGTGATCCTAGCAGCCCAGAAGCAGAGGCAGGAGTGGGAAGTTGCAAGCCTTTCACATCAGGACAGGCTATTGCTACAAACAAAGAAATTGACCATGGTGGCCCCCACCTAAAGTATGAAACTGAGAGAGGTGACAAAAGCCTCTTTAAAATAAATAAGTAAATACCCAAGGTCTGAGGATGTAGTTCAATGGTAGAGTGCTTATCCATGCCTAACATAATCTAGATCCTGTTCAATCTGTAGAATTGAAACAAAAAGGGGGCAGGCAGAAGATCAGAAGGGAGTGGAGCAGAGAAGAAAGAAGAAATAGAACATGCTTGAGCTGCCTCTTCAGGAGTAGGAGAGCTTCCTTTGTTCGGTTTGCTTTGTTTGTGCATACACATGTTCATTTGTCCATAAATGGTGGTATACTCAAAACACCCTTCTCACCAGGGTTAGATATGCATTCTGTTATCTCTGTACCTGATTGGCCCAGCTATCAATTAGATCAGCTGCAGCTTTATTCCCTATAAATCCAAAGCAGCTTCCGTTACTGGACAAAATCATCTTGGTTTTGTGTCACTAGGTATTCAGATTCCCTTCCAGACTCTAGGGCTCAGAGAGTCCATGCTCATGACTCATCCAGACCCTGCTGAGGACATCTCAGCTTCCTGAGGAAGGAACCAGAACAGCAGGACACACAGCCTTCTGCAGTTGATAAGGTTCAGCACCCTCTGGGTCACCCTGCCAGCACCTCCTGACTCTCCCTGGATATGGCACAGATGTTACATAACATCTCAGGAAATGGAGCCTAGATCCAGGGGTTCTCAGAAGAATTAACATTATTCTTGTTGTTGTTTTCTACCTCAAGCCGCTTGCCTGAGGATTTTTTTTCTCTTAGAGATAATAAATTTAAATGCAGTCACAGTTCTACTCATATTTGGATCTGAATCTTAAATTTTTAAATTAAAATTTTGTCTAAGATAATTTGATTACATTTTAAAGATCTTCAGTTTTACATGTTACAAATAAGGTTACAAAAACATCATACATTTGCCTCTTATTATCTGATGACGTGCCCCTTCTGTCCATCATCAGCTCAGTGTCCCCTTAGATAGAGATGATTTAAGTCCTTAACCAATGTAATTCAAAAGATAGATTTTATATTTCATGTAATTTGATAATAGATAAACAAATAAAAATATTTATAATGTTAATTACACATAAACTACTTGAAATTTTTTTGTATCAGGTCTTTGCTCATATGTGGTGAACCCTATGGCCACTTCTGATCATTACTCATCAGGTATCTTTGATAATGACACCATTGTAGGAATTTATAAACTTACCCTGTCTTTTTAAAGTGCATATTATTTTACAAAATTTTATGCTAAAGTTCTATAATAAGAAGATTCATGATTTCTGTGTTGAATCAGAGAAGTGTTTACAGAGTAATCAGATTTAACCAGCATGTATGTGGATAAAACAAACTTATTCTAAAGAATGTAGAACAATTTTATTAACTGATGGTTTGGTTGTTTTTTGTTTTTTTTTTTTTTGTTTTTTGTTTTTTTTGATAATACTGAAGGGAGAAATAAAGGAACAGAAACAGGAGAAAAGGAAAAAGAAAGTGAGTAAGAGGGTAAAAATAAGAGAGGAGGAAAGAAATGAAACAAAAAAGAAATTGCTTTCAGACTTCTTATACACTCTCAATGGTATAATGAAGTCTACTACTTATATACCCTTAAAAATAAAAAATTAAAAAGAAAACTAGCCTAAAATAGCTTTCATTAAAGTCAATAAATATTAGAACATAATCTAAATATAGTAGATTTCAAATAAATATTTGTTGAGACACTCTAGTAAAATAACTAAGACATCTCTAAAATAGATTTTCCCTTTTGTCCTTTAAACCAAAGCAATCAAGGAAAGCATAAGTCTGCATAAGGAGAAGAAAGTAAGTGGCTATTTCATTTTAAAAGCACTGGCAAGTGGCTTTCTTCACAACTTTTAGACACGAGCTTTATGTGAGAGCTGAAACCTGTGAAAATACTGTATATTGTACAATTGAAAACATTACAGACATTCTGAATCAGAGCAAATGTGAAATATGATGCTGTTTCAATCACAGAAAGTAAAACATAAGAATTTATAGTAATGTAATTTATATGCACCACTATACCATATAATTCTGCACACACAGGAACAAGTATAAAACACTGTAATTAAAACATCCATTAAAACACACATGGACTTAAAAACCTCACTGGAATTCCACTTTTAACTTTTTAAAGGTCTTAAAGCCTCCAGTTCAGCTGTTTAAGTAATAGGAAGACTTGTAATAGGAATATATTAGGTCACTGAATTTCAAAAACATACCTTTTATATCTCTTTAAGCTTGGTATTTCTGGGATATTCTGTACATATTTTATCAATAGCAGAGCTTAGGTGTTATTTTATCTACAAAAAATGTCTTTAAGAACACATGTAAATTTACTTTGTTAGGCTGAAACATAAATGAAAATGTTTCACTTCATTTTCTGAGTTTTGGTGTTGTTAGTTGGAGGTTTGCGGGGGGGGGGGGTAGGATTGTTTGGGTTAGTTTGTTTTTTAATACAAGTTGTAATGTAAGCTAGGATAACTTTGAATTCCTGATAACTCTGCCTCAGCCTCCTAAATCCTAGGATTATATGAATGTGTCATCACAGCTTGCTAAAAGTGTTTTTAACATTCTTCAATCTGATTATCATGAAGCATGTCACTGCTTATGAAGGCAAATTCACCTTTTGGTCAGAAATGTACATATGGTCCCATTCTACATGCATGTAATGAATTCACAGAATAGATGAAACTCTAGGTAGTTTAGACCATCAAAGGGCACAGTCTTTGAAGTGTTATATGGATCATTTTAACATTAGTTCCCCTTAGAAGGATACTTCTCAACTTATCACAGGGGACACTGTTGGTTGGTACCATATCCTTGGAATGTAGCACACTGCACAAGTTTAATGAGGATCTTAATTCCTGACAATGGATTTACATTAAATTTTACAAGCTTTTGTCTAACAAAATGGAGAAGCCAGGGTATCCCAGGCTTCCTGTTTTCAATATCATCTTTCTTCTCTGGTGAAATGGCTTCCCTGTTGTCCATTGCTGATTCATGTCTATCAATTATTCAAGAATTTGTTTAAAAAACCTTTTCCCTCTCCCTCTCCCTTCTCTTTCTCTTTCCCCCAACCCCTAAGAGCTAACCACTTCCTTCCTCCCTGTGGTCTCTCCTTTCACTCCCTTCTAGAATTTGTTGTTAGGCTTATGACTACATTTTGGGTCTAGAATTGCCATTCTTCTTTTATGTTCTCCTTGGCAAGCCTCTAAATTTAAAATGTTGAATTCATCCTTGAATCACTCCATCCTTATTGCTTTTCTCATCCATCCACATGTGCATCCACACAGCATTAACTTTTAAACAAAGAGCCCCACAGGAATGGGGATCAAAATCCCATCACTAAACAAATGGGAATCAAGACCCAATGGTACCATTCTTGGGCATATACCCAAGGCATGCTCAACCATATTACAAGGACACATGCTCAGCTATGTTCATAGCAGCAATGTTCATAATAGCCAGAACCTGGAAGAAACCTAGATGCCCCTCAACCAAAGAATCGATAAAGAACATGTAGTACATATATACAATGGAGTATTACTCAGCAGTAAAAAAAACAATGACATCATGAAATTTGTGGGCAAATGTATGGAACTAGAAAATATCATTCTGAATGAGGTATTCCATACTCAGACAAACTAACATGGTATGTATACACTTATGAGTGGATGCTAGATGTAAAGCAAAGGATAACCAGATTACAACCCACAGCTGCAGAGAAGCTAGCTAGCAAGGAGGACCCTAAGAGGGACACACGGATCACCCTGGGAAGGGGATAGATGAGATCTCTGGAGTAAACTTGGAATGAGGGGAAGCAATAAAGGGGAGGGGCCAGGGGATGAGAACATGAGGGAATGGGATGGTCAAGTTGGGGGAATGATGGAGTAGGAGAGCAATGAAAGAGATATCTTGATAGAAGGAGACATTATGGAGTTAGGGAGAAACCTGGTGCTAGGGGAATTCCCAGGAATCCACAAAGATGATCCCAGCTTAGACTACTAGCGATAGTGGAGAGGGTACTTGAATTGGCCTACCCCAGTAACCAGATTGGTGAATATCCTAACTGTCATCATAGAGCCTGTAATAAGATAGGCCCATAGGGTTGAGGAAATTGGCTCAAACCAGTTGCCAAGGCATGTACATAATGTACTTTCTTATGAGCTAACCTGGAGTCTGCCTGAGGGCCTAGCAACAGGCATTGTCAGAGTTCCTAACCATGCCCAGCCAATGAGGGATGATCACTCAATGCCACCAGGTTGGTACACAGCTTGGGTGCTGAGAGGAGGATATATAAGGCCTTCCAACTTATTAAATAAATAAGTTTGCTGTTTGCCTTCAACTGACTCCCGGTGTCCATGTCATTGATGCTGCACCTTCTCACCCCCACTCCTGAAGGGAACAGTTAGGATCCAGTAACAAGAGCCTTCTCCCAGTAACTGATGGAAGGAGATGCAGAGATCCACAGCCAAGTACCAGGCTGAACTCCTGCAATCCAGTCCAGGAGAGGGAGGAGGGAATGTATAAGCAAAGGACATCAAGATCATGATGGGGGAATCTACAGAGACAACTGAACCATGCTTGTGGGAACTCATGAACTTTAGACCTACAGCTCCAGAGTCTGCATAGGACCAGACTAAGCCCTCTGCATATGGAAGACAGTTGTGTAAGCTTGGTGTATTTGGAGGTCCCCTGGCAGTGATATCAGGATCTATCCCTGGTATACGAACTGGCTTTTGGAGCCCATCACCTATGGTGGGATGCCTTGCTCAGCCTTGATGCAGTACAGGGAGGGGCTTGGTACTGCCTCAATTGAGTGTACTAGGCTTTGCTGACTTCCCATGGGTCATTACCTTTTTGACCTTACCATTTTGGAGGAGGGAATTGGGGGTGGGGATGGGGGTGGGGATGAAGGTTGGAGGGGAGGCTGGGAGAAGCAGGAAGAGGGACATGAAGGGGATCTGTGGTTGGTATGTAAAATGAGTTAAAAAAAATTCTTTAAAAAAAGAATTGGGAAGCTAACAAAATTTAAAAAGAAACAGTTGTTTAAAAAAAAAAGGTCATGGCAGATTCTTTTGCAAGTTTTCACATGGAATTTTTTTCAAGAATTGACTCCCCTTTACTTACAGAGCTCACTTACTACTAAAGGTACATCTACCCAAGCAGTATGGCTGGTCCTAATGACCTTTCTCTATCATTTGTCAGCCCTTCAACCACAGGACCTCTTTGCTAACAACTTTAACCTTGATCTGGAAATCAAGTGAACAACAAATATACATATTCTACATTTCAGTTATGAGGACTTAACACTTTTTCCATATGCACAAAGCCTACCTTCAGTTTTCACATCAACTTTCTAAAATGTAGTTCAGAGCCATTTGAAGTTTGTTGTTATAATGAAGTCATTGTCATATTTCCCTGTTATTTACAGAATGAAAAAAAAAGTGGCTGAAATGGAAATAAAAGGCATGCTATTATATGTAGCCCACATTACAGCATGTTACACTTTCCCTGAGTTAATTTACCAAGAATCAAATATGCAATGGCTAAATCCTTTACATATATTTTAAAGTAGAGAAGACAAATGCTTCCAGGAATGAAACTTTTTCAGAAATGCCCTATCAGTGAATTGACACAATATTCTAAGGGAAAAGAAGAAAAATACAACTCAAGCCTGAATCAGCCAACATAGTAAAGTTTTGAGAGAGTGAGCCCTTGAGAAGTTGCCAATGGTATGGCTAGAATAAGAGACAGTATTCCAGTTGATTCTTTCTTAGATCTGTGTGGCAGGGAAGTTAACTCAAATTGCTGAGCAGCCTCAGAAAATGTTATAGCCTGACTGTATTTATTGAACACGTACAAATTTGAAATTTGGCCTGCTCTAATATGATAATTCTCTTACAATAGTGGGGTTGGGAAAAGAAACTAAGACTTAAACTTAAGATAATAATACAATGGTATGGGAAAGGGGACTATATAATGTAGATACCTACAGAAGATAAAAGTGAAAGAGGTCAAGATTTCTGTGTATCAGTAGGAAGCCTTTGACTCTAGACTTCAATCTACTATCTTGCCACAATAGGATCAGCACCTTGGGTAAGTCTCTTTGTCTTTGCTGAGACACTGATTTATTAGTGGTGGGTGAGCCAACCTTGAAAGATTGTTGTCCAAATTAAATATGAAAACTTCTTCACAGTAGTAATGACAGATTGTGTGTACTCAATGTACTCTACCCACTGAGGCTCTCTGCCCTCCATGAGTTAAATACCAAATCCCTACTTCTCCATCATACATTTCCAGTACCAATAAGAATAAAAAAATACAATGATATAGAGAATTATGGGTCAAAAGAAGCTGATAACCATAAGTTCATTATATACTCATTCTAGGTCTGAGGTCTCTTTGACTAATCTCTAGGTTAGCATTTGTCACACCTTAAGAGTGAACTCGAGGAACCACCTGAACCAGGTGGCCTGACAGTGTGAGAGTCATATGATGAAACTTTCAATCTTAGGCACATATAGGTTTCTTTAAAGAAGTGAAGTAATAAACTGTTTGCACAAAGGGGATATTAAATTGCAATAGTAATGTAGTTCATTGCTTTCATCCTGAGAAATATGTTTACAGTGAAATATTATTAATGTTTAGTGTAATTGATATAATTGTTGTTGCTAACATATTAATTATCAAATAATAAGAGACTGAGTACTTCCTAAGCAAATGAGACTATTGTAAGCAGTCTTCATGTACATATTAGAGAATTTGACTTTACAGTATACATACTTTTCATAGCCCCATTTGAATGTAAAAATCAGCTAAACTTCAGAGTTTCCAATAATAAAATCTTACTCATATACCCATAATTTTGAGTTTTTAATAAATGCTTCTGATGTCTAGACCCCTAGATCATGCTACTCTATTTAAATATCCATTAAGGGGCTGGAGAGATTTTTTTTATTTGGTATTAGAGATAGCAACCTATTATTGTGGGTGGATTTTGTGTGCAGGTGCAAGGATTCCCCCTTTCAAATCCAGAGGAAGGTTTTGGAAACCTTGCTCTATCACTTTCTCAACTTGAGATGGGATTGCACACTGAATTTGAAGCTAGACTGGTAGAGCTAGCCACAGATGGCCTCCTATCTCCATCTTCTTCTCAGGTCTGAGGTTGCAGGACCTAGAAGACACTGACTTTTCAGGGAGTGTTGGAGATTTAAAATCAGGTCCATTTGTTTGCATGACAAGCACTCTTCCCCACTGAGCCATCTCCTCATCCTGACTCTATTAATCTTCAAGGACTATCTGCCTAATTGTCTAGAAAGGTTTCTCTTATTCTCCTTTATTCATTATTCCATTTTCCAGAAATGATGATTTCATCATGCTGAAAATCAAATCTAAAATTTCCATCTTTATGTACTCATAAAGAGAAAATCAGACATAGTGCAAACTATTCCAAACTGAAAATTGGCAAGGAAAATAACAATTTTCCCATTTTCTTTCTTTTTTTTTTTTTTCAGTTCAGGTACTCAAAATTTTATTCCTTTTCCAATATAAGCTTGAGAGAAAGTCCAGACTTCATAAGACCTGACTGGGTGTTGCAGTTTTGTTTTGGTTTCATAACGAAACATTTGTAATAAAACTTGCATCATGGTATGAAGGTGCTTGCAGGAACTGCAAAAAGCACTCAGCTCCCCAAAGACATTCTTCTAAGACTTTAAATTGTTGGTTTTGAGATAAAAGCTTTAATGCTTCAAAAATGATTTGAGGTATTTCCTGCTGTTTTCGAATATAAAAGGCAATATTCCAACCCCAGTTGGAGTTGTTTTCCTGCATTAAGGGGCCTCAAAGGACTCTCCACAGATGTGAGGGCTGGTCCGCTGGAGACAGCAAACATGACCCTCCTTCAGAAATCACATGATGGAGTGCAGTGAAGCAGTGGCAGGAGGAGGGGTATAGATAAATGGAGAGAAGAAGAAAGGATAGTGGAGAATATTTAAGATTTTCTGTTTAATCATCCACATTTTTATGATTTACAAAGTCAAATATTTGGAATGTAAGAAGGACACATGTGAATTTTTTAGCCTTAAACTATTCTTTTGAAGGTCTCCATGAACAACATAGTGACAACATTTACTACTCAATCTATTATCTACGTTATATATACAGGCTTAGGTGGGGTCAAATATATGTTAAATATATTTAAATTGAGAAAGTTCACCTATACTATTACTAAATGCACAGATGATTCTACTGGATTGCATAGCATATTTATTTTATATAATAAAAACTAAAATATTCATTCATACCTAGCATTCACAAGGTACTACTACCAAGATCAAAATGTTCCAGCATCATGAATTCTGGAAATGTAGTTGCCTTAGGAATATCTACCTCTATCAATGAGACTCAGTTCCTTCATCTTCTTCATGCTAATTTTTTTTTTTTTAGGAAACAACAGTATACCCCCTATTTATTTGTTGATTAAATAAAATAAAATCCATCATTCATAATACAAACAGAAGATAGAGAATGCACTTGTTGTATCAAGTTTTCTCCATTCACAATTATGAAATCATAACTTGTGAGCTTTTTTGTCATTTTGCTTTTAGTCATGTTGATAAATTATTTTATTTTATTTTTCATATTTTGTTTAATATTTATACATGCATATAATATATTTGGGTCAAATCCACCCACCCATTTCCTTCCCTCCAATTATTCCCTCTTCCCTACCGCTCCACTTTTCCCTCCCTGCATCATGTGTTCCTCTGCACAGGTCCCCAACCCTGACTGATTCCATTTAGTGTGCTGATAAACGCATGCATTCAGGAACATCTACTGGAGCATGCGCAGCCTGTTTAGGGCCCTGCCATCTCTTACAGCCCCCAGTAGCTTCTCAGATAGGAGTCTGCGTCTCTGAGCTCCTCCTCCATTTATGGTGAGATTTTGGCTAGCTTGAGCTTCTGTAAATCTAGCAGTCCTAGCAGCTGTGAATTGATGTGTGCCATAAGTATGTTGCTCTTGGACTGAGGCCATTTACTTGCCTCTGTAGAATATTCTAAATCTTGCAAGCATGTTTTAGATTTTTATCTGCCCAGTAGTTAGCATGGCTAATGGTAGCAACCTAAAACTCATTGTTTTAATCTGATAGACGTGTCATCTTGAGCATGAAGGCAGAATCTCATGGTGAGTTGAGAGAAGAGAAGACACTTAGATTTCTTAACTGGAGAGTGTATCTGAAACTTTTCAAAAGTTGGTAGTCCATTTTGCCTGTCAGAAACTCAAGAATTTAATTTGCTAATCAGTGGAGTGAAAATAGCAGTATAATCTGTTTATGCTGTTCCTTCTTTTTCTTCTTTGCCTTGTAAGGGGATTTATATGTTATTTTTATTTTAAATGATTTTACTGAAATTTAAAGTGAATATTAAGTTACACATTGAAATTTTAATTTTACTATATTATCACATACACACATATATACACACATAGTGCATGTAGATATGTATATATATACATATATGTATAGGTATACACACACACACACACACACACACACACACTATTGAAGAACCATCATCAAAATCGTGATAGTGAATCTATCAATCACTGCCATCCACCAAAGGTTCTAATGGGTCTTCACTATCCCCCCTTATCTCCTGTCCTACCCAGCTTCCAAGCAGCTTCACTGCAATTGAGCTGTTACTTTAAAGCATGACTTAAATGGAATATCTCAGAATTCATTCATTTTAACCTTTCTAAGCCCCATCCATGTCACTTCCATTTTCAATAATTAATTCTTCTTTAGTGTTGATGGGTGGACCATTGAGTGAATTCCCATAATCCATTTTTACAAATTTACCTGTTAAAAGACACCTGAGTTTTACTGGTTTAAGAATGCTACAGATAAACCACAGCCAATACTCATGTCCCAATTATGTGGGTGCCAGCTTTGATTCAGGCTGAACAAGCATCTAGTATGAAATGACATACCCCATGTCAGGTGTACAAGTAAATAGCTTTGGGATATGAACAAATTGCTTCTCAAAGTGATTTATAATCAAAAATCTCACCAACAGATTGAGAATTTCAGTTACCTCAAACTACTGCCAGCACTGGATATCATCAGTCATTTTCATTTTCAAAAGACTAAGATACATGTAGTTGTACTTTACTGTGATTGTGCATTATTAATGTGTTATTTTTATATTTGCATATGTGCATATATGGCTATGTGTTTATGTGGTACATTAATGTGAGTGTGTAGATCCATGTTGAGCCTGTGTAAATACAAAAGCAAGACTTTGGGAGTCTTTCTCTGTCACTCTCCTTCCTATTACCTTGAGAAGGGTCTGTCACTGAACTGGAAGATCATCATTTGCTCTAGGCTGGCTGACCATTGCACAGTCAGAATCGGCCTATACCTGTACCCCACCCCAACGCTTGGCTTTTAGGTATCCATAGCCTCTTTCCACTTTTTTACATAGGCCCCAGGGATTCAAACCCAAGTCCTCATGTGCAGCAATACTCTTACTGAAACATCTCTGCAGCCAATTTTTATTTTTAGATAACCAGGAACTCACTTTTATTTGTAAAACCTAGCATTGACACACACCATGCACAACTGAACAAGGCATCTTCAAAGATAACAACACATGTCAGGCTAATAGGACATCACAATTAGGGTTGTCACAGGAATTCAATGACAGTACAGACTAGCTCCTTCACTGCAGGAGGGTTTTTATTGGCCTTCCTTAGTCACACTCACCTTCCTTTTACTGTTTTGTGTTTGCTTTTTTCTATTTATTGTTCTTCCATATCATCTTTCTTAGCTTCTAATGGCAAGTTGACCACTTTCTGCTTATATCTCAGTTTCCTTACAGTATATCAGATCATGTCAGTTTATAGTTCTCAGTACTTATTCCAGGTATTGAAATACACACTCATAACGTACTATTATTACTGGTGTTTTAGTGTTGCATTGGAGTACAGAAATCTTTATGTTTCTAACTCCTTTTACGCTCTGAAAAACTGTGTTGTTTCTTTTGCTCATCTATAAATTGAATGCCACTGGAAATAGTATCTCCATTTTTATATCAACCATCCACTATGATCCTATGATCAAGGAAGCACATGAAAGAGTACACAATATATATTTTACTTGCCCCTGGTTTTATTTGTTTTTTTGTTTGTTTGTTTGTTTCCAAGACAGGGTTTCTCTGTGTAGCTTTGCACTTTTCCTGGAACTCACTCCGTAGCCCAGGCTGGCCTCGAACTCACAGAGATCCACCTGCCTCTGCCTCCCGAGTGCTGGGATTAAAGGCATGCACCACCACTGCGCACTGCGCCACCATGCGCCACCCCTGCTCTTTAATCCACTAATGTTCTTTCCTTTCATGGTCTTCCAGTTGTATTTGCCTATCGTCTGCTCTCTGTTTGACAACTCTCTGTAGCCATTCCTTTTTGTTTGTTTTGGTTTTTCGAGACAGGGTTTCTCCTTGTAGTTTTGGTTTCTGTCCTGGATCTCACTCTGTAGACCAGGCTGGCCTCGAACTCACAGAGATCTGCCTGACTCTGCCTCCTGAATGCTGGGATTAAAGGCGTGTGCCACCACCACCCAGCTCTGTAGCAATTTTTTATGGATAAATTCATTAGCAATAAATTCTTACTCAGATTATCTTTTTATTTATGAACATAATTTTCTTGGATATAGAAATTGGACTTGGTAATTCATTTATTTCAGTACTTAGAAAATTGTAAATCAATTCCCTCTGGTCCCATGACAAAAGTGCCATGTTTCAAGTAGGTGTCCAATAATCAGTGAACTACTTTGTGCTTGACCTATCTTCTCTCCCTGTCTCTGTCTCTTGTGTCTCTGTCTCTGTCTCTACATACACACACAGAGAGACAGACAGACACACACACAGAAAGAGAGAGAGAGAGAGAGAGAGAGAGAGAGAGAGAGAGAGAGAGAGAGAGAGAGAGAGAATCAGTTTTTTATTACATGTCATCTAAAGAGAAAGACCTATTTTCAATACCTTGTAAGTTCTGTGTGGGAGCATGAGGCCTATTCCTCCTTTGCCCCATTGTTTTGTTATTGAAGACTTGTGAACAGAAGACAGCATGAAGGGTTCACACCTAGATTGCTTTGTGCTCTTGTCAGCCTATTTGAGCTAATATTTAGCCTTTTGAAACTGTAAATTTATGTCTTTCCCTGATTTGGGAAATTTTAGTCATTTTTGATGCAAATAATTTTTCAAATCCTGCACTCTTGTTGGTGACTATAGTGAAACAAATGTTAACTCCATTAATGTCTGGGACATTGTTCTCAGCTTTTTTCCATCTTTTTCATATTTGGTCAGCTACTGGTCTGTGGTCAAACACTGACTGCCTCTTGCTGCTTCAGCTCTTGAGCTGGCTAATTCATCATTGAGTGATGTCTTTGTCATTCAATGTTTCAAGTTCTGTAATTCCCAGTGGATTATTTTCCATAGCTTCTCATCCTTAATATTTTGACCTTGTTCCAAAAGATATTTTTAATTATTGAAGCAGACATTTGTTAGGGTCTTTTTAATATCTGTAAGCTAATATGTATGTGAATCATTCTGACCAGTAATTGCAGCTTATATATTCTGTATGACTTTTCTATATGTTTTTAATACTTATTTGTTTATATTTTTATTTCTTTGTATTTATGAATGTTTGGCCTACTTCTGTGTCTGTGCACCACCTGTGCATCTGGTGCCCTTGGAAGCGGGAAGAGGACATCAGATTCCCTGGAACTGGAGTTACAGATGGTTGTGAGATACCATGTGAGTGCTGAGAATTGTGCCCCTCTCCTGTAGAAGGGCAACCAGTGCTCCTAACCACTGAACCATCTCTGTAGCCACACTTATTTCTCAATTTCAGTGATTTGAATTGTGTTCTGGATGTGTGAGTTAATATGTGGACATTATATTATAGGACAACCCTCTTTAACCCTTATGTGGCCAGCTCTGTCAAAGTATTCTGCTAAGTTGGCTGGGGTGGTTGATAGTCCCACTGGGGTATGTGAATGCTCTCTTACAAACATGTGTCCCTGACTTATACTCCTTACTGAGGAGAGCTGAGCGACAGCCATGATAGCCCTGGACCTCTACCCATCATCCCATTTAAAGTATAAGGGCCATTTGACAACACCTCACTTCTTCTCATTGTAGGTGTAGGATCTACTCCTTTGTGTTCAGTGCTTACAGAAATTTGTAAGTAAGAGACAGGAAGTAAAATGCTCACACCAACATCATTCCATTGCTGTGGCTAGGATGACTAGAAGCTCAGCTCCCTACTTGGCCTGCATGACAGATGGGAGTTGTGGGAAGCAGAGGGTTAACTAGACCTGCCTGCAACAGACCTTCACCTCTTGGAATGGATGCTCAGAAACCCACAAAAGCTGCAACTCATGCTAAGGAGTCAGAGAGCTGTGCTCAGAAACAGGTGTGTAGCTGGTCTTACTTCAAACCTCCCCATTCAGCCTTATTACTATCTGGTGGATATGGACATTCTGTCTCCAGTTGAGGCCCAGTGAGGGAATGGGGAAAAGTAAAATGCATACATGTGCACACCCTGATTAAATGTACTGATTATAAGGTGGTTATGAATTCATCTCCTCACTGAAGAAGATGAGAAAAGGGATGTGAATGCTAATGGAAGCCAGGCTGCCTGCACTGCCTCACTGCTACTGCACAGACAGGAGGTCTATCTGGTCACTAGACTCCACTAACTCTATTCTAGTAGACAAAGAGGATCCCATCAGAAAGACAGTAGAGGACAACTCTCTGATTATCCTTCTTATACCAGATGCAATGTTGGGGTCAAAATTAACTCATTCCTTTCCCTTTGCTTGATGTCTAGTGTCTTGATGCTAACTTTCTAGAATTTCTGATGGGAATATATATAAGTTCTCACTTCATTCTATTTTTTTTTATTTTTTTTATTTGTGTGTGTGTGTGTAGGCACAAGTCTGAAATTAATAATTTAAAATTAAATATTGTACTTTTTATTTAAATTTTTAAATTCATTTTACATACCAACCACAGATCCCCCTCTCCTCCTTCCTCCTGTTCCCCCCCCCCCAACACACACACCCAGCCTACCCCCTATCCCCTCCTCCAAAAGGGTAAGGTTTCCCATGGGGGGACAGCAAAGCCTGGTACATTCAGTTGAGGTGGGGCCAAGCCCCTCCCCCTGCATCAAAGGTCAGCAAGGTGTCTGGCCATAGGCAATGGCATCCAGAAAGCCAGATCATGCACTAGGGATAGATCCTGATCACACTGCCAGGAGACCCTCAAACAGACCAAGCTATGCAACTGTTTCCTAGTCTGGTCCATGCAGATTCCACAGCTGTCAGTCTAAAGTTCAGGAGTTCCTATGAGCCACAGATCCAGAGAAGCTAGGAAACAACTCCTTGTTTCCTAAGAGGGAATGCATGGATCTCCTTGAGAAGGGAAAACAGAGGAGATCTCCATGAGTAAACTGGGTATGGGGGGTGGGACAACAGACAATGGCCTTTAAAAAAAAAAGTTGTTTCATTTTATATACCGATCTCAGTTCCCCCTCCCTCCCCTTCTCCCACCCCCACCTTCTCCTGTCCCACCTCACATTCACTCCTCAGAGAGCAAGTAAAGTCAAGATCATGATGAGGAAAACCACAGAAACAGCTGACCCAAGCTGATGGGAGATCATGGACTCCGGCATGCCAGCTGGGAAACATGCATGGGATGGGACCGAACTAGGTCCTCTGAATGTGGGTGACAGTCATGTGGCTAGATCTGTTCAGGAAGCCCCTGGCAGTGGGACCAGGACATGCCCCCGGGGGCATGAAAAGGCTTTTTGGAACACATTCCCTAGAGTGGGGTACCTTGCTCAGCCTAGACACAGGGGGAAGGGGCTTGGTCCTGCCTCAATTTAGTGTGTCAGACATCATTGACTCATCAAGGGAGGTCTTACCCTCTCTGAGAGACACTGGACTTTAAAAAAAAATGGACTTGGGTGAGTGTAGCCATCATTACTTACACACACCATGTGTAATAAGCGCTTCATCAAGAATACAGAACCCAGTAAACAACTGAAGTCATCCTCTTCACCTGGCCATCTGGTGTCCAATCAAACCATGAAGATCCCTCTCCCTTTCCTTTTAAGAGGTCACATAGGAAGGCAAGAAGCACCAAGGTCATGGGCAGAGCAAATACCACTACAAGAAAGTTTATTGTTGTCCTATGTTCTTGTAACTTCAGATTTTAAAATTTAGAGTGCTTCTCAGTGAGAGCCAATCAGTGACAAATTGATGTCTCATGTCTAGAGTTAAGTATTATTTTTTAATGAATTCAAAAATGAAAAAATGGACAAGAAGACTCTCAAACAATAGACTGAAATATTTTATTGCTTGTGAAAATGTGAGGATAAATTTACAGTTGAGTTAATCATATTTCAATAGTATGAATCTCTCCTTTTTTTTAAATTCTACTCTGGTTATGTAAGAGTACTTAAACTAAGTCGAGTAGATGGATTATATAAACTTTCTTTGCTTGTTTTTTTTTTCTTTGCAAAGCCTCTGTAGGTCTAAATTAATCTCAAATCGACAGTTTTAAATAAACCTGTTCTCTGCATTGTGATTATCAGAGTCAGTGACTCAAACTGTCAGAATCATCTCCAGCTTTAATTCCACTCCATTGCCCAATCAGTCACCAAAGCATGTCATCCAACTTTGCATAGTCTCTTGTCTTCTGAAAAAACACTCTTTGCCCAAATCTCTTAGTCTTAGCTGTGATAATCACAAGGGGCTCTACATTAGTTTCCTATGATACTTCCATGTTACTTCTATGTTTGAGAAGAAACAACTAGTAAGGTCCATCAAAGAATTGGCTGGAACTGACTTATTCATTGATGGACAGTCAAGTTATTGTCTTGGAATACAATGTTATCAGCTATACAATCAGGGGTATTCAAGATGAATTGCTTGAAGAAAGGCAGTGAGAGACAAATTTAGATAGAAAAGCAAGTACATAGATATATGATAGGATAGATAATTAATAGATAGATGATAAATTATATAGATATTAGATAGATGGTAAGTAAAAAGACAGATGATAGACAGATAGACAATAGTAAATAGATGATAGATGATATTTATATATTTGATCTTGGAGTCTGCAAAGAGCTTTCCTATTAAGATAGTATGACACCATTACTTGTTGGATACAAGTAGTCATGAACAATTGTTTCAAAACAGATGATTTTTATATGGGTATTTTATCCTAGCCTATAGAAGGCAGAGGCAGGCAAATCTCTATGAGTAGGGGGCCACCCTGGTCTACACAGAAAGTTCTAGGCTAGTCAGTGCTATACAGTAAGACCCCCCCCCTCTCTCTCTCTCTCTCTCACACACACACACACACACACACACACAGATTATTTTAATTATATATTTTTAAGGCTTAAAGATTTCCTGTGATCTACTTATATATTGGAAATAGGGGGAGAGACTGAAAAGGAGAATTTAGGGAGTCAAAGTATACCATATACATTAAAAATGTGCTATGAAATTAAAATCTGTGTATATAACAAGAATTCATTGACGGAAAACAGCCTTAAATGTCATTGCTGAAACCCAGCACCCACTGACACTCCTTAAGCCCAGTCCTTCTTGGTGCCGCAGTGGCCTCTAATTTCTGCCTTATTCAACTGCAACCATGTAACAGCAACTTTCCACTCCTTAAGTGCATGTACTTTTAAATGTGTACAAGTTAATTTCAAATAACATTAGTCAACCTTAAACGACTGACTTACCTTCACGGATACATGTAATAGCAGCCATTAATGAACAAACCTACAGTCACATAAGTAAAGCTGAAGTAATATTATTTTCAAAAGAACTTTTAAAAATTCAGTTTCAAGAAACAATAGAGTATGGTCTTAAAATTATTTGTGGCCTTTACAAACCATCATCAACTTCATAGTTTGTCACATTTTAATGCTGTTTATTATAATGAACACAAACATGCGGGAGTTTTCAGCCTTTTCCATTTGGTGTTTGTTTTTTTGCAGATTTTTTTTGTTTTATACATCACTGACATAACCTTGCCAGCTTCCTAAATCCTCCCTTTCTGATTCTATCAGGAAAGAGGATGGTTTGCCCATGATTTCTTAATGATAAGTAGCTATGAAATATCATAGTTTGATCTGTGTCTTTTTTTTTTTTTAAGAATTGGATTACATGTTTGCAAAGCTTAAAAGAGGCTTGCATTTCAGTAAATTTTCCAGTTTAAATTACACTTAGACTGTAGCACACATTTGCTGGATGAAGAGTTAAGGGTTAACAGAAAATTCAGCATTTCCATCTGAACCTCAGCATCATTCCAGCTTCTGACTGCCTGGTTATTTCCAGCTGGACTCACTGAAATGGCATGGTCTGCATTTCCATGGCGCTCGCTCCATTCAATGAAGAAAATCTATCCTGAGACTGTAAGCCTTAACAAATTGCCTAGGGATGAGGCTAGAGATGACTGAGGATCCTTGAATATTTAAATATTCGGAAGCCACACATAGTAAATGTGGGGAGTAAGGCTATGGAGGGTAATGTGGGAATTTAAACAGGGAGAAGTAAAAGCTTCTTTGTTTTCCCCCCTCTTGGTCTGCTAGTTAGCTGTGATGCTTAGTAAGAACCTTGGCTTTAAGTATTGACAGCTGAATGATCTGACGCTTGAGGAGGTCTTCCAGCAAGGGCTGTGTGTCACATGAGCACCCCCTGCTTTAGTTCTGAGGCACTTGGCTTCAGGCCCCTCCACTATCGTGTGCAGCTTGAGCGTGCACAGCTGGGATGGCAATGGACTTGTTATTTGTAAAACAACCATGAATTTCACCACAGGCCTTCTACCAACATGGAAGCATCTGTGAATCAAACTGTTCCCCAGCTGTTGATCTGCTACCTGCAGGGACTTGTGGTACAAAGTCCTATTAATACTTCTGGCTACACTGCCCTCCCCCCGATAGATTCATAAAAAATAGTACCCTTCACTACACTTTAGGGCATGAAATAACCCAAAGATAAATCTCTTTAGATCCATAGATTTTGAAGCTACTGTCAGGGTTTTTGAGGCAGATATATATATATTTGTGTGTGTGTGTGTGTGTGTGTGTGTGTGTGTGTGTGTGTGTGTGTGTGTGTTATGTGTGCAGGTACCAGCAAAGGACTTAAGAGAGTTTGGGGCCACCAGGAGTTACAGGCAGTTAGAAGCCATGCACTCTACATGCATGCTAGAAGCTGACCTCAGGTCCTCTGGAAGAGCAGCAAGCTCTCTGGACAACTGAGCCATCTCTCCAACCCCAAGATGTATATTTTTATTTGGACATTCCTAGTTTCTAGAATTTTGCATGAAGTTTTTCTGCCTCAACAGGAACACCCTTACTGCTTTTCCACATAAAAATTAGAAAATGTTTCCATGAAAGCAAGAGTCAAGTGCTAAGAGCAAGAACCATCGCCAGCCTGATCTTCAGACACACCCTTACTTCCGGGGTCTTTAACAAGCGGCTTTTCTTAGTGAAACTCAGAACATTGTTATTTCTTTAGCACTAACCACACATATTTCAAGTTTTAATTAAAAGCTCTGAGTGGTAATAATTTATAACATTGTACAAATGTACTTTTATTTAAAAACAAATTGCATTGATAAATCATTTCTTAAAAGGTGCTTAACAGATTTACTTTAGAAAATGGAAAAGGTCATGCTTTATATTAAAAGCTAAATAATAATATGTATAATTTGCAAAGAATATTAATTTTAGCTCAAATACTAGATAATAATTATAATAAATGAATGATTATAAGATCTGGTAATTCAGCTCAGGATTTCAAATGTTAATGGAGCAGAACATATGCTTTGCTTCAAAATTCAGACATCATCAATAGTTCTATTTTGTCTGATGTTTAAAAAATTTCATTAAGATCACACTAATGGTTATAAGCCATAGCCAGCTATTTCTAGAATGGAGTTCTAGAGAATTTTAATAATAAATTCCATTGTCTTCCTCACCCAATGTTTAGTCAGCTGTCAACTTAGGTTTCTTTGAATCTTAAGAATATAATTCCACTTTAATTAGAATATAGCCACGCAAATGTAACATGCAATACTTTAAAATTGTTAATACATGTTTTGTGAACAAAACTATTGATAGAATTTTACTTTATATGTGGATTTCAAGATTTCATTAAATATTGTTATATTAATTTATATTTAATATTTTTAAATTTTCAGATAGTAATCATATTTTAGATTTTAGGTGTGTTTTCATTTTTAAATAAATGGCAATATACTCTGTTTTCAAGACACAACTTTTAGTAACAGTTCATCTTACTTAGGACTTGATATTTTTCTTTTTTTTTGTTTGTTTGCTTATTAATTTATTATGTATACAGCATGTATGACTGCAGGCCAGAAGAGGGCACCAGATCTCATTACAGGTGGTTGTGAGCCACCATGTGGTTGCTGGGAATTGAACTCAGGTCCTCTGGAAGAGCAGCCAGTGCTCTTAACCTCGGAGCCATCTCTCCAGCCCGATGTTTCTTAAGAATATTGAGTGTGTAATTATCAGAAAGGTTTTTCCTTTTAGCCCTAGGGGATTCTTAAAAATTTCTAATGATCATATGTTCTGCACCACTTCTATATTCCAAAGAATGAACTACATGCAAAATTCTTTCAAAATTTGCGATCTTCTACTATTTTATTATTAAGAATTGTTTTATTGTCATCCCGTGATTCAAGGGACAGTTAGAAAAACAACTTTGGGGTGGCAAGCTCAGTGGGGAAAGGCACCTGCATCCTGAGTCTGATCCCTGGAAGCCACGTGGCAGAAACAGAGAACCAACTCTGACAGGCACATACAGGCATGTGAACACACACAAAAATAAATGAACAAACAAGTGTAACAAAATTTAAAACAGTGAAAGATAAGCTTTGCCACTTTGAACAATGATAACATTTTCTTAGGAATAAAAACAGATTTTGAGTATGTCACTACCCATAATTGATGATGCTTTCTTGACTGCTCTTACCTTCTCCAGTACTTCTGTTTGATTATGGGTGTGTTTGATGTCCCCACTCTCCACTGACAGAGGAGAGCTGGAGCAGAACAAAGCCACCACTGCCTCATTCACTGGCTCCCCCATATAACTTACACAACACTGCAGCTCATGATAGAGGCTTTATGAATATTTTCCTAGTGAAATACAACGATTTTTTAAACCCCAATCAAATAGAAACTTTAATTTATACAATACAAGCATTAAATAGATGTTTCCAGAGAACATTTTCACTACTTTAATTGTTAATTGTGTCAGTGATTATAAAATGTTATGTTTCAAAGAATTACCAGGTAGAATGAGAATCAACACGTTGTTTGGATTTGAAAGACTTCTGCAAGTTGATGTCTAAAATATTCTTTACCATAGAGTTAATGCCTGGTACTTTATCACTTACATACACCACTTTCTCACGAAGATACACAGGAAACAACACAATTTTTAACAACTAATATATGCCAACATATCGTACAGATGTTACATGTATAATTTTTTCTGAGAATAAGAAATCCATTTGCTTAATGAAACTGTATGATTATCATGTGAATTTATGCTGATTATCACTAGCATTTAAAAAAAAATCTTACAATTTAATTTCCAACATGCAGCATTTCACAAATAGCATTCAACTAATTGTGAATTAAAAGGCTATGTTACTTGTTAAGCTTTAAAATAAATTATGTATATACCTGTTAAATGTATCAGATATATAAATAGTTCAGTTGAAATACATTAAAATATTCTAACAGTCCAGCTGGGGCATTTATAGTCCTTTTGAAATACAAGCACTATAGACGTGTGGGCGTCTAGACTTGTTGTTACTGTCCTCAGACCCCACCCTACCTGGAAGGAGGCTCCCTAAGAAAGCATTGCTTGCATTGTTGAAGGAAAAGGAAAACCCATGTTGTCTGACTCCTTTTCGGTGTCTTGGATAAATTGAAATGTTATTTATTCAGTTGTCAACACTTGGAAAACAAATTCCAAAATCATAAAACAGGATGCTGTTCTTTGGTTTTGGAGAACTTTTAGAGAAATTTCATGTAAACTGGTATGATTCTTCTAGGCCGCATTAGTGCACAGTCATTATGGTTGGCTGTGCTGTCAAATAAAACCAGTGATGCTGCCAGTGACAGTGCAGGGGAAGCAGAGCTGTTGCTTAGCCTAACCTGCACAGAATCCCAGAACTGGCTGACAAGTGGAAGAAAACACTACCAACGTTCTAGACACTAACTTTGTGTTTAAATCATTCTTTCATCCCAGGATCTATCAGAGGGAAGAACATTAAATTTTTAAATACCTAGGAAGGAACCACTTGCTGTGACATTGACTCCTGAAAACAAAAAGAATAAAAAAATTAACAGATACTAAACACTAACAGACAACTGCTCACTTTAGAGGCAAAGGTATCATTTACTTTTAAAACAAATTTCACATTTATGCATACACACATACATGCACACAAACATAGGCATATATAGTTTTCTGTTGTTGTTTGCTTGAAAGAATAAGCAATCTCGTAACACTTTTAAATTGTCTATAATGAGTAACATGAAATGCAAAACAATCAAAAATCTGTAATTCCAGATTCTTAACTTTTTATTTTACTTTAGATGATATTATGAGTCAACTAATGAAACTGAAAGATCTTACTTCAATCCTCAAAATAGTTTCATAAATGATATTTATTACTTTTTTAAACCAAAATGAATACCTTAACTCAGTTTCCACACCAATAATAACAGAAATAATCAATATTGCCAGATATTCACTTTATCTGATACATATACAGATCGTACTATGCTGTAAAACCTTGAAATTTTGCAGATGAGCACAAAAATAAAATAGAGTGATTGGCACTTTTTAAAGGGCAGAGGGTAATTTTATAATGGAATACTGTTAAGAATATGGAGCACATAATCATTACATGTTAGTTCTCATACACAATTTTCTGTTGTTTTTATTAATTATGTCCCTCAGAACTGGAGCGGTAGGCCAGCAGTTAAGAGAATATACTACCCCTGCTGAGGGCCCAAGCTTGGTTCCTAGCATCCACATCTGGTGGCTCAGAGCAGCCTTTTACTCACACAGACACACGGGTATACAGATAATTAAAAATAAATCTTAAAATGCAATAGAAGTAAAAATTACAACCATAGAGTTGAGGCGTACACAAGTGAACATAAAAGAGTGTCGAGGAAAGGAAAGAGAAACGGGGCAGGCAGGAGAGCTGTGCCCCCGCTTTGCGCTGGATTCTGTCTAGGCTCATGAAAAAAGACATGTATTTCCAAGGAACTCTTCGTAAAGCATTCAACTGCCAATAAGGTCAAATGAAGAACAAAGACTCTTCCTATGTGTTTCTCCCTTTTGTATCTCACCTGTCTACTCTTTCAACACAGCCATGTTCCCCTTTTCCAACCAAGTGCACACTATTCACTGAGCATAGCACCATACCTACTTGTCTCCTTTCTGCATTCTGGCTCAGAAAGCCATGGGCCATACTGCTGAGAACCCAAATCATAGGAAGAAACACAAGCTGCATTAGCTGATGCAGATTTTGATCAGTGCTACTTAACGAGCCCCTCTTTAAGCTGTGGATGTGCTGTTTGAAAGCAGCAGAGCATTTGTCTCCCAAATAGGAGAGTAGAAAGATAGTGAAGAGGAAATTGAGGACATTTACAATTAAATTTGGTACTAAAACTTGTAGGTTAATTAAGAGGTGTTTCTTGTTAAAAAGTATTGCAGTGTTTAAAGAGCATTAAAAACTTCCTATTCTTAATTCTAGTTTGGGAATAATGTTAAGGAATAATGGTATATGTGTCTTTGAAGCTCTAGTTTATTCCTTTTGCCAGGCTTTAAGGTTAAAAAAACTCACGTATCTATTACTTCTCCATAAAAATGTTCTGTTACATCTGAGAATTTAAGTGCTGAGAGATTACAATGTTTAAGAAATTTATGATCTATCCTTGAGAAAACTTCAAATTGCTTCCTGTTTTGCTATCTATTAAGATATATTCATCATTTGTGAATGCAAAATTAATTACTCAAAATATTCTGTGTCCACAAGAATCAAGATAACATTTTCCGTGAATCTGAAAATTGTATTTCCATTTCCTTTTTATGCAACACATTTATCTGTAGATACTTCGCCCTTTATATTCAGACCACATTTGATATCACTCAGCATTTTCTATTTCCATTGAGAGGAGATAAGTAAAAGAAATAATTGCTACTCCATCTTTGTGATTCCTCCATTTTAATTCTAGGAAGAAAATAAAATTCTGTTTTTATTTTCTCTTGACATACTGCACCTGAAGTCCTTCAACTTATGTCTTTAGTTTGAAAGCTCCTAGGAAAAGTCACCCATAAATATTCAGATACTAGAATAAATTAAGCCCAAATATACTGGAAGAAATAGGACTTAATAGGATTCCATGTGAGATGGTGTTCTCGCCAATTTACATGTGAGAGTGAATCTATAGCATTTAAGTTAATTTTCTGAATATTTCACAAACAGATGTGTTCTGTGAAAGAACCCACATTGTTCTCGGAGGTGAAGTCCCTGGCTGTCCTTTCGCTCCTTCCAAGGAGTTCTCATCCTTATTTAGAATCAGGCTGTTTATTGTAGACAAAAAAACATGAATATTAAGCCATTATTTTTACATTAGCAAGTTTTCCCAAGGTAGATTTTTATCATTTTAAGACACTTTGTTTCGTGTGTTAGTCCCCTTTTGTCTAATCACCCCTAAAATTATGAACACTACAAGAATAATACATGCAGAATAACAAAACAGCTTGAAATATTCATAACTAAGAAGGCAACTGTTAAATGTTCATAAACAAAGTTGTTTGGAGACTCCTTTATTAATTTTTAATTTATTTTCAGTCAATTCCTTATTACTTCCAAATTCCTGTAGGGGATTCTGTTAATTAGTCATGTGTAAAATATTCATTAAAACCAAGCTCCTATTTTCTTCTTTTATTGCAAATTTACATTTCTAATCTTATAACCAAAATAAATGCCATTGGGTAGAGGAACCATATTAATTTTGATCAGCCATTTGAAATAGAAACTCATACAACAAAAGATACGGTAATATAACCTAGACTAATATTGCAGTATTATGTGGGGTGTACCTTATATTGAAATAGCAGATGGGTATCTAATCTATATTTGGAAAATTATCAATATTATGTAGTTTGTTTAAAATCTAATAAGGTAATCTAAAATAAAGAAAACTGACATTGCACATCTTTGTGTACACTGGAACCATGAGCATACTTCAGAAACAGAATACAGACTAGAGATCCAAAGATAGCCAAGAGTGCTAATTCTCACAGTAAATTCAAGTTGGATTGACTAAGTTTGGGTAAAGTTGTGTTTAATCTTCATGTTTTACTTGTTGAAGTGAAGTTTTTAACTTATTACCTTAAAAGTATTCTGTTTATATTGTTTTGATTCTGCATTTCACACAGCAAGGTAGCTTTGGAAAAGGAGCTTTTGTGTGTTTAGTATTATTACTGGAGATGCTGACTGTCCCCCTTGTGGGGGGACATGTAAGTGAACTCCTCACAGATCATCTCTAGGAGGGTCTCGGCAAGCACGGTTGGCACTTACAGAGGACCCAGGTTCGGCTTTGAACAGCTGCCTGTAACTCTAGTTCCAGAGGACCTGACACAGTCTTCTGACACCCACAGGCACCAGATATGCACGTGGTACATAGACATACATGTGTTAAAAACAAACAAAGAAGTATCGCTAAGAGAACCATGTGGCAGTATGATGAGAGGTGTTACCGATGCCAGGTGTGGTAAAAATGGCAGCATGTAGATACCTGCTCTTATTAAACATCATGCATTTTTTGAAACATTTAATATTTCAGATGTAACTGTATCACTTTTGGAAGTCTAAGTTTTAAACCCAAATTTAAAGCATTTAGTAATTGAGCATGTTACAAACAATGTTACAAACAAAATACAGATGCTTATTTTCATAAAAATCTATCTAACTTATCATCCACCCTAATGATTTCACCATTTTTGACTATGCATCTGTTTCAAGATCTTAATTAAACAAAGTCCTTTCAGCATTCTTTAGAATCAAGTCTTATCCATAACCTATAATTTGCCTTGATCATATACATATATTGTTTCCCAGGTAACAATTACTTTTACACCTTAGAAGGTAGAGTGGAGCTAACCAGAAGTGTAAGACCCTAGAGGAGATCTAGTGGTCAGGTCCCGCCCCTAAAGATTCCCAAGCACCAGGCCCTGCTCTCCTAAAAAACCAATGACAGCAAGTTCTTACAACTGTAAGGATGCTAATCCCTAGGTATAGCTCCTGCTGGATTTGGATTGACTTCCAAATGTGCACTGTCTACCTGCAGTGGTTTGAGCAAGATGTCCCCCATAAGTCCCAGGATATGAATGCTTGTTCTCCAGTTGGTGGATGTTTGGAGAAGATTAGGATGTATGCTGGAGAAAGCATATTGTGGGAGCAAACTCAAGGATTCAAAAGCCAGTTTCCTTGACCCTATGGGCCTGTCCTACTACAGTCAGTAATGCAAATAAATAAGTAAGTAAGTAAATAAATGAACTAATCATTCAATAGCTGATAGGAATCCAAGTATTTAATTCAACAATTAAAAATGAAATGATAGCACTTAACTCTGGGAAATGATGAAATGTTTGTTTTTACTGTAAATCCTTACCATGAAATTGTTCACCAATATAATCCAGTTCTCTCGATAGAAACAAACTTCTAATAAAGCTATAATTTTAAGCAGTTATAAAAGGATATGCTGTAGGGTGGTCTTTCTGCATACTGTAAATATGTATTGCTCTTATTGGTTGATAAATAAAGCTGTTTGGCCAATGGCAAGGCAGAATAAGCTTAGGAGGAACATTCAAAATGAAGCGGGAGATGAAGAAGGGTAGAGTCAGAGCAGACACCAGCCCACTGTCTAAGAAACAACATGCCAGCAGACCTACAATGCCATGGCTATGTGGCAATACACAGATTAATAGAAGTGGATTAATTTAAGATAAATGAGCTAGCTGGTAAGAAGCCTGAGCCATAGACCAGTTTGTAATCAATATTAAGCCTCTGAGTGATTATTTTATAAACTGCTACAGGCCAGGCAGGACAGAGAAAAGGTTCCAGCTACAAGGATATGCTATCAAACACTTTTTATGAAATAATTACCAAACAAACGTATGTTAAGAAATTATTAAATAAGCAGTTTTGTTTCAGAATATAAACTTTTTATCTGCTTTTGATATTTTTACCTATTGTACCAAAAGGTATCCACCATATTGAAGAAAATCCTTAAATATGGAGGTATTATTCAGTTATACTGCTGGGACTTCATCATAGAATATACTCTCATCCATTCTCTGCTATACAGTAGAAAAGAGAAAACTATTTCCCGTAATCCCTTTAAACAGTAATAACAGTTGAAGCTCAGAAATCATAGAAAACAGTGTCCTGGATTTTAAAAATGAGCATTTTGTATTCACATTCCATAAACTTTAAGATGAGGTTCTGGTTCAAAAATAAAGGATACGAAAGAAAGTCAAAGATTAAGAATTCATCGCTGCAGGATAATGCAGCTTTTGACTACAGAACTCAGCTGCTGCTTGGAAGTAAATCACTTATGATTCAAATGTTGAGAATATTTACCTGTGGCATTACCATCATCTGTCTCACTTTTCCCACAAAGAGAATAGAATGTCTCTTATTACACAGTAAACATTATTCTTGGTAACAAAGAATCACAAATGTGACTACCCGAAAATAGACAATAAAACTTTTCAGTTGTTCTAATAGCCATGTGAAGTGCTGTTAGAATTCTCTTAATATCCTCCACTTTCTCTAAAGCTACAATTTTATAAAATACCATTCAAACACAGCATTGGAGAAATTTACCCAGGCCACTCATGAGATATTATTATGAGATATAACTCAAGTAGGATCCAAAGCTTGCAACATGTCCACTATCTATATCTCTCTGGACTCTTAAACAATATATTTGTGTCTATATTGTCACATCCTGCCAGAAATTCCTTGAGAAGTTACTCATAATTGTTGTCATAATGACATTCTGTAAGTATAATAGTAAAGGATTAAATAAAACTTTTAGGAAATTAAGTTAGATAAGACACCACTGAATTCTGGATAAGAACAAGTAATGTTTTAATTAAATTATTATTTACTCCTGTTCTGGTTTCATAGATCTGTTGCTATGACAAAATACTGTAGGTGGAAGTTTCTATCCTGCCAGCAGTTCCCAAATAAGCACACTGAAGCTTATATTAATTCCAAATACTCAGACAACAGCTTACGCTTATTACTAACTATCTCTTACAACTTAAATTAACCATATTTCTTAATTACTCTCTGCCGTATGGCTCATGGCTTGCTACCTCATTTTTCACACATCCTGCTTCCTTAGCAACTGGCTGGTGTCTCCATTGACTCTGCCTTTTTATTCCCAAAGTCCTCTATCCAAGAGTCTGGCTGTCCCGCCTATACTTTCTGCCTGGGTACTGTTCTGTTAGCTTTTTATTAACCAATGAGAGTAATACATATTCACAGTGTACAGAAGGATTATTCCACATTTCTCCCTTTTTGTCTAATTAGAAAGGAAAAATTTTTATTAAGAAATTTTCTGTTCATTTTACATATCAACCAGATCCCCACTCCTCCCTCTTCCTGCCCCCCAGCCTTCACACCCCACCACTTCCCCCATTCCAACCTCCTTCAAGTCAAGGTCTCCTATGAGTGGTCAGCAGAGCCTGGTGCATTCAGTTGAGGCAGGTCCAAGCCCCTACTCCCTGTACCAAGGCTGTGCAAGGTATAACACCTTAGGCATTAGGCTCCAAAAAGCCTGTTCATGTACCAGGGACAGATCCCAATCCCCCTGCCTGCCTCTCCCCCCCTCCAAACAGTTCAATCTTAACAACTGTCTCACCTTTCCAGGGGTCCTAGTCTAGTACCATGGGGGTTCCTCATCTATTAGTCCACAGTTCATGCATTTCCACTAGTTTGGCTGACTGTCTCTGTATGTTTTCCCATCATGATCTTGATGTCCCTTGCTCATACAATTCCTCCTCTCTCTCATCAATTGGACTCCAAGAGCTTGGTCTGGTGCCTGGCAGTAGATATCTGCATCTGCTTCCATCAGTAACTGGATGAAAGCTCTATGATAACAGTTGGGTATTTACTAATCTGGTTATCAGAATAGACCAGTTCAGGCACCCTCTTGACTAGAAAGGAAGGTTTTAACTTCAACATAGTAAAATTATATACAGCCTAAACAGTTATCAAGTAAGAATTATAGTTACAATAGCCAGTCTATTTGTATTTGGCAAAATTAGAGAAAATACTCTATTAACTATCTTATCTTGGTGAGTCTAAAGTTTTATACCTAATTTAACTTTTGTCATAACAAGGAAAACTATCTAGTCTTCAACTCCATCCAAGACCCCAGAAGGATAAAATGTTACCTGATGACAGGGACCTCAGGCCACTTGGATAGTCACCCAAAGTTCCTCAGTAACATTGGGGCATCCATCTTCAGCCAACAGGTCTAGCATATCTGACATACTTTTCTGTGAAGCACGATTTTTGAAGGACGGCTCCACCTTGTTTTGGTGAAGTTCAGTAATCTCTTTATTTTGTGTCCTACTTGTCCAATTAAGACAGCATATTGTCATCAATTGAAGTAAGGGCAGTTTCTTTGTCCACATAGCTAACTTTTGCCATAAAGAAAACAAATTCTGTACAGAGTTTCTTCAATGCCCATCATATTCTTTGAAGTAGATTGGTGCTGCCAGAAGCAGATGTGTCTCACTGTCATGAAAAGTCTTAGTTTATTAAACATATGCCATATTCTATAGGTCTTTGAAGTGTTTGAAGACCATCTATCTATATAAATATGTTTATGACCTTGAGAACATATTTAACATGATTTTAAGTCTGACTATTATAGACTATTAATCTGCATTTCTTAATTATACATTACATTTTTAAATGAGTTGCATAAGCACAACCCAAATAAGAGTAGAAACATACACACAGTATAACAAAATTAACTTCAAATTTGCATCAATATACAAAAATCCATACCAAACTAAAATATTTAAGATTCATAGTTGTTTTTGAATAAAAGTATATTCAATAATCTACCCTTTTATCCTATCATTTTTATGTTCCTCCTTTTTTCTTTTCAGAAAAAGAATTTATATTTTTTGTTAATAAAGCTTTTTTTTCTGACCATTACCAATAACAACTTGTAACCAACCCCCTTTAAATGATAATAAATATCCATTACCCATCATTTGGGAATGTGGGCATAGTTCTCTAGACTGTTTAATGTTGTTTACAGATGCTTTTATCTTTGGGGAACCTGAGAAAATTTAAGATTATGGTCAAGTGCTGACTGGAATATTTTATGAAGCTGTATCATCTCAGTCAGTAGCCTTGAAGCCATTCTGGATGCAGAATTCTGAGGAGACTGTAACAGAGGCATTTTGAAATGCTGGATCACCTGGGCCATCTCTTTTCATTGATGTTGGTTCCCTTGCTCTGAAAATATGTAAACTTTTAAAGGTAACATATCTGTATTAATACAAGGATAGACTGTGCATTGTATACGAGTTAGACAAAGATGACTTTTTTGTTATGTATTTGAGCAGGTAAATTATACATCAAGTCTCTTGTAATTTTTTTTATTATTTAGCTCTTTTAGGTTTGGTTTTTTTGTTTCTAGCCAGGATTTTCAGGAGGTCTTTCTCAATCAATTTTCTTTAACCCAAAATGAATCCACAGCCTCTCAATTCCTGTGGAAATAAAGAATAACCTCTCTCCAAAAGTAACATATCTTTTGACTTAAATTTTGAAGTCAAGATTTTTTAAAATATATAGGTTGTTTGAATCTAGCAGATTTTATTATCCAGTATCTCTTAGCAACCAAAAAAATTTAAAGACAACACAATAACATACAGGATCCAGACTCTGTATTTTTTATCTTTTCATGGCTTTTTTCTTTTATATTACTTTACTCTATTTTTAAGGATGTTATTTTATTATTTTAAAACTATATTTTTTTAATCTATGACTGTATATGCTCTTTTATTTCTCTCTCCCAAGCCTATATATATTTTTAAACACACTGTAAACCGTTTAGAGGGTTGTTGGGTTTTTTTTTTTATCTGAATGTATCTTCACTATATATCTCTATCTTTTTCTGACCACATGAGCCTTTAGCCAACTGCTAAGCATCATGACTAGGACCAAAGAAGTGGCTATGGCAGCTGACTCTACCCAATTCCTTGGTTCCCTGAGATCCTCGCTTCATGGTGGAGGTGTTGGAGGGAGTTTTGGGTCCATGCTGCCACTGAGTAGCATGTCACTTGCTGCTCACAAACACCATTTAAGTGTTTGGCAGCAGGACCTCTCAAAAGAGCTGCCTGCCATCTCTTAAAGGAGCTGTGCCTCTGCTCACTGCCATCAAACAGAGCCTGCCTGAGAAAAATGTTGCTTCCAGGAAGCCATGCTTCCCTCTGTTCTTTTGTGTGTTTAAAATACTTTTTTTAAGCTTTCTCAGGTTTTATGTGGAAATTCTTTCTGAATATTTGGGTTCCAAAATACTTTGACTAAAAGCAACTTGGGAAAGAAAACTTTATTTTAGCTCACAGTTCCCAGTTGCAGCCCATTACTGTGTGGAAGTCATAGCAGCAGGGCCTGAAACATCCACAGTTACCAGTTACATGCTGCTTGCTTGCCTGTGAACAACTCCATTTCCCCACTCTTACACAGCTCAGGATCTTCTGCCCAGGGAATGGTTCCACCTATGGTGGACTGCATCTTGCTAAATAAAGTGACTTATTTAAGACAGTACCATTGAGACATCCCTACCATAAGCCAACCCTCATAGAGAGCCAACCAACATGGTGCTGGATTGTGACCCATTGACAGCTAAGAATGGCCATCTCAACCTCCTAAATAACATCCTACCATTAGAAATGGCATTTTACGTGAGCTTACCTCTGAACTAAATACATTCTTTTGATCATTCTGTTGTACATCAGAGCTATCATCAATAATATTCTCCAGGGTGAATAATTTTTGACAAAGCATTAATACTCTCTAAAATGCAATGATTGTTATCTTTTACTGTTTGGGTAAGTTGGTGTTTAACAAATAAATCATGCTGTTAAGTAAAGTTCTTTTCTTATACAACTGAATAAAATGCTGGTTGTAGCCCAATTATTACCAATTTAGCACATTCATTTTCATTTAACTTTAATGTATGATTAATAGTAAAGCCACCTACCATAAATCAGATTGAGAAGGCTAGATCTGTAAGACAACTGAATGTTAATGGAATTCTAGTAACAAAATTAGTCAGTTAGTATGCAAGTCAAACCATGATAAGGTTGAGCATACATTGAAGGAAGTCAAGAATTTCAATAACTGTTAATCTGGCAAATCTTATAGTTGGGTTATCCTGATTTAAAAACTATGAGTTGGATTACTGATCCCCTGAATTTCTATATAGAATAGAAGTCCATATTTATTGTCAGGGAATGAAATCTATATTTATCACTGCTATGGATTCAACAAGGTATTGTCTCCTTTAGGCACCTGTGTTGAGGGCCTAGTCCCGAGGTGGTGGTGCTCTATCAAGAGGTCCTAGAAATGGCTGTGGGGTGAAGGAGGAAAGTCTGGAAAGGACAGCCTTCAAAGACAGTCTCACTCTTCTTCCTTTTATCAGCTTCCAATGTCTTCCTATAAGGAATTTGGTCATGGTGGTAAGAGAATGTAAAGCAATTACCAAGACTGCAATATTAATAGGAAATTGCACTTTATGAGTTTAATATTATTTCCTATCCACTATCTCAAATAACCTTCCTATCCCTCCTCCTCAATAACTCCCTGAGGGAAGAAGGGTAGGCATTAACATCTAATCTTAGAGTTGGTGAAACTTGTGCTAATCCAAATTGCAAAATATGTCATGAATAAAAGCATACAATCCTCTACAGGAGCTGGAATTCACTTTTTCTTCATCTTCAAAGAAGGAAAGGTCTTTGGGTTTTTATGAAACACTCTTACATAAATTTTTTTAAAAAGTCACTTACCATAGAACATGTCAATTTACGCAGTAAGTGGCATTTTTCTTAACCTAATAGCTAAGTTAAAATACATAGATATTGAAATGTGTTCTGCCATGTATTAACATGCAAAAGTGAGAAAGCATCTATTTATTTATACCTCATTAAATATTTAAGCAAATGATTATCACTTCACTTTTTAGGTATTAAGCATTTCTCCTTAGCAGGTTATACTTGTATTCAAACACAGTATCGAAGCTGAAAATGCACATTATCATAATGTTTTACAGTACTGATTTTTCTCTGGGTTTTAACAATAACAAGTAAATCACATTCTATCCACAAGATATATAGAATTTATTAGAATCTATTTCAATCATATGCATATTTTATTTTAGAGCCAATTAATTTATTTAGTAAAAAGGCACTTATGTAGTTATATGGATTACTTTTAGCTATTTTACAATAGGTCTTTGATTCAAAAGTAAAAACATTTTTGAAGTTTATTTAATATATAATGTAAATAGATATTTTAGAAAAATGATATATAACTTTATTCCTAAATTTTCATGCTATTTAATATAATGATGTGTCACTTTTTATACAATTTATAAAGTTTACATCAAGGACATTTCAATATTAGCTCTTAAAGACTTCTATTATTAATTTCCTATCCAAAACAAAAAATTACTGATACATACACTGGAAAGAATACAACAAATTAAAACATAATAAATTTACTTTTTCAGTGCACTCAGCTTAGAAAGTTGATGAGAACATGTAGGTTTCTTTTTTTCCTTTTTTTTTTTTTTTTTTTTTTTGGCTGATTGACAGCAAGTGTCAGTGTGTAACTGCCATAAGGTTATTAGCATATAGACTGAGAAAAGACTATTTTTGATTTGAAAAATATAAATTTCTCATACAACCTGAAATCGTATTCCTGCATGGACTCGCTATTCCTTATTTCAGAAAAGTAAAATTGTGTTTCATTTCAGAACATCAAGAACCTATCTTCACATTTTAATAATTACTTTTGAAAGATTTATGATTATGAGTTTGCATGCAAATAATATTTGCGAGCATTATAACTTAAAATCAAGAAAGGAACTTAAAAGAATGAAGGGAAGAAGAGAAGAGGAAGAGATGGAGGGATGGGTGGGAAGGAGAGCAGAGGGGAGAAGACAAATGCCCTACAGCCTGATGTGCGAGCCTTTCATTGCCTTGGATTCATCCCACCAAACGGTGCAGCTTCTCAGTTGATGGAATGGAGAAGTAATTCATAGATCCTGCAGATCTCAGTCACACTCACAGAATGGATTCTGGCTTTCCTAAGAACTCACCAAAAAGATGAGGCCTGGCAGAGCCCATGTGGAAATCCATTTCATCTGTTTCCATTTTACACTGCCTATCATGCATTTTTTGAAGACTAAATGGAAAAGAAAAAAACGTAGCTCAGCCCTACGAATTTCCATCAAGTATCATTTTAGCTATCGGTTGTCACACCTGCTACTTGATGCATTTCTGTCAATTGACACAATTATATATTTTTGCAACCTATATCATTCCCTGAGGTCTTATTTACTTTGCAATAAATCCAATTTATTGAAAACTTATTCAATCATGTTAACACATACCAAAGATTTGTTTCTAATATATTTAAATATTCTTCAGGCTGATTGTGGAAGGTATTGACTAATATGACTTTTTTAAGGTAAAATGAGTCACTATTTCTGAGATAATGTGGCAACTCACTCAGCTTTCTTTGGAAACACACAGCAGCCCATCTACTTGGATTTCTCCATAATTTGACCAAGCTTCTTGTTATCTCTTTATAAGGTCTTCCCAAACTCTGAAACTCCATTAAACTTTTGTAGTCTATCCAATGTCTGCAAATGTTGCGAAATTTGTATGCCTATTACATTATTGGTGTATATATGGATATATCATATATATTTATTTACAATAAACATAATCTCAAAGAAGCACAAACATGTATAAAATGGAATTTGTAAAGAACAAAATGATTCCAAGAACAATATATTACTGCTTCTGTATTGAGATGTTACCATATTTTTGCTGTATTCTTGAGTGAGTTTATAATTGATTCTGTAAATATCATATAAACCCTGATTTAAAAGGGACTCTTTTGTTGTTACTGTTTGTTTTGTGGTTAATTTTGTCACATCTGATTGTCCCATTTTTACTTCTTAAAATCTTTTATACCAAGAATGAGTGTTAGCATTCTGTTTAGCCATACCTCTCTCTCCCTCCCTCCCTCCCTCCCTCCCTCCTTCCCTCCCTCCCTCCCTCCCTCCTTCCCTCCCTCCTTCCCTCCCTCTCCTTTATCTGTCTCTGTCTATCTCTGACTGTCTCTGTTTCTCTGTCTCTTTCTTTCTCTATTTCTCTCTCTCTCTCTCTCTCTCTCTCTCTCTCTCTCTCTCTCTCTGTGTGTGTGTGTGTGTGTGTGTGTGTGTGTGTGTGTGTGTGTGTGACTGTTTCTCTGTGTTTGTTTCCTCATGTATCTGAGTGTGGGCCCTTGCCACAGTGCAAGTATGGAGATCAGACGGCAATGTTAGGTTGCCCTCCTCCACTATTGCCTTGTTTGAAATCGGTCTCTTTGTTGTTCACTACTTTGTGTGTCAGGCTAGCTCACCCATGACACTCTGGGGAATTCTGTCTTTGCCTCGCATCTCACTGTGTATGTGCTGGGTTACAGGTGTGTTGCCTTGTGTCTGACTTTATGTGGGTTCTGAAGATCTGTACTCAGATGTGTTTCTAATATATATAAATATTCTTCAGGCTGATTATGAAAGGTTGTCTAACATGACTTTTTTAGAGTCATCATTTCTGAGATAATATAGCAACTTGCTCAGCTTTTGTTAGACACACATAGCAGCACAGCACACCTTCTCAGATTTATAAATATTTTGACGAATTTTCTTATTATCACTGCATAGCACATGTTCACCCCATGTTTTACTCATGAAGCCATCATCCCAGCCTGGTATTGTACTTTCATATTTTACTCTTCTCCTCAAATTACAAATATGCATACTGGGTTGTTATTAATCTTAAAAAACACGGTTCATAAACTGAACTTCTGACTGAGCAGAATCTTGCTTAAACAGAAATTTCTCAGTAGAATAATAATATGAAAAATAGATACTTAAATTTCAATGTTTCCTTAAATAATCTTTTACCTGTTTCTCTATTTATTTACATATTTCTTAGATTTAAAATCTTAAATGCTAATTATACTAAAAATATTTAAGTATATTCTGTGGAGTCCATTTTAATGTATATATTGGCCTTGCCTCAATCCCCAGCACAGCAACATAGAGCAACCTTTAGGACACTGATAAAACTCAGCCACTAGACCTCCCTAGAAATCCTAAAGAGATGAGGAATAGAAATAATATGCCTCTACTTAACAGAGGCTATATGCAACAATCCTGTAGACAACATTGTAGATGGGCAAAGGCCAACATCCTTCAAAAATAAAGAGTAAACTAGGGCATCTACTCACTCTATTCTTCTTCAGCTTAGTGACTAAATTCTTAGCTGTGGTGCAAAGGCAAGGGACTATGAGAAAGCAATATAACATACAAGGAGGAAGTCAAATAATTTTATTGACAGGTGTGTGATCCCTGCTTAAAGACTAAAAAGTCCATGGGAAAAATTCCAAACGAGATAAACACCTTCAGCAAAGTAGCAGGCTACAAAATCAGTGTTAATATAACTACTTCTTTTGTACACCATTAATGATCACAGTGATAGTGAAATTAAGAAGTAAATTCACATTTCAGTAACTTCAAATACAAAGAAAATACCTAACCAAGAAGGTAAAATACAATGAGCACATTAAGACACTAAAAAAAGAGAGAGAAATCAAATAAGATACTAGAATTAAAACAATTGTACTTATTAATCACCAAAATTAATATTGTGAAAAAATGCATGTGCCAATAAAATACTCAATACTGAGATTTAATGTAATCCTCATCAAAATTCCAATAGCATCCTTCACAGAATTAAAAAATTTTTCTAAAAATTAATTTTCTGAAAATTTTAATAAACAGAGCAATTATGAACAAAACACAGCGCTTCCAGTATTACAACACCTAGTGACAGATTGTGCTACATAGCCATGTGAGAAAATACAGCATGACAATGGAAAAAGAAAACAGGCATGTCCACAGATATAAGAGTAGAAGACCAAGGAATAAGCTTCTGTAGCTAAAACATCTTATTTTTAACAAAGATTCCAGACAAACATTTGATAAACCCACCCTTAACAAATGATGTGGAAAGAGTTGAAAATCCACACACAAGAAAATGAAACTAGATACTTATTTCCCACATTGTACAAAAATCAACTCAAAAATGAATCAAATATTTTAACATAGGAAAGGAAATTTTGAGAATACCAGAGAAACAATTAGTGATATAGGCCTATGTAGCTAGTGTTTTCCTGCCTTGCCCACAGTCAGGACAAATCTCTGTCACCTACCAGTCCCACAGCTGCTCAGACCCAACCAAGTAAACACAGAGACTTATATTGCTTGAAACTGCATGGCCATGGCAGGCTTCTTGCTAACTGTTCTTATAGCTTAAATTAATCCATTTCTATAAATCTATACCTTGCCACGTGGCTTGTGGCTTACCGGTGTCTTCACATGCTGCTTGTCATGGTGTTGGCTGGCAGTCTCTCTCTTTCCCTTCCTGTTCCCTTAATTATCCTCTCTGTTAGTCCCACCTATACTTCCTGCCTGGCCACTGGCCAATCAGTGTTTTATTTATTGACCAATCAGAGCAACACATTTGACATACAGACCATGCCACAGCAGGCCTAGGGAAGGAATTTGTGAATAGGACTCTAATATCATAGAATATAATAGCAAATACTAGAAGATGCATTGCATAGTTGGAAGTTTTCCTATGTCCTGCCTGGCCCACCGTCAGGACAAATCTCTCACCCACAGTCCCACAGCCTTTTATAAAATAATCACAGAGGCTTAATATTAATTATAACTGTTTACCCATTTGCTCAGGCTTATTACTGACTAGCTTTTACACTTAAATTAACCCATAATTCTTATCTATGTTTAGCCACATGGCTTGGTACCTTTTTCAGTTCTGCCTTGTCATCTTGCTTCCTCTGTGTCTAGCTGGCTGACTCTGCCCTTCCTCTTCCCAGAATTCTTTTTGTCTGCTCATTCTGCCTATACTTCCTGCCAGGCTACTGGCCAATCAGTGTTTTATTTATCAGCCAATCAGAGCAACACATATTCACAGCATACAGAACGACATCCCATAGCAGTATTGTATCAATATAAAGAGCCACACAGCAAAGAAATAGTGGAGAGAGACTAAAGTCCTTGCCACTCATCCAACAAAAATCTCTATTCAGAATACACAAAGAATTCACAAATTTAAACATTAAAGGAACAAATGCCAAAATAAAAATCAACAAAAGTGTCCAATGGCTCTGAAAAGGAGAACTACAAATGTGCAATACAATATAAAAGGCAATGCTCAGCATCCTTAGTCACAAGGAAACAAAATTTAAAGTGGCATTGACATTGTCCCAGTCAGAATGCTGGTCACCAGGAAACAAACCAGTGTGGAAAAATACACCTCAGGATCAGAGCACTCATCTATAAATTGTGGGGCTGTGGGTTCACTCCTCAGTGCCACACAAAAGAGAAAGAAGAAAAAAGAAAGAAAGAGGGAGAGAGAGAGGTGGGGGGAAAGAAAGGCAAGCAGCAGGGAAGGAGGGAGGGGTGAAGGGGAAGAGAGAAAAAGAAAGAAAGAAAACAAATGTTGGTTGTGGAGAATGACAGATACATGCTTGGGAGAATGTAAAGTGGTTCAGCCCATCTGGAAATCAGTACAGAACTTCCTCAACAAACTAATAAAAGAACTACCACAGATCACGGTGTCTGTGTGCAGGGACACAGACTGGCACGCAGTGGCCCTTACCTACACATGCATGCACCCTGCAGTGCTATTCACAAGAGCTAAGTTTTGGAATTAATGTTAGCACCCATTAACAGGTGGATGAGCAGAGATGTGATGCACACTCAAGGAGGCTTTATTTGACAACAAAGATCAGAAATGTGTCATTGCTGGAATGAGATCACTGTGGCAAGCAGCATCAGCTAGGCACAGAAGGACAAATCTGACTGTTTTTGTCATATGTAATGTCTTAGTCAGGATTACTACTGCTATGATGAAACACCACAACCAATATCAAATTCAGAAGAAAGGGGTTTATTTGGCTTTCACTTCCACATTGCTTTCACCATTGGAAGAAATCAGAACAGGAAGTAAAACAAGGCAGGAACCTGGAGGCAGGAGCTGATGCAGAGGCCATGGAGGGGTGCTGCTTACTGGCTTGTTCCCCATGGCTTGTTCAGTCTGCTGTCTTATAGAACCCAGGGCCACCTGCCCAGGGATGGCACCACCCACCATGGGCTGCCCTTCCCTATTAATCACTAATTTAGAAAATGCCCTACAGGCTTACCTACAACCCAGTCTTTGGTGGCATTTTCTGAATTCAGGTTACCTCCTCTCTGATGACCCTAGCTTGTGTCAATTAGGAAAAAAAAAACAGCAGTACATGTGGTGTCTAAATTCATAAATGAATGTCATGAACAGAGAATGGGACCAAGGTGAGGAGGACTGTCAATGGGAGGGGAAGGGACAAGAGTGGGTGAAGAAGACCGAACGTGATTAAAGCATATTGTATAGGTCAGTGAAAATGTCACATAAAAGCCCTTACTTCTCAGTGGCTACTAATTTTATAAAGATTATTTTTTTGAACGTTATCTTCTTCCTTGTAGGATATAGCATTGTGGCATTATTCCTGTCTCCTTGGCTACTTAATTTGACAGAAGAAAAAAAAAAGAAGAGAGAGAAAGAGAATGTCTCTGTTAACAAAGATGATTTCTTTTGTAATTTTTCTGCCAAATATTTTTGCTGTTATTGCTGCTTTCTTTTAGTAAAAATATTTATGGCATGCATTTCCTAACATTCAGTTATTAAAATATATTTGAATGCATATCATGTGTGTGCACCATGCTGAGTGAAGTAGAAGTCTTTTTCAACAGTTGATATCTGCTTCCTCCCTTTTTATAATAATTCTCTGTCTTCAGTTAATTGAATTGACAGGGTACCACCCAGGTTTCCTACAACAGTGTTGTTAATCTACTATAAATACTCCTTTCCCAAGTCAGTAGAAAATAGGTGGTCCTTATCAACACATAGATGACTTAACTGTGTGTGAATGAGCACATAAGAATCGGTTTCCACCCTTGCAATCTGAGTTAGAATAAAACCTGGAAATAGCAGTTATTTTATCAGGGAATGTGGACCTTGCTGTTTCTATACTTAGCCTGCTTAACTCTTTGGTTCTGAAATGAAGGGGGAAGAAACCTGACTTAATCATCTCAGCCTCCAAATTACATCACATATAGTGAGTCTTGAAATGAAAATGTACTTTACCAACCTGCTCTTTGAGGCTTATGTCCCTTGCTGTGACAAAGTATTTAGGGAGAGAAAATGACAGATGTTAGGCACATTAGCACAATGAATAGTCACTTCTTTCCCCCAGATGAAGCGCTTTTATCACGGCAATTTATCATGAACAAGATAGTGATTTAAGAAGAAGCATTTGAACTGCAGCTTATACTGCAAAGTGAGTTAGCAAAGGCGAAAACATGGCTGCCTGCAAAATGTAAGCAGAAGCATTTCAACCTGCATGCATTGGTGAGGCATTTTTATTTCTAATTTTAATATTTTGAAATTGAATATCATCACTTAGAAAGTGGAGAAGTGAAAAAATAGCTCAGAATCTCTCAGGGCTGCAGTTAGAGACAAGGAGGTGATCCATGGTTCAGTCAGCAATTACTGCTGCCTTGCACTGCATTGATACTCTTACATTGTTTCATTGTTTGACTAATTCGTAGCAAATATTGATTCAATTGCCTGAATAACTCCATTTCCATACACATTCTAGGAACAAATATGTCAAAGTTCAAAACCAAATGTATAAAATACAAATAATTTATGTTTGATTGCATTGTTTATATTTTTATTAATCATTACTAATTTTAGGAAGTATTCTTTAGGAAGTGTTCATAAGAAGACCTCTAGAAGGCTAAGAAGTGAGAACATTGGGTGGGGAAGTAGTTATGGTCAGAAGGAACTGTCCATCTCTGCCCTTCACTTTTTCACTTAATGAATTATGTGTGAAAACCTCCTTTCTTAAACGATAAGGATGGGGACACTCAACAGCAGGAGCTCACTTTTTATTTTTCCTATACAATTAGTGTGCAGTTTGAATATAGTGCAGGTATGCTTAAGGAAAACATGTTCAATACATGTAAGAGAATAAACAACCTGCTTCTGTCTCTGAGAAATTCCTGGGGAATACTGTCAAGAGCTGGGTGTCTGTGGATGACAAGAAGCAGGCCACAGGAGCCAGTGGAGCCACCTTCATTCAAGTGGCAAGGGCAAATCTACCAGTTCAAATCACTCCATTCTTCCAAGCACCCTTCTGGTTAGAAATGGCCTAGTGGAATAATATTGGGCGATATTAGGGGAGAAGTGTTCACAGCGTCCTGGAAACATCTAAGAGAAATCTAAAAATATTCACACCCAGACAGGCATCATCTCTTTCAGTATTTAGATATTATGGTGTGAGGCCCTGAGAACCAATGCAGACACTTTCTTCTGACTCCAAAGAAAAAAAGGGAGAACTTTGGAAAAGTTACTTTGACTAAACATGGTCCAAACTTCGAAGTTCACAAAGATTCACATTTTATATTTGTAAGCAAAAGGAAGTAGCTTTCTGATAAACAAACTCTCTGTGACTTTCTCTCTGTGTATATCTGTGTCTCTCTGTTTCCATGTCTCTGTCTGTCTCTGTCTCTCTGTCTCTGTCTGTCTCTGTCTGTCTCTGTCTATCTGTCTGTCTCTCTCTCTCTCTGTTACACACACACACACACACACACACACACACACACACACACACACACACACACACACACACACCAGAGAGAGAGAGATAAAGAATAAAAACTCCAAGTTCTAGCCTGTTCTCCACTGAAATGTTTAGTCATACAATTTCATCCTCAGTGACCAACTCCCCTGCTTCTTGTATCAAAGATTGTCTCCACAGCTAGCATGAGAGACTAGACTAGCAATATCATCTATGTTGTAACATTGTATAATATTGTTATTGGGTCAGATATAGAAGAGAAGTTGATGTTGATGAGGAGCTACAACCAGGGAATAAACTGAAGGAATGACAAGAATTACATTTCATTACTGCAGAGACCAAATTTACCTACTTCATACTTTTGTCTATTTCTGGTCTTTGTGCTGAATTTTATTTCTCTACAGAAGGATAGTTTTACATCTAAAATTCATTTTTTCCTAATTCCTTCCTTAAGTAAGTCCACTATCAAAGGGGGACCAATTAGAAGTACTCGACATTAACACTGTGGCACCACTAAGTATCAGTAATTAAAACCACTATCATTTTGAAAATGACCATGGTCAACACTGTGCTTGCTAGGCACTAACTCATTTAAGGCTTGTAGCAAAACTACATGGTTCATAGAGTTTCTCTCCTCCTAAATCAAGAATTTGAGAGTAGAAATGGGAGACCTGTGTTGGACTTTCTGAAGACAAGGCCTCCGTTCCTTCTTTGTTAGCTATGCATGGCTCCTAAGAAAGACTGTCAATCATTCGTGTTAGGCTATGGTTCCTCTGTGTCTAGCAATAAGAACCTCAAGTCTCCATTTTTAAATGCCCAAAAAGTCTATAGAAATTGCTATATTTTGAATGACCTCTCCAAATTCCAGTATGAAACTTAATTGCCTTTGTAGGCCTGTGAAGAGATAGATGGAGCTATGAAGATGATATGAACCTTAACAACTGTGCTCATGAACGGGTTAGTGTTTTTAATGTGAGATTAGTTTACCGTAGAAGTCAGAACTAAAGATGTAAGTCTGGCCCTCTTTCTACACATTTCCAGCGGCTCTCAGTGGGCTTCCTTTTGCCATGTTACTACTCAGCATGAGGCCCCTTCCCAATTGTGGCTCAGAAATTTTGGCCTCCAGAACCATCAACCAAATAAATGCTGTATTTTAAAAAATAATTTACTCAGTCCACAATATTGTAATACCAAATAATAACCAAAGACAGAAGTGACTCTAAATTTTCCTAGATAAGTGTGTCAAATTCCCTTGTCAAGAAAAAGTAATATTATTTTCTAAAGGCTTAAAAATGTATTCCAGATTATCTGAAAATACTCCAATTACAACTTATATCTAATTTCTTTCTATAAGTTTTTAAAACTTAATATTTTTAAAATGTATCTCTAGGTAGTAATATTAACATATTTTGAAATTTTATGGCAGCCAAAGAGTTAATTTTCATAAAGTATATTACAATTCCTATGTGAGAGGTGTTAAGTTTAACAAATGTGTGAATTCCAATAAAAAGGTCAGGTGTGGAATTTACTGAACTTATAGAAAATTGTTCTTCATGTGCAGTTATCACATCACTTACATATGCGTAAACGGATCAACAGTCTTGCTCACTGAACCTCATCCTTGCTTGAATAGTTAAGGGATGGGACAAAGAGTCCAAAACACATAGTAGAAGTGAGCAGAAGCATGACAGTGTAACACTTGTTGGCCCCCTTGTGAGTAGATAGAACTATGGATGCTTCATATATTTAAAGCAAAAGAGAGTACCATGGGTCAATAGCACAGGTAAAACATTACATAGGAGAATAGTAGTACTTCTAAAATGTACTGTGAGTACTATGTACCTAGCACTGCATTGCTTATACGCCAGTATTTTGTTTTAAAAGTTTGATTCTGAAGAAAGGCCATTTGAATAAATCTTTCTAGCTACAAAGGAAAATAATAAACCAGTTATCATCATATGTGTTGTCTGTTTTCCAAGGTGGCTTATTTTTTTCTCTCATCTATAAATAACTACTACACTGACCAGTATCAATCCCCTTGCTTCTGATGAGTCCCATCCAAAATATCTAAGACAATAGTTTTATGCTCTGAAATGCACACAAATCACATCGAACTTGATGCTATCATTTGTAACTGTTTTTCTCCCTACACATTGTTACGGAAATTTCCATTTGTTGGGGTTTGCTTCATTCTTTTTCATTTTCATGCAATGTCACATTACATGGGAGTAACTATTTATTTATGAGATTCCCCTCCCTGTGGTTTGCTTCCAGAAATGTTTATTTCTTATCACTTATTTTTGTTGGCTTTTCATACTATAATGTAAATTGCTTTGAACCTTTTTATTTGTACTAAGAACATATATCCAAGGGCTTGTTGGTGTATAGAACCAAAAGTAGAACTCTTCAGTGGCTGGTATTGTGTTCAGTAGATAGAAAATATCTTACTTTACCTGTATCCATATCAGCAATGGTGTCACTGTACTTGCTAAAATGGAGACAGACAGCTGTATTTTAGACTTTCATTTCATTGGACATCTTACTGATTTATGGGTTTGTTTATGGGAAAAATGACATGTTTATTTTCAACATTTATCTGAACTTAATGTTAAGTTTTCATAGCATTCTTCATGTTTGTCTTCTAAATCATTACATATTCTAAAGTATTTATGTTTGCTTTTATTTTGAATTGTGTGTGCATGTGTGCATGTGCGTGTGGGGGGTGGATAGAGGCAGGAACTCCCTCAGAACACATCCCTAGAACTATTTAATCTGGCCTCCCATGTTTCTGTCACACATGATTGTGTACTGTGAGTACCATGAGAGTCAGTTAGAGAAGGTCAGTAAGAAAACAGGTTTCCAGACAAAGACTCAAACTAGTTCAGGGTTACCTATTATAATATCAGGTCATTTTGTGTACAAGGACTCTGATCTTTCCATAATTGATAATCACATGTTTTCCTGACAATAATTGGCTGAGGCATCTGGCTCCCTTTTCAGGCCACTCCTGGAAAGAGGAAGTTTGTTTTCCTGTTGCTCTGACAGGAAGAGGTGGACCTACTTCATAAAATACCACAACAAATTGTTAGGACACAGAATGAAGAGGGAGAAGGTAGCATACTGTATTCTTGAAACTTACATGTCTGTGAATAAAAAGCAGTATTGAGGGTATGCATTTGTGTCTGTGTATTGGGTGTTCAATACTAAGCATTCTATTATCTGAGTAATATTAGGCAGGGTCCTCTAGAGTCAGAACTGGCAGAATGGATATATACTATAGAATAGAGGACTTACTGTTTCACAACAGGGAACTTGGCAGTGCTCTGGGGATGAAGCTGTCCCAATATTGTGCAGAAGGCCTGGGGATTCCTAGAGTCTATTGCCTTCAGCTCATGTTAAAAATGCCAAAACAAGCTAAAGCCCGAAGTTAGCATAGAATGGCAGCCACAGTAGTGGCAGACACACTTCCTCAGGAGGCAAAGGCAGCAGGAAGCAGCCCTGACTCCTCAGACCCCTGTATATGAGGACAGCATCTTGAACAAGTTGTTCCCTCTGGGGAAAAGGTTTCACTCCTGAAGCAGCTAATCCTTGCAAGAAACTGTTCTCACTGATCCACCCAGAGATGTGTTTTGTAGTCAACCCCAGATCCCATCAAATTCCTCACTAGTAGACATTATTCAATAGAATTTTTATCCTTTCTGTACATCTTCATGTTTCAGTCCTATTGAGCTGTAATTGAATAATAAAACTGCGTGTATTTAAGGTATAAATTATTTGTATACACATGATTGATTAATTCTATGGAGGAAAGTGACCATCCTTCAGTACATGTGATTAACCTTTTATGTGTGTGCTTATATTGTGAATACTTAACATCTGCCCTTTCAGCTAACTGCAAGTACACAGTCAATACCACCATCTTTTGGTGTCCTTGGAGGGCCAGTGTCATGAGTGTCCCAGATGTCAAAATTCAGGAATGTTCAAGTCCCTTTGTAAAAAAGGCATGGACAGTGTTTGCGGGTAATGCATGTATGTTTCCCCATATATTATGAATCATCTGTTGGTTACTAATATCCCTGCTGTATTATGTAAATACAATGTAAAATATATTTTTAGGCAATAATGAGAAAGAAAAGACTGTACGTGTTATGTTTGTGGAATCTGAAGATGTGGTAAATATAGATGTCAGACTGGACAGACTAAGCCACCAGTACTTCTGTAATAAAGACGCAAGCAATTCCAAATTGGAGGGCAAAGAGTGTCTTTCATGACCATTGTGTGATCATAGTGTGAGACTCTTTTTGATTATTTTCCTTCAACTTTTCTGTAGACCTTCATATTGAAGATCTATTTTATTTATGACTGAAAACTATCCTTAATTTTTTTCTTAATGTTTGTCAGTGAGTGTTGTTTTCAAATGTATTTTATCACTATTAATTAATTAGGGTATTAGACAATGCAAAAAATCATTTATTCAAAGAAAAGTTTAGTGTAGAGCAAAAATATTAGTGTAGCAGCTAATGAAACCTATTTGTAGTCTTCTTTTAAAGGCAAAGGGGCAAACCTCATCTCTGAAAGCAGACCCACTGACATCTATAAGCTTTCATTATCTGAAGATGCAACTGAGATGGAAACCAGAACTGAAATTTACTAGTAATGTTATTAGCCCTAAGATGTCAACTACTTAGAGGCTGTGAGACTTTATCAATAAACCACATTTGCTGCACTCAAAGCTCTGGATTCTGTTACAGAAAACACTATGTGATTATTATAAGCAATAGATTCTGTTATCACATACAGGATGCTGGGGTGCTTTTCTTGTGACTTCAATAAATACTTTCTTAGTTTTTAATGACTGTCTTCATAATCCATCAAAGCCACCATGTCATCTCTATGGAAATATTTCCTTAGCCTTTTGAGTGGAATCCTGATGGACTTCATTGAGATCCTCAAGGTTTGTAGTTCTCTTAATAGATGAAGTAGAACACTTAGAGAAGAGAATCAAGAGTAGTTAAGTGACTTGTACATGGCATGCTTCATGAAGAAACTATCAAACAGAGTTGATGTTTCAATCAGGGGCTATCTATAATAGCCATTCATTCACAAATAAAGTGTCTATTACCAGCTCAACTTTCGCTCAACTTTTGCCAAGAATTTGTATGATAGGGCTACACCATTAAGCTATTATCCCATAGAAACTACTCAGAAAATGCTTACATTCCTGAATGTAATTTTAATCACTAGACTATTCATAGGAATCTAAATATTGTAATTTTTTGAGGGCTGAAGATTAAATGCTGCTCTTGCAGAGCCCAGATCCACAACCATCTTTGTCTCCAGCTCCTGGAGATAGGACATCCTTTTCTGGCCCCTGAAGGTACCCACATTCAAGTGTAGGTACCCCCTACACATGCATATACATAATTAAAATAAAAATCAATTCTTAAAAATTCTAATTTTGGATACTTTTATTTCAGTGTAAAAATATTATAATTTCACAATTTTACTTTATTTCTAAAACTGTACGTATTTATACATGTATTTATGTCTATTTACAGGTATATGTGTTTGTGTGTGTTTTGTTTTTTTGCTTTGGTTTGTTTTGTCTTTCCCAGTCTGTAAATCCACATTTCCAGTATATGTGTTTGTATGTAGCGATGTGTGTTTAACTTTCTAAATTGCAACTGTGATCAAACTTTAGTTTTCCTAAGTTTTTTTCTCATTTTTATACTTCCTTCTTTGCCCTCTGACTTTCTTTGTTGGGAGTCTGATTATATTAGAAGCCAAAGATAAATCAAGTCAAATGATATATCTGAAATAATTATTCAGTTGGAGTTAGGATTTTTCATACTTACAAGTGAATCCCAATTTGATGATGACTCAAAGAAGATGTGAGGCAAATTGTCTACTAATTGAAGGATTGGGAGGACTGGCCACTTCTGCAAATTTATAGATACTGTTTTTGGATTGACACTTCTCAGGGATGCTATTAGATTAGAAAATATCAATTATGTATCATAAGCAACAGATGGAACAGGCAAGGAGACAAAGGAACATCTAAGATTTCCAAATTTGAAATCCAAAGCTTACACTAATACTTCAAAAGTCAGAACTCATTACCAGCTAGCCTAGTTGCAGGGTAGAATGGGAAGTGTCAGCCATCTTTGAGGAGACTAGGTTCACAGCTTCAAGTACAGGGCATCATTATTTAAAAAATAATAAATTAATATTTCTTAGGAACGCAACCAACAGAGCACACTATGTTCGTTGTACCGTTATTGATTGTCCTGGCATTGTAATTTTTATCATTTTTTTCCTAATTCTAATATCACTGAACTACACTGTATTATGACATTTTCATAGTACGGGGGCTTTGCTCAGTGTAACCCCCTGAATTTATCATGCACATCCAGCAAGAAAGCTTGAATAAGAAATCATCCTTTTCCCAACAGGAGGCAGCCTTTTCCCCCACCCTACAACACATCAGAAGACTAGTCATCTCCCAAGGGCCATGCTGTCCCCACTGCTAGTGTCTAAAGCAACTTTGCTAACTTTACTTATTTGCTGCCCTCTAAAAAGCCTGTTGTTTCACATGATCCCTGCAAGAAAGGAGAAGAGAGACAAATTTCTTCCACGGAAATCCAATAAGAATTTCCTGGGAAGTATCCAACTAAATGTATTTAAATTTTGCTCTGGAGCAAGCCTGTTTAAGCATGTTTGTACTCTTAGCCCTTGGGAAGGTGTTCTGAGATATGTAGCCAAGGCCAATCTCTAAACATTGGGAGAGAGAAAAGAGATAGATAGAGACAGAGATAAAGATAGAGGGAGGAAGACAGAGAGAAGAAAGAGAGCTAATACAAGGTCCTTATGTTCTTAAAATAGCAGGTCCTCTTAGAAGCTCAATTTAAAATTGAATCCTCATTATGCAATTTGAAGATCTAGGTCCAGGTAGGATCTTAAAGAGATGATAAGGGCTCTATGTTCAGAAAAGAACTAATTAACCCATGTGATTAATGGCTCAGGATTGTGTGATTCCAATATAAATCCAGGTTGGCCAGGTCCCTGAGGCAGTCCCTGCCTCTCATGTTGCTCTGGGCTGCACTGAGACTTTGAAGACAAGAAGTTCATCACCAGATCTGTACCTTCAAACTTACACCAGAGCCATGAGGAAAATAAATCTATGTTCGCCATAACTTACTGAGTCTTCGTTATTGTTCAATAAGTGGTGGAAAAAGGCCCAGGATGCAAGGCAAGAGTCAAGAACAGAGAAGGTGGCTCAGGCATCCAGGTGCTCATCAGAGGCCTCTATGATCTCCAGAAGTTGAATAGTCACTTCTGAGAGACAAGGTCTTACTTTCCCTTCTGGTAAGCTAAGTAGAAGTTCAATCTTGACAGTTTTAGAGGAAGGCATTATCTTACTTTTAATGCCAGCTGTTGACAATAATTGTCTTAAAAAGCACTAGTCACCTGGGGGGTCCTCTGAAAATTCAAATTTCATGCTACTCACCTAATGATGCAAGGTACAGATGACCAAAGCATGATGTATATAGTCTAGGATGCAGTAGATATAATATGCAGGAAATTAAGAAGTATATGAATTCATATTGCTCCCTTATCTTAATTATTGCTTTAATTGAATAATAGTACTTGCATATGATTCAATGATGAAGTGATTTGATACCTGAATAATGAATTATTACAAAAGAAGTTGAATAATCTTTTTTTTCAGGGACTAGTTTTTTTCCAATATGATATTTTTATTGATCATTTGGGATTTCCATAGAATGTACCCCTATCAAACTTATTTCCCATTCCAGGCCCACCCTCTCACTCTTGTGTGTCTCCATGAAAAAGAGAAAAAAATACACCTAATTCAATTTGTATTGCCCAAACACTCATTAAAGCATAGTCAAATTGTTAGTGACCAGCCCCTTAAAGATAACTGAGACCGTCCCCACACTCCACACCCATCCAGAAGCCATCAACTGTGAACAGCTACAGTTCAGCATCCCTATGACAATTTTTAAGGACTCTTCAAAGACTTCCTGTCTAGACAGCGGGGATTTTTGTTTTGTTTGTTTGTTTTTGTTTTGTCGGTGTGGGGAGTTGTCATAGAAGCCTACAATGTCTCCTATTCCCCACTGTGAAGCTGCTGCCATCCACACTATTGTAAAAGAAGCTTGCCTCAGGCACGTCCTTTTACCACACACCCTTGTTCGAAACTGTGCAGCCCTTGACAGAGCCATGGAGTCACAAAAACTCCGCTAAGAACAGATTTGTTTGTGAACTGAATTACCTCTCAATACAATCGTTGTATAGCACACTTTAAATTCAAATAGCATTGTTTGTTAGGTGTGAGGATTTTATGTTGACATATGCACAAAATTAATCCCTACTCTTGACAGCCTTCTAAGTTCTTTAGAAAACAGAAGACAACAAAACAAACAAGAGATTTAGCCACCCACTGACAAGGACAGGAGGAAATGGAACAAAATTAGTGTATTTACAGGACAACCTTTAAGACCATAATAACATGGTGCCTCTCAAGTGCACAGTAATGGACCACAGCAAATGGTAAACAAGAGGCATCACTTAACTATTGTACAAATCAACCTTATCAACTTTAGCTTCAACAGTAAAAGTGATGCATAAAATTAATTTCAGCTTTCCAAAAAAAGGAAGTCCGTGAACAAAGGATTCACAACTTCAGTAACAGGCATTTTTATAAACTTTTCAAATGTCCTTTCCCTTAACTATGAGCAAAATATTTTTATGCTAAAAAATGTGGGCATTTGGAGAAGCAAGAGAAGATATGTTACTACTGATAGGATGGTGAGATTAATGAAATAAAATCAACAATAAATCTGGCCAATAATAAAAATGTTAGTTTTTTAATAGGAGCATCAGCAATTTTTACTTATTAGAAATTAGAAAATACTAAAATAGTTTTTATAGAGTTTTTTTTTAAGAATATGAAATACCTAGATTAATGAAATGTTTATTTATAACAGGATTATCTGATTATCTTCCAATTCAATTAGACAAAATGATAAACACACTCAAATGGAATCTCAGCCTCAAGCTGAATGGTCAATTATATGGACAGTAAGTGGCTAACTTCAGTCTTTTATAATAAAAGAAATTCATAACTAACTTCCAAAGTTAGTTAGAAATCTTTCGGTTTTAAAATTATGCATTTTATCAAGAAAACGGTTTGTAAATATCTGAATATCTGCATTAAAAAAAAACCTCTTGGGAATGAGGATATAGCTCAGTAGTAGAGTATTTGCCTGATATGAGCAAGCTTGGAATGGAATAGAAGCAGAACACTCCAATAAGTAAACGAAAGAAAAATCCCTTTCTTCTGAATTTCTGCCCTAAGCAATCATATTTAGCCACAAAAGTAATGTATTCCTGCTTCATCCTCATTACCATCTACACCTTAAATAATTTTGCTTATATTTCACAAACAAGATTCAATTCAAAACGTGCAGCTTTAACTCTGCCCCACTTCCTTTTTTTTCTTTTTTTATTATTAAGAAATTTTCTGTTTATTTTACATACCGATCACAGGTGCCCCTCTCTTCTCTCCCCCCCCCCAGCCTTCCTCCCCAACCCACACCCCATTCCCACCTCTTCCAAGGCAAGGACTCCCATGGGGAGTCAGCAGAGCCTGGGATATTCAGTTGAAGCAGATCTAACAAACAAGGAAAACCCTAAGCGGGATAGCCCTGGGAAGGGGAAATAAATGAGATCTCCATGAGCAAACTGGGGGTGAGAGGGGCAATGGAGGGTAGGAGATGGGGGATGAGAACATAAGGGAATGGGATGGTCAAGCTGGAACAGGGACAGGGTGGGAGAGCAAGGAAAGAGATACCATGATAGAGGAAGACATCAAGGAACAGGGAGAAACAGGGTGCTAGGGAAATTCCCAGGAATCCACAAGGATGACCCCACTTTCAAGAGATTCTGTTTTTAACTGTGTTTGTGGCTCCCAGAAGTTCATTTGTGGAAATGCTCTTGGAAGTACTACTAAATCCTGATAGCATCTTTGTGAGTGAGTGACTACAACAATGTTAATCATACAGAGAAGAAACATAAAGGTAGTGACAACTTTTAAAACAATTGCACCACATACTGTTACTAGGATAATGATCTAGAGTAAGTTACTAGCGTAATGATTATGCACTATAATTAAATGACAAGCTATAAATTATAAAAGCATTTTAGAGAAATGATACAACTTGTTCATAAAATAAAATGAGACATACATCAGTAAAATAAAACTACATGATAGCCTCTTGTTGATGATGCTAATTTATGAGTTATGTGACAATAATATCATGTGGTATCAGGATTTTTGAAAGATTGGATGAGGACCTTCAAATTTGTCTAATCATTTCACTATGGGTAAAGGTATATTTGCAATCAATGGAGTTGAAATTGTTTATGATTATTTATGGTATAGGCTGAGAACTGAAAAAAATTAAGAACTTGATGCCCATTATTAAAAAAAAAACATAAAAAATAAGATAAAGTGCAAAGGAGTATCAGTTAATGCAACTAGATTTCCAAAGCACTTTTTAAGCCAATATCACTTCCTGAAGGATATTAATAAAACATGTTATAAAGGAAAATTAAATCTTGGCCAAGATTAAAGTTGTGTGACAAAGCAGAAAGAGTGTGTCTAAAAGGATAATTCCCAACATGACAAGAAGTTTTAAAGGACGCTCCCCAGGGCTCTGAACTTCAGACTTGTATCTTTCATGTGTTCATCATGAACAGTGGATGCTAGTTGCTCTTACTACTCAATTATAATATTTAATTTTCCTGAAATAAGTGATCAATTGTGAGGAATTATAAGAAGATAAAATAAACTAGCAATTGAAATGCCCAAAGGTAGAGGACGTTTAATGTAACGTACACTGCATTGCAAACCTAAAGAAATGATTTAAATTACTCATACATCCTGATGGATTTGGTAACCTCTTGAGATGTTATTCAGAGCAATTTGATGAACCAGAGCAATCAACTATGAATGAATCAGCACTATGACATGTGGGAAGCAGAGTTAAAATGTGCAACACTATTAAATAGAAAGCTATTTCACTGTGATATCTGTTTTAGAAGTGCTGCCCTTTGAAAAGATGAGGTCACTTTAATATTTGTATGACACGGGAAAGGTTCAAACAAAGGAAGATAAATTAATGAAACAATTTGGAGATCTGACAAAAGGCAAATAATTAGCATAGATGTGACTCTGTGTGTGTGTGTGTGTGTGTGTGTGTGTGTGTGTGTGTGTGTGTCTTTCTCTGTCTCTTTCTGTCACTGTTTCTCTGTCTCTGTCTCTGTCTCTCTCTCCAATTATCCCTCCTCCCTCCCTTCCTCCCTCCCTCCCTCCCTCTGTCTCTTTCTGCCTTCCCTTCCTTCTCTATGTCTAGTTCAAAAGGCACTATTCCTAAGTCTGGGTGCCAGTTTATAAACCTTCAGAAGTAGAACCTGTAGCTAGAGTTTTCCTGCGTGGCCCATGGTCAGGACAAATCTCTCTCACCCACCAGTCCCGCACTCAACCAAGTAAACACACAGAGACTTATATTGCTTACAAACTGTATGGCCCTGGCAGGTTTCTTGTTATCTAATTCTTCTATCTTAAATTAACCCATGTCTATTATTCTATAAGCTGCCACATAGCCCGTGGCTTACCGGTACCTTACATCTCACTTGTCATGGCGGCGGCTGGCAGTATCTCTCTGCCTCAGCCTTCCACTTCCTAGAATTCTTCTCCTCCTTGTCCCACCTGTACTTCCTCCTGCCTGGCTACTGGCCAATCAGTGTTTTATTTATTAACCAATCAGAGCAACACATTTGGCATACAGAACATCCCACAGCAAGAACCTTAAGTGTGAACCAGTCATGCAGAATAGGAAACTATTACTTAGAATATTTGAAAGATCAGTGGTTTTTCTGAAGGTCACAAAACAAGGGTAGGACCAGCCTGGGAAAGAATTCTAGATCCCTCCATTCCATGAAACACTGAAAATCTTCAGATACTCTATAATTTCTCCAATAGACCCCTTTCTACTGAGAGAATCCCCAGCTAGAAAACTAAGCAAGTATTCCTGCTCACATTTGGGAAGCCAGCTTTGAAAATGCTCTTTTAAATACAAAGTGCCTGATAACTAGGTGGAGAAATGACTGATACTTAAGTACAAATGTATGTTAAGACACAATAATTTTTTTACGTATGTGGGGTGAGGTTAGTATGCATGTGTATATGTGTTTACATGTGCAGGAGGCCATATGTGTTTGTGTGTGTGGATAGTAGAGTTTGATGCTGGGTGTCTTTCTCACTTGTTCTTCACCATACACACGGAGGCAGGGTCTCTCACCTTGAAATCAGAGCTCACCAGTTCAGCTAGTCTCCTAGCCCACTTGCCCTGGGGAACCCTGTTTTCTCCTCCAGTGCTGGATTTTAGTTGCCCTCCCCCGTCCCTCCACTCCTACTTTGCATTTACATGAGTGTTGGAGTCTGAATTCCTATCTCCACTCTTGAATGACAAGAGGTTTATCAGCCCAGCTGTCTCCCCAGCCCTATTTTTGATATAATATATTTATAAAGATCCGATATATTATAATCTCTAAAGGATACACATTTTTAAATTTGCTTTCAATATCTAGGTCTGAACACTGCAATATCTCCTCATTCTCTTGTTAGTTCATAAATTGAATAGAAGACAAAAAGGGAAAGATGTGCCCCCACATCCTGTTTAGAAACAATGAATTTCTGTTCAAATAATTAAGTTTATCTGTAGTTTTTGTGTTTGTTACTGTTGTTGTTGTTGTTTTAATTAGTTGGGGAAAATATAGGCCTTGGCAGTTCCAATGCCATAAAATGCATATGGAACACTGAAGATATCTGAGGCAAGCATTTCCAACTAGTCTCTCAAAACAAAATAGCATTTTGAACAAATTTTACTCTGCACTTACTGTATAAAAGCTTTTACTTATTGAGTCAGTTGATGAGAACCACTGTTTCATTGTCATTGTTGTGCTACAGCAGTGTCTTACCGGGCTAGCCTGGAATGATGTAGGCAAGACTGACCTAGAACTCCAGGCAATATTCCTACTTCAGCCTCCCATGTGCCACAGCACCTAACAATCAGTCATTGTTTAATTACATAACTATCCCACTGATGTAGTGTATGAAAGAAATAACTACAGAACTATTGTCCTGACCTTAGCATTTCAAGAAACCAGGTTAAGAACAACCTTAAACAGATAAGTACATTGTGTGTCACCCCAGTCCTTATCTATTCTTGAGAACTGTCATATGCTGTCCATGCTGACACAACTAAAGCTTTTGAACTTTTCAATATCAATCATCCTGTATCAAATTAGTCATTTACACATAATTCACTTTCCTCCTTTCTTTGCTTCTCTGTAGCATGTTTGCTAAGTGTAGATTGTGAATGTTGTATTTGGGCTTTGTCTTGTTTCCTACTTGAGACAGTATCACTTATCCAAACTAATCTCAAAAAATTACAACGTAGCCAAGTACACCTTATATTTCTGATCCTCTCTCCAACTCCAGAGTTCTGGGATTACAGACCCGTGCTAGCATATTTGTCTTTTGCAATGCTTGGAATTGAACCAAGATTTCATGCACACTAGGGAAGCTTTCCACCAACTGAGTCACACCCCCAGATCCTGTTAATGCTGCCTTTGAAGCTAATTGAACATTTTGGAAAACTCTACATAGAAACTTTTATTCTACTGAACATCCAAAGAAATAGATGATGTGAAGTCATAATGAATTACTTCAGTTTATAAACTGGGGACAAAAATTCACTTATATTAGCAAATTTGAAAGGTAGAAAATAACCAATGTTGTGAGCAATAATCACAGGCCTAGAAAATAACCCAATCACAAGGTTTCCACTAAGGAAAAGGTTACTCTAACCAAGGCATGAGGAAAGGGCATAGGATTCCTAGCACTGGCCTTTGTGGAAACAATAAACATGGCTCCAGAGTATGTCTTCATACCCACTGTGTACTGATGTCTTATATTTAGGTGTGTTGAATGTTACAAGGTGGTATGTTTGGTGTGTAGTGTGTAACATACTGTGTTATGTACATGTCTTCTAACAGGTGGGTAGTGTTGCTTCCATGACATGGAATCAACTGACAATCAGCAATATTTCCAGATTTCACTTTATATGAAATGAAGTGCTCAGCCAAGACCTTCCCAGTCTGACCTTCCCAAGGTCATCTCAAGGCTGTCCTGTTGCAGATAGAAGTAAGATAAAGCACTAAGACCTCACAATTCGAGGTGGAATGCACCAATGCACTAGTCGTTAAAGCCATGATCAGACAGGAAGCTTATAGTGACTTCTTTCCATGTGCTATACTTCAAACAAAGTAAAGTCTCATATGATTGCTGTCTTTGAAAGTTAAACATGAAGCTGGAGAGATGACTCAAGTTACAGGCACATACTGCTCTTGCAGAGGACTGAGGTTCAGTTCCCAGTACCTACCACAGGTAGCTCACAACTGCCTGTAACTCCAGCTACAGAGCAATCATCAGGCACCCTCTTCTTGCCCTCATCCACACTGCACTCATGTGTACATAACACCACACAGACAGACAGACACACACACACACACACACACACACACGCAATTCCTTTGTAATCACTGCTTCTAAAATAGATTTTTCCTTCACTGACAAAATATTTTTATTGAAAATTCTTAGTGTCTTTCTGAAGTACTATAAAGACAATGGATTCCGAGCCATCCAGTGAACTGATATCTAACCCATCACACAATACAGACTTTCTCAAACAATGCACTTTAAAATGATTCTGATCTTGCAATGAGTGATCTGTAAACCAGAAGCACCATTAAACATTCTGTGTCTTCTGTATGATATCATTTTTTGAAGTATGAATAAGCCTTACTTCAATAAAAACAGAGAAAACATATTATATACAACATTCAAGTGTTAATTTGCTTTTGTTAATATTTAAAGCAAGAATAACATTTTTCAAAGATTTTGCTATCTTCTGTTATCTTTGTGAAAAACCGAAGGTTAAATGTGTGTGTCTGATAGGTGGAGTAAATGATTTTAGGTTAATGGCTTTTTCAAATAGGTATTGTGTCTCAGTGTATAATTTTCTCATAAAATAATAAAGTTCTATATTTAAGCCCTTTGAAGTTAGTCTCTGTAAATGTACACTGAAATTCAACTTCATTTAACCTAAGAGACTCACACTACACAGATTGACTCCGATCACTAGAAAGCTTCTAGTTTAACACAAGGCAGGCTCCTTCCCTTTTACCTTTCAAAGTGAGTCCTCATCCCAGCTTTCTTGCATTTGTAAAAGAATCTAACCTCTCCCACCTAAAACAAATTGAACACCTCCACACCCTCTGTCTCAAAGGCATTCAAACCAAGCTACGGTTAGAATGCATGGCCACCCATGCGTGGCCACACGAATCAGCTGGATCATTCTGGCTTCTTCCAGCTCTTTCAGAAGTCTGCCCATGTCTCCCCAGAACCATCATGTGGTTCTTGTCCAGGCAGTCACCCCTGTTTCTTCAACTATGTGCAGACTGCTCCTTGCCTTGCAAAGTTCTTTGGAATTCATCATTCAGACAGTCCTGGAATTTGCCCGTTACATTGCTATCCAGTGCTTAAAAAGAGAAAAAAAAATATTTTTTTTAAATTAGCAAACATCTTTATCATGAAATTTAAGCACCCACATCACCTCTTCATCCTCCCTGACTGCATTCTCTGATATCTCTACCTTCTTGACACAATCTTCAAAGGGGAGTACCATGAGAGAAAGACTATATATCAATCAGGACCACTGACAACACGGGCTTGGAGCAAAATATCCTCAGCTGTCATCCTCAGCTGGGCCAGCCCCTTGGGCTGGTTGTGGGACTGTGGGGAAGTCACATGACCTTCTGGTCCTCCTTTTTTTAACATGTGGTGGAATCATTCTCGGGAACAATGCTTATTTTTTCTTTCTTTCTTTCTTTCTTTCTTTCTTTCTTTCTTTCTTTCTTTCTTTCTTTCTTTCTTTCTTTCTTTCTTTCTTTCTTTATTATTTGCCTCACCTTAAATTAAGCTAGGAAGGGTCTCAGGAATGCTGTAAAGGACAAGGGACATGTGATCCATCCATAAACTCTTGCACCTTAGTGGCTGGTTCCAATAGCTGACTCATTATTGTAATATCCATGGAGTTGAGGAACACTGATGTTCATTATGAGAAGATGCTCTGTACAAACAAGGTAGATTCTCAGCAGTCATTTGGTAAACACCGGGTGCGTCAGAGTGATGCCCTATTCGTGAGGTAAAATGCCTTGTGCTAAAGGAATGTACTTTAGTCATTTCTTTACCTCCACTTCACATAGACCATTTCTTCAACTTGCACACAGTGGGGCGCCCCGAGTTTAAGTACACCTCTCGATAAATGTTGTCAGTCACACGCACTCATGTCATCTCCAGTCCAGTAGAGGTGACATCCCTCTATCCCCGGGCTCCCTGGTGCACCTTTCTGCAGCCCATCCCCACTTGTCCCAATCTCAGGCAAATGCATGTCTACTTTCTGTTATTATAAATCATTTTGTCTGCAAGTTACTTTTATTTTTTAAGCTAGAATTGTTTTCTTTTTCTGTTTGAGTAGCTTTATTTATTTATTTGAAATTTTGATCCTGTTCCCCCTGCTCAAGCTCCTCACAGATCCTCCCCATCTCTCTACCCTGATTAAGTCAACTTAATTCTCTCCTCTCTTCCATGCTCAAACAAATGAAAATCAAGAGAAATGGAGGAGGGGTGGTTCTGGGGGAGAGGGAGGGTGAGAAGAGGTTGTTGGGTACCAGGAGGAATGCAGGGAGGGGAAAACTCTAGTCAGAATATAATGTATGAGAGAAGAACAAAATTTATGTCAAAAAAAATTTAAAACCTCATAAGACAAAAAATACCAAAACAAAGCTAAACAAAAAGCCCATAAAATAGTGTATAGTCTTTTTGTGTAAGCAGCAGCTCTTGGGTATGGGGCCTGCCTTGGACTATGGTTAATATACCTTAATGATACTTCATTGGAAAAAACAGATTTTCCCTTTCCCAGCAGGAATCAATTGCAAATAGCTTTTTGTTTAGGGGTGGGACTTAACGTCCAGAGTTTGGTTTGAACCTGTGCAGGTCTTGTGCATGCTGTTACAAACGTGAGTTCACCTGTGTGTCAGTCTTGTTAATTCTGGAAGACGCTGTTCCCTTTGAGTCATCAGCCATCTCTGGGTCTTATTATCTTTCCTCCGTTTCTATTCTCCAACGTGACAGTCAGTCACTCACATAATGGACTCGTGTACAAACAATTAAAACAAAGTTGAGTACGATGCACAAATTGTCCTGGGGCTGTGATGCGTTGGGGGGTGCAATGGTGAATCGTACTCCATATTTAGTTCCAAAAGAGGAAAGAACGTTTTGTGCTTCCACATTTTTTAGCTGAAAACTTGACCTCTATTATTATTTGTGTTTTTACTTTTCACTCTTTCCTTAACCACAGTTTTACTCCTGGGTCCTTGATCTCCCATCAGGTAAAAACTGAGCTCTGACAAAGTGCTGCAGAGACGGTGGCCTCTGGTTGCCATCTAAGCCCCTTTACCTTGAGACAGCTATCAGTGAACAGAAGGAGTCAGAGGCCCTCTGCAAAGCGAGTGCTCTCTTCTGGACACTATCCCGGACAGAGTTCCTGATAGGTCTTTGAGATCTGTGAGCACAAGCTTTGAGGACACTCTGGTGGCTGCTCCTGGAGCAAGGTGAAGCCACATCAGAGTCCCAGCTGTAATCCTGTAGGGAATTTGTGGCCACAGCCTGGGAATCGAGCCCAGGCTGTTTGGGTGAAGGGGCCTGGCGCCGGACATGGCCTGCAGACTCAGGGCTGTGTACATATTCACACAAAAGAGGCCGGAAAGTGACAGGAGGAAGCTGTGCGTCACAGGGCACTGAGCGGGACCCTGGCCGCGCCTGGCCAGCTCCAGGACAGACCCGCACTCCAGCCTCCAGCCCTCAGCGCCAGCTCCGTGGCTTCCAATGAGACTCCTCCCGCTTCTAGGTGAGTATGGGCTGGGCTTGGGAGGCTGCAGAGCGCCCACCTGCAGGGAAGCAGGGAAGGAGACTTTTCACTAGCTGGGGTTCAAGTGTTAAGTGTGTCTGGCACTGTCTCCAAGGAAAACAGACTTGGGCTTTCACAGGATGTTTTTCTGCTTGGCCTTTCCACTCTGGACCTTGCTTTTCACGACCCAGGGCTTTTACCTATTTATTCTTCCTGGAGAAAGCTCGAAAGTCTTCGAAGTCTCAGACTTTGACCTTTCTTGTGATCGCCTCCAAGAAACTTGGGAAATCTAAACCACAAATACTTGAGAGAGAGGCTTCCTGACATTTTAAGGCTACTGCCTGCCTGGACTTTGGGTTCATTTAAAACCCTGTTTGGGTGATGCATGGGGAGAGATAATAAATCACTTCTTTGAAGGCAAATTAATCCAGGTTTAAGAAGTACATATAGTCTTATAAAGGGCTGGGATTTCGAATTGACTGTGTAAAAATCTCTAGGTACCAGATAAGGACAATTTATCCAAGATAACTGTTTTCGAAACAATGGCTTTGTGATTCATCCCTGTTCCGGCCCAAGATTGCTCTTAAGTGGGCTTGGAACAAGACAATAAAAAGAAACACTCTATGATTTCGCTTATCATTTCCTAACAGTCCTCAAAACATAGTTTTGTTTGTCATGTTGGGCAGGTGTTCTGTGGCTGAGAGATCAATTGTAGAACAGTATGTTGAATTTTGTTTTAATTTCTCTTAATACAAGATACCAGAAAAGGCATTTTTGTCATAAAAAGGGCAGAACAACAATTGCCAGAAGACTGGGAGATGGGAAGGGACATGCGTTTCTTCTCTTCCTAGATATGACAAGTAACATCTTAAAAATAAAAGATTTTAGTTTGTGCAGATCCAGATACTCAATTTACCTTGATTTCTGGAGGGAAAAGGTAACTCCCAGAGCAGGAGGAGGAAAATTGCTTTGCAATCAGGAAACACCTTTGCAAGTAAGCACTTCACTTCAGTGACAAAGAGATACTGAGTTTTCAGAACCGGATAACCTCATAGATTTTATTATAAAGCTGGATTTCCCATTATGTTTTAGTTACATGAAATTTACATGATACTCTCCTTAATCTTTAGGCTTAGTCACTTTTCTTCTGTGATTTAATTAATGAGTCACTGGGAAATTTTCATAATTCACCTTTCTAGATGAAGAGAAATAAGCACATTTGTGGGGTATTGATCTTTAACACAAGGATGGGAAGTGTCTTGTTTTTGACAAGATCTATGTCTTGATTTTATTTAGTGGGTTTCTCCACTTTGTTGAATTGTTGCTACACACAAAATTGCACCAAGACACCGTGTCTCCCAAATGCCAAGTGTGAAATCCACAATGGTGTGGAAGCCTGCTTCTGCGGTGTGGGGTTCTCTGGAAATGGCGTCACGATCTGTGAAGGTAAATAGCCTTGATCTCTTTTGATCTGCTCATGTGATTCAGTTCTGCATGACTCTTCTCTCTTCTCTTGCTTCACCTGTGCTGTGAAGCTCATATGAATCTAAAAAAGAAAGTTAACTGCTCAACAAGCATGAATTTCCTATGTCAAAATGCATTTTTAATATTGATATTGATTACCCATCATATATTTTATTTTGAAAGTTAAAGCTTGCTCTGTCATTAAGCCAGAACATCCAAGCACAAAAAAGAGAGTTAATAGCCCTGAAAGTTCCCACAGCCCAGACGATATTGGCATGTGTGTTCCTTGGGTGTTTTCTGTAGTAGTTAACTACTTAATTTCAAGTTTGATGTTAAGCATAGGAAATAGAATTGTGTGGTGGTGGTGCACACTTGTAATCAGAATGCTTTGTGGAAGGACAACCAAAAGATAGCAGGTTTGGGGGCAGCCTGCCCAATACAGATCCTCTCGGAAGAAAAGACAAAAGGAGAGTGAGGTACAGAAAGAGAGGAAAGGGTACAGAAAAGAGAGAAAGGGGGACACAGAGGGGTGGAAGTATGGAAAGAAGGAAGGAAGGAGGAGAGAAGGGAATTTTAAAGTAGATTCTTCTCTGAGTAGATTCTGCTGTAGAATGTCATGGTGGAGCTCAGACGGAGCCTGGTGGGAAAGGTCTTTGTAAGATGCAGTTCAGAGAATTGACTGGATAGGATGAACGAGTGCCACCTGGTAATCCAACTGAGCAGAGTTCCACCCTGTGATCACCTCAGCCAGTGTTTCTCCCTGCCAACAAGACTCATTTCCTCTTTCTTGTTTCCCATGATCCTCAACAGAGGCTACTTTTAAGTAGATCATTAGTGAAACATTCTGTACAGAGAGATGGAGAAGGGGAAAAAATGTTGCAAGCCATATAAATTAGTTTCAAATATAATTAAATACTAAGTTCGCATTAGAGCTATGTGGTGTTATACTTCTAAATGTATTTAAGAACACATGGACTTTTTCTAATTAAGCTAGGATATTGTGCTTTGTTAATATTGCATGTTGTTGCTTATAGTATAAACAAGTTGTGTCTCGTGATTCAACTTGATAGGCTCTTAAAAAGATTAAATATGCAGCATATAGTAAAATTCAAACCTCATCATAATTAGTTTAATGCTTAAAAAATGTACAGCAAAGATGCAGTTTGCTTAATGGTGCATTAGATCAGCTGTTTCTGTTCCTACATCCAGCCAGAATTTGTAATATACTATTCTACAAGCACTACAAACTACTTTCCATAAATAATCATAGATTTTTTTTAGTGTGTACTTAATTGAATAGCATGAAGGCAAGCTGATAGCTGAATGACCTTCAAAATATTGCTTCCAATATATCAGCATGCTTTCCCACTAATCATTACAAATTGTTCTGTACCACTAACAGACACCATTGCCTTTCTGTGATTTAGATACTTTTACTGTCATGATTATCATCATCAGTGTCAACAGATTTTTGGCTTGGGCCTTTGACAACCAATGAGCTGATAATCATGACTTTCAGGACTTCTTTGAAAAAGACATGTTCTGATACACAGTGTTGTCTATGCTTCCACTGCCTGAAAGAAAGAAAATATTTACTGTTGAAAGAAAAAAATAAAACCAGAAGGAACTGTGACTTGCAATTTTTTCTCACTCTGAACACAAATGGTAATGGAAAATATTTCTTTTTAAAAAAAGCTGGTTAAGTTAAATGCCATTTCTATTTAAAGAAAGTTTCGTATTCACTTGATTCAGCAGTCATCATCTGAGTTTGTAATGTCTTCTAAAAGTGCTAAAGAATGATTTTCCTCTTTTCAACATCTTTTCAGCAGGTATGCTAATATGTTCTCTAGAACCAAACTTAAAGAATTACATTTCAGTTACTGAAAAGTGTAGATTATAGGTTGACTATGAAGATTGTTTTGTTGGATTTTTTATCTCTAAATAGATATATCTCATATTTCTTATGTGTCTTTGCAAGCTTGGCACCATGTCAGCAAATGTCTGGATAAGATTTCAGCTATAAAGATGCCAAGTGATTTAAAATTAGAAGTTGTTTTCTTTCCAGTATCATAACTATCCCCATCATAATCAATACAGAATTTTTATTTTATTTTAAACATACCAGATACATGTTTTGGTAATAACTCACTCCCACAAACTGTATGACAAAAGTCCATTTTAAACAAGTCACATAGAATATTGCTTACATGGTTCTAAGCAAACAAGATTTAGCAATAATAACTTAATTTTACCTAATCAACTTGTTACTTGACAGGTAGTCATTGGCCACCTTTATCATCATTATCCTCATCACTATCATCACTGAGACTGATAATAACTATTGCACGTTGATTCTTTTTTTTTTTTTTTTTTTTTTTTGGTTTTTTTTCGAGACAGGGTTTCTCTGTGTAGCTTTGTACCTTTCCTGGGACTCACTTGGTAGCCCAGGCTGGCCTTGAACTCACAGAGATCCGCCTAGCTCTTCCCCCCAAGTGCTGGGATTAAAGGTGTGCGACACCACCGCCTGGTTTGCACATTGATTCTAAGGCATGAGTTACCACAGTGCCTCCCCTGTTAAAGATCTCTTTTATCTTTGGAGAACAGATCAAGGGATGCAGCCAAGAAGTGGTCAAAAAAATTTCTTCACCAATGTTGTCCTATTCTATAGCTGTAACTTTTTCTTTAAATAGTAATTCATATATATACATACATATCATCTTCCTGAATTCAGCCCTATTAGTGTTGCTTGCATGTACATGTTTTTAGGGCTGACCACTTGGTAATGTATAATCAACTAAGTTTACTCCCACCTAGGGAAGTTTAATTGTCCCTCTGTCAGTCGTCATTAATCGACTGTAGCTCTCCATGTAGGGACAGGGCCTTGTGAGTGTTCTTTTACCCATATTGACATGTCAACTGATACTGTCATTTTTCAAATTCTGTATAGTCTACCATATTGCTGAAATTTCATAGATGAAGCCTTTCTGTCCTATATGGAATACACAGTCTCTCAGAAGACATCCTAGTCCTCTGGCTCTTACAAGCTTTCTGCTTGCTCTTTTGTGTTTTATCTGAGCTTTGGGTGTAGGAGTTATGTTGTAGGTGTATCCACTTAAGTTATGTACCCCATGGTGAGTTGTTCTCTGCATTTTAACCACCTGTGGCTATAATTGTCTCCATATGCTTCAAAAGAAGTTTCATTCATGAAGGTTACAAGCTATATTTACCTGTGGGTAAAAGGATAAGTATTTAGAATGCAGAGAGAAATTTTACTTGTATAAAGGAGTAGCAATGGTAGGTTTTCCTCTAGGTTCCATGACTTCATTAGTCGTGGGTAGATGGCTAGGAATATCCCCATGGCCCTAGACTGAAAATATAAATAAGCGATTGTCTTTGGCATAGAAAGTATGTAGTGGGGCAGTTAAATATCTGTTAAATGGTTGTGCAGTGGTGCTATAAAGTGAATCTGTAGAATGTAGAAGTATGACAAGTCAAAATGACATTGAGGCTAATAATAGAAAAGTAAATTCTATTTGTCAGGATGTCCAAAGCAGCAATGAGAAAGCAGGCAAATGCACAGTATTGACCAATAAAGAGTCTGGACAATTTCTGTAATGTAACTCTCTTTTTCACTGGAATAAACTAAATGACAAAAAGCAGTAAACAAAACTAGAAGTTGAACATATCTGAAGTTTTTCAGAAGCTCCAAGTACTTCATGCATGATGGCAGAATACATTAACTGTAGGACCAGTCAGGATGTTGATACTATGAATATGATCTGATTAGCAAAGAAGAGATATTACAAATTCTAAAAGTAACTGAGTTACACAATAAATTTTGTGTATTAAAAAGATTAACCCATATGGTAGAGTAAGCAAATGTATGACAATGCATCATTGTAGAAACCTGTATAAACATCAGAACTATATGTTTGTACAACACATTATAGGTAATGTACTTCTACCCCATCCATGTTCAGATTTAAGGTAGATTTTTTTAAAACATAAAGAATAGGTACTATTTTGACCTCCACGTTCCACTATAACAGAACATACTAGCATTTATTAAGCACCATGCCACAGCTTTTTGTGCACAAGAAAACAAGAGCCATGGAAATGTGATCTCCATATTATCTAAGAATAGTTGGTAGAGACAGTACCCAGACCCTGGGACAGAGACTTTCTAACAGTGACAGCGAATGCAAACACATTCTTAACCAGGTGATGTAATTAGGCCAGGAGAGTCTTTAAAGCCAGGTCTAGAGAGCAATATCTTCGAGCAGAAATTAGATATTTAATAGACATATGGAGATAATAGTCATAGTTTATTTGAAATTTAGCAGTGCCTAGACATTTGAGGTTGCTTTCAGAAAGGAAGAAATATGTATACAAATTTTAATGTACAATAAAAAGGCTCATGAAACTGTTGAAACTATTTTATGCTAACACAGAATTTCTTAGTTTTGCTATCTATATTGCTATTAATTATGCATTTTAACACACTTTATGTTGCACTTTGGTGCACAACTATTGTAGGTATAGAAAAGAAGAGAATATTCACCATGAAATAAGGAGGAAAGTGTGAAGAGCAAGTAATGGGAGACGGTTTAGTGCATATGGATTTTCTGTATATGTCTAGACAACACTTACACAACACAGGGCTTATGTAAGTGTGAGAATGCACGTGAGACTGGCTCCCTCCTGGCAGAAACATTTACTAAGTAAAGCAATGTTTGGGGTTTGAATGGAATCTGAATGAGACAAACAATTGGCCCAGGTGGAGACAAGAAGTGTCAGGAAAGATGCAATGTGGACAGCTTTTCATAGCTTGGAACATGTCTGTCACAAAACCACCCAGGGAAAACAAGGAGGTACTGGTTCGTGCTATAAATGTGACACACTTCACAAAGCAGCATTCATGGCAAGCAAAGGGCTCCACTGGCAAAGGAGCCTAAGCCCAAGGTCAGTGACATGAGTCTCATCCCCAGGACCCATGTGGTGGACAAAGTAAGGAAATAACCTACTGTCTCCAGCAAGTTGTCTTCTGACCTTCCCACAGACTCCATGGCCACTTGTTCCTACACATGCATGCAAAACAAATAAATGTATTAAAAATAAGTAAGTTATAAAATGAGTTTTCATCATTATCTAAGGAGCACACCGCTGCTTATAGAACTCTACTGGACGAATGCTATCATAATGTGAAGAGCAATATGACACCAGCAAAGGCACACAAATGGTGTTACAGGAGCTTTCTAAGGATTGAGATGGAATAATCCATGGAATCAGAATATGGAAGGAGAATTCAGTCCAAGGCACAAGCATAATCCCTGCTGGAATAAAATGCAAGTAATGTTAATTGTATTTGTGTGAAACAGCTCTTCGCAGAGAGTTGAGCTGTTCTTGACACCTATTCTTCCCTCAGTTCCTCTTATCTTCCTCCTCCCCATCTTCCCATTCTTCATTCTTCTACTCGCTTGTCCTACCTTCCCTTTTTCTTTTATTTAAAAAGATATTTTTAATGTGTGTGACAGTTTGTCTACTTCTGTGTGTGTGCATGTGTGATTGCAGTGCCTCAGGAAGCCAGAGGAGGGTGTCCAAGACACTGGAACTAGAGTTACAGACTGTGAGTTGTCATGTGAGTACTGGGAACTGAACCCAAGTCCTAAGCAAGAGTAAGAAATGCTCTTGACTGCTGACCCATCTCCCCAGTCCATGGCACACAGGTGGAACACACATATATGTAGGCAAATATCCATACTCTTTCCCCCCTTTTATTGAAAATACGTATTTTTCACATAATATATCCTGAACAGTTTCCCCTCCATCTAGTCCACTTAGTTCCTCCCCTCCTCCCCTCCCATCTAGATCCACTTATTTTTAGTCTCTCACTTCAAAACAAATAAGTTATTAAGGGATTATAATATAATATAATATAATATAATATAATATAATATAATATAATATAATATAATATAATATAATAATATGATAAAACAAAAATAATACATCAAAAGTGTACAAAACAACTAGCAGAAGGAAAACAGCTCAAGAGAAGACACAAGAAATGGAGACCTACTCATTTGCACACTCATGAATCCTGTAGAAGCACTAAACTGGAAGCTATAATATATACATAAAGAATCCAGTACAGAAATATGCAGGCTGTGCACACTGCCTCTGCCTCTGTGAGTTCATATGTGCCTTGAGCGTATTGATTTAGAGGGCCTTGTTTTCTTGTTGTCTTCCATCCCCTCTGGCTCTTACACTCTTTTTGCCCCCTTTTCTGGATGATTGCTTGGGCTCTGAGGGGAAGGATTAGATGGAGACACCCCTTTAAGATCTAAGTGTTCCAAGGTCTCTCACTTTTGGGGTAATGTTTGCCTGTGGGTATCTGCATTGGTTCCCATCTGCTGTAAGAGGAAGTTTCTCTGATGCTGAATGAGCAAGGCCCTGATCTATGGGTATAACAGAATGTCAAAGGAGTTATTTTATTGCTACTTTTTTAAAACAAAGACCTTGGGCTATATAGTCTCAAATTCTTGGTCAACTCAGCAGCATTAGGTATAGGTTCTTTCCCATAGAATATGCCTTAAGTAAAATCAAATATTGATTTCTTATTCCCACAAGATTTGTGCCATCATTGCCACAGCATATCTTGTAGCCAGGACACCATTGTAGATTAAAGAGTTTGTGGCTGGTTTGATGTTTACATTTCTCTTTTGGAGACTGTGGAGTACCTTCCTACATCAATGGTGCTAGCATGTAGGGGTAAAGGCTCTATGTGGGCATCAGTTCAATTTCTTTATGTTTAATGTGTTGTATAGGTGTTATCTTCATCAAAGGGGCCTTGCAATCAGTTTGTGGAGAGCAACCTATAGTTTTGACAACAGCTTGGATTGTTTGGGGATTTTCATTGGACTCCTTTGGCCAACAACTCAATTGGATGTTATGTAGTCCTAGGACCAGAAGCTTCATTTAGTGACAAAAAGGTGACCAGTTGGAGCTGTGTCTTGCTGTGGGATGTTTTGTATGGCAAATGTGTTGCTCTGATTGGTCAATAAATAAAACACTGATTGGCCAGTGGCTAGGCAGGAAGTATAGGCAGGACTAACAGAGAGGAGAAAAAAAAAGAACAGGAAGGCAGAAGGAGTCACTGCCAGCCACCATCAGGACAAGCAGCATGTGAAGATGCCAGTAAGCCACGAGCCACGTGGCAAGGTATAGATTTATGGAAATGGATTAGCTTAAGCTATAAGGACATTTAGCAAGAAGCCTGCCACAGCCATACAGTCTGTAAGCAATATAAGTCTCTGTGTTTACTTGGTTGGGTCTGAGTGGCTGTGGGACTGGCGGGTGACAAAGATTTGTCCTGACTGTGGGCCAGGCATGAAAATTCTAGCTACAGTGTCTTCCTCATTATTTGGTGATTTCAGTTAAATTGCCTTCATATGGGTATATATTTTAGTAATATGCTACTATGTGTTAAGTTTCCATAGTATCCCTCCAATAGCTCTTAATTATAGCTGCCTCTCCCTGTGTTCCCTCCCTCGCCCACCTCTCCCCATTTGATCCTCCTGTTCCATGCCCCTCTCATTCATCCCTACCTATTCTTTGTCCCTTTCCTAATGAGATCTATCTGCCCCTCCCCTATTCCATTAGTCTGTGATTACCCATTACATTACACATGTAATGTAATTATACATTTCACATACATAACCTCTATGATTCTATAAATTATAGCTTGCTTATCATTGACTTAACTGCTAATATCCACATAAAAGCAAATACAAACCACATTTTTCTTTCTGAATATGGATTACCTTACTCAGGGGGATTTTTTTCTGGTACCATCCATTTACTTGAAATTTTCATGATTTTATTTTTGATGACTGAGTAGTAATACTCCATTGTATAAATGAAGAATGTTTTTTAAATCCATTCTTCTGAGGAACACCTAGGGTGTTTCCAATTTCTGTCTATTATGAATAGGAATGCAATGGAGCGTCACTGTAGTAGGATAAAGCATCCTTTGAGTATATGCCTAAGAATGGATTAGCTGGATATTGAAGTAGATCTACTCCCAATTTTCTGGGGAACACAGAGATTTCCATAGTGGCTGTACAAGTTTTCAGTCCCATCAGCAATAGAGGAGTGTTCCCCTTGCTCCACATCCTTACATGAGCTGTCACTTGGTTTATTGATCTTAGCCATTCTTGAGGTATAAGGTTAAATCTCAAAATAGTTTTGATTTGCATTTCCTGGTGACTAAGAATGCTAAAATATTTTTGTGTTTCTCAACAATTCAGGTTTTCTCTTCTAGGAATTAGCTGTATAGATCTGTATCCCATTTTCTAATTGCGTTATTTATTTTTTCATGTCTAGTTTTCTTAGTTCTTTATATATTTTGGATACTAGCCCTCTGTCAGATGTAAATACATTTTTTAAAAAAATATAATGCCTCCAATATCATCAAATAAGCACTGCATCCAGATTTCTACTTTTTGTCACAGTTCTATTGTTCTTGGATCCTTTAATGATTCTATTTTATTTTAGATAATTGGTGACATTTCCTTTGTTCTATGAATGTCAGTTACCTGTAGCCCACTTAAAGGGCTACACATATTTTATTTTTTATTTTCCTATATATTTTCTCTTCTACATGAGTTAATCTTTATAATGCTCAAATTGTTTCAGGATCACAGCTTAACAAAACTGGTGATACACTGATGTTAACATTAATGTTTTCTACAAGTTATACACTACTCTATAGACTTCACACATATTCATGGATTCAATTCTCAAAATAACTCTCAGAAATATGAGCTAGTATTATCCCAATTTATAAGTTATTTGATAGGGAAAACATATTCAAACAATCACTTTAGACAATCTTCAAACTACTGAGTGAGGTAGGCTCACAAATAAGGAAATTAAATCTCACTGAAGTAAAAATAAATAGTTTTAATTCTAGCATAGCCCTCACCTTCTTTATCCCACCCACAATAGTCTCAGTGGAATTGAAAGTATAAACTAACAGCATAAGTTAATGGAACTAAACAATGTTTATAATTCTTACCGCATTAGTAAAAGTCATAAATGAAGTGTAAGTGTTTACCTATTTTCCATGCACTCCTGGAAGTCCAGGAGCTTCACACTGGGGAACTCACAGGGGAACATGAGAAGTCCAAAACTGAAGACTCAACTCACAGAAGCTCTGAAGGGCCCACTGGCTGCACACAAAGATTAGTGCCTTAAGATGATAAACTGCCCTTGTAGCAATGGTACTCTGTAGCTAGAGTTTTCCTGCCTGGCCCACAGTCAGGACAAATCTCTGTCACCCACCAGTCCCACAGCCACTCAGACCTGACCAAGTAAACACAGAGACTTATATTGCTTACAAACTGTATGGCCGTGGCAGGCTTCTTGCTAACTGTTCTTATAGCTTAAATTAATCCATTTCTATAAATCTATACCTTGCCATGTGGCTGGTGGCTTACCGGTGTTTTCACATGCTGCTGGTCATGGCAGCAGCTGGCAGTGTCTCTCTGCCTCAGCCTTCTGCTTCCCAGAATTCTCCTCTCTCCTTGTCCCACCTACTTCCTGCCTGGCCACTGGCCAATCAGAGTTTTATTTATTGACCAATCAGATCAATTTGACATACAGACCACCCCACAGCAGTACTCTTTACTTTTCAGTAAATACAATGGAAATCTAGGTGTCTAGATTGGATAATACACTATTTTCCAAAGGCTACATATATTGGAGACTGTCATCTACCATTGATTAGCCCAGATAAAATCAAATGAATGCTCCCCAAGGAAACTTAATCATCTTCTGATGATGGTTGGAGCCCTTGTTGGTGGAAATTGATGCCAAATTTGTTCTTTCTTACCATCTATAATACTGAAATAATGCATAGAAATGAAAGCTATTCCCCCATCATGTACACAGAAAACTGTGAATTTTCTTATATTAAACAGGCTCATAGAAAAAGATCTGAGCCAAGTTATATGTAATATCACATTACTCTATAATTGAACGTGCAAACATCATTGAACCAAAGCCAGTCACTGAAGAAAAGACAATACTGTGAATGTAAGAGGAAATAAATAGGAAAACAGCCTGAGAAATAAAATGGGAACAGTTTCAAGCGAAAATGTGAAATATAAATATGCTCAAGAAAATCTTAACCAATTTTGCATCTAAACTGCGAAAAATGGAATAGGTGTCAAAATATGAAAGAGTGGGCATACCAAACACATTCTTAAGTGATATGTCCTAAACTTGGCGTATCTCTCGCTTTCTTGCATCTAGATTCTCTTCGTATCCCTCTGCAGTATCAAGGATGTCAAGGCAATCAGCTGGTGAAATTTCAGTATTGCACCCTGTGTTTAGAAACAGTAAAGAGGCTTTGGGAGGTAGAGCAGTGGGAAAATGTCTTCCATGGATGACTAACAACCTGAGTTAAAACTCCAGAACCCATGGCTGAAGGAGAGAACCAGTTCTGTCCTCTAACCTTCACATGCACACTGCACCATACTGTATAGTGATAACAGTAAATACCAGAAGATTAAAACTACAATCTCCCATTCCTGGGTTTCTTGTCCCATGAAAATAGCCAGCATTAGAATAGAGAAGACAGAAATATAAAATTCATGCATATATCACTGAGTGTTGTTTTAGCTAAACTTTGGAGCTGGCATGGCCAATGCAAAAGACATTTTCATCTTCTTGTACCATGTCCTCCTCACTTAAGGCCCCAGGTACAGATGCTACTTTCTGATCAGCCATATGTAACCTCAGACCATTTCTCAACATCACCAGGCAGGTGCTGTAAATCAGCCGAGGCTGGCATATAGCTGATAACTCAATGCCTTCTTCTCCTTGTAAATGAATTTTTGAGTCAGTCTTCAGAGATTCTTCCTGTATATATTACAGTTACAATACTAAAATGTAAGCTACTAAATATAATAAGATAACTGAAACAAGTACTGCATTAGCATCTCTGAATAATAAAAACAAATAAGTTAGTAGAGCAGATTTTTGTATTTGTCTACTTACTTATGGAAATTTAGTTATCATCACCTGTAATTGTGAGTTTATCTTTTGTGGAATGTGTGCATATGTAGACAATAGGTATTGTCTCCCATACACATATCTTTGTATCAGGCACAGTGAATGAGACAGATTGATCAGTTATCATTCATGGTAGAAACCGAGTAATTTCAATATGGGGAATAGTATAAACTAATATTCATTGTCTAAGGCACAACTGATAAGTCAATTTCTTTGTAAGACTAAAATATTCTATTTATTATGAATTACAGTTTTTTCATGTCACAGCGATTTCATTTTGTTTTAGATCAATATATTTTTGAAGTGTGTTTCCAGAATGTCTGTGCATTTCAGTAGTGACTGAAAACGCTGGTGACTTTTTCTTATTCTTGTTTGTGTTCTTAGAAACTAACAAAATGTCTTGTCAATCTATAACATACTTCACCTGTAAACAATGCCTTCCCATATTGCTATTCCTTTCTCTTTTTTTAATTGAAAATAGATTCTTTTCTCATATAATACATCCCAAGCACTATTTCCCCCCACTCACTTCTCTTAGCTCCCTTCCCCTTCTCTCCCCCCAGATGCACTCTCCCCACCCTTTTCCTCTTCAGAAAAGAGCAGGCTTCCAAGAGATGACAGCCAAACAGGACAAAACAGGATACAATAACAGAAGGTGAATACCTCATATCACGGCTGGGCAAGGCAACCCAATATGAGGAAAAGAGTCCCAAGAGCAGGCAAAAGAGTCAGCTTTACACCTGCTCCCACTGTTAGGAGTCCCACAAAGACACCAAGCTGGCAGCCATAACATATATGCAGAGGACCTGGTGCCTTTTACACATGGAATTTACTGAGACATTGTGAATAGTGAGCTAGAGGGATGTCTCAGAGGGTAAAGTGCCTGCTGCACAAGCATGGGGACTTGAATCCCAGCACCCTCATGAGTCGTCATGGAAGCATGAAAAAGAATGAGGAAGGAAGAGATATCAAATAAGGTGGAGGGCTATCAAGAAAGAGACTCCACGTAAGCCTCTATCCTGTGTATGCTGACACACAGATGCACACATATCCTAGTATCCTAGTATGGATTTGAACACACACACACACACACACACACACACACACACACACACACACACACACTAAAAAACAAAAGAGTACCATGAATGGCGTTTCTATTTTAGTCCAGTACTTACCTTTGTTAAATTTTATTCACTATCTAATAGTTGTATAACTAGAGAGTCTCTGATATATAATTTCAACACAAATATTTGACTAGAAAGAAATACTCAGTATAGTCAACTGAAGATTATATATAAAAAAATAATCAAAGGAAGCACAAAATTTCAGGTTGATTTGTTCCCTATTTTTTTTTTGTTTTGTTTTCCTGTTTCATTATGAGTGATCAATCAGGCAAGCCTGAGTTTTAATTTGTTGCTTTGGAAACTTCTTCAGAGGTTAGTGACCAGTTAGCACTGGCACAGGCAGCTGCACTGTTGACACCCAGGTCTTGCTAGAATCTTGTGTTTGAGGAAGGGAGCCCTGGCCTTTGTCTTTTGAGAAGCCAAGGATCAAAATGACTATTTTTTTCTTGCTTGATTTTCTGTTACCAACCTGATTTTTTTCACAGTTCTAAGAAGCATGAAATCATTGGCACTTAAAAAAATGAGCCTTTTGTTTCTAATTTGCAAATAGTTTTGAGAGTTTTTTCTTTAGTTATAAAAAGAAGTTCCTGTATTGTTCATGGAGCTAACACCCTTCCCTCTTTTCTATAACCAACCTTTTATAAATACAACTTAACATATAGCTTTGTTCATTTCTAAGAAACTACCAAAGATCAGGTTTTACCTTTTTACATTAATATGTGCAGTGTGAAAAACTTGATTTTGTTATAATTAGTTATTAAAATATTTTATGTTCCTACCCAATTATAAGTTTGACTAAATGGAAAAAATGAACGCAAATATGTTGGGGAGAAGTGAGGCATTCTTTCTCTCTACAACTTCAAGTCATTTTATGTGATTCTTGACAAAACATAAAACTTATAAAAAGAACTTCTATTGCCATCCTCAAAGTTATTTAAATACAAAGTTGTATTTGTATACTCCATAAGTATGCCACCTCAGACTCCTTTCCTCTAAAAATGATTTTATTCCATTCTATTTAGCAGAGATATAATCAACTACAAGGTTACTGGTTCAGGAGAATGGCAAGGGATAAGTTTAAAAATTGTAGATATCTCTGAAATTTTTCATGATTGTTTGTCAAACAATTTTATGTTCTACATTTTATGAAACATCCAATTCTTGATCTGACATTATATTGGATTTTAATAATTTTCTAGTTGGTCTCATGAGAAGATTCCACTGTATATCACATATTATATAACAGGGACATAAATATGCATGACATTTGGGCTGCTCTTAAAAATTGATAAAAGCATACTTGTTTAGTGTGGAGATTGTGATTTTTCTGAAAATTAAATCCTTAAGCAAGACTGGTTCAATGTTTTGACTGGCTAATGAAATATTTGGTCCATTCCCGCTGGCCATAGGTAGAGGCACTGATTTGAAACCACCACGATGAGAATGAGGCTATAAGGAAAAGAAAACCAAAAAACTGTGTTAAAACAACTGGAATACAGGGAGAGTGTTCCAGCACCCGGATGTAATAGATGATAGTATTTTATATTCAAGTCAAAGAATTTTCATTAAAAATGTGATTATCTTGAGTGGCGTTGGTCAGACAAGCCCAACTCCTGAAACATCGCTTCTCCTGGGATTTACTGCATGGTAATGCTATTTTCCATATTAACAAGATTTTTTTCTACAATCTTGTATTCAGATACATAATTTATACCACCAAGAAATGTGAATTAGTATACAGACTCATAGATCCATGTTACAATTGTTTTAAAGTTCCCAAATAAATTACCATTGCTGTGAGACAGAATGTCAGGAGAGTTCAAACCTTGTCCCTAGACTCAGGAGGAAATTAACGCTTGGGTCTGTTATTGTCATGGACAGAGATGGTGACTTTTTCTGGGACGATGAGAATCTAACCAAATATTGTAGCTAAATATAGCATACAAAGCCGTGTGCCATTTCTGAAGATGCTATCAGGAAGAAAACCCAATGACTAGGCTTCTGTGCTCTAGTTTTTAGGTACACAGATTCAATTTAGAGATTGGGGTTTGAAAATAAAATTTACTGCACGAGTGTTTTTGGCTGATAAGAAATGGATTTTGTGACCCTGGTGCACATTAATTGAAGTATCTGGCAATGTGTCTCGACCAGGTTAAAGGGACCATATGTACTTGGAACCATATTATTGCTTCACATTGAGCTCCAAAGTTAAATCTCTTCATTACCATATAAGGAAGCAAACTTTACTACCAGGACCCTGCCCAAGCCAATGCTCACTACTGCCTAATGCCGCCTGGGTTTTATGCAATGTGCATTCTGTCTAGTTTCCAATCAATATTGAAACTTAAGAATGGCATCATCAAAGGTTATACTATTTTATATTTTCTAATATTTTAGCTTTAATATATGTTCTTGATTTTTTGCTTGCTTGCTTCATGTTTGTTTTTGAGACAGTTTCACACTGTAACTCAGGCTGAACTAGAACTCATTGTGTATCCCAGGCTTGTCTCAAACATATAGTTCTACTTCAGCCTCCTAGATCCCAGAATTAGAGGTGCTCACTACTATGCCTGGCTCAACATATCTTAAATCTTCTATTCATTAAGTCATACACAGAAGTATTTGCTGATGACTGTATTCAGACATAGTAAAAGTGACATCAGTTTTAGTCATTCACTTTCATAATACACTTTTAAAGATGATAGAGTGTGTGTAGTTGCAAGTTTGAGATGTAGAATTTAGTATGTACTTGTCTATGTTCTTTGTGTACTAGATGCTTCAACAGGTTTTGATTCTGGTTTCATTTACATGGGGTAAAATCATTTCAGAAGTTTGAGGCAGTTGTGAAACTGTAACACATATTATCCATGAGATTCTTTAGGCTAAATGACTGAGCCAGTTATCTGTTCAATAACCATCCACGTCTATTCTCTTTGTCTCTTTTGTGAATGTAATCAGTACCAAAACACAGATCATGTCCACAGAATGACTTCATGTTCTGGCCCTCTGCCAAACAAGAATACAGCCTGTGTCTTGAAGAAATTAATACAAAAATTTCAATTGAAGTCATGCTTAGCAAGTAGGCCTTAAAGCAGAGAAGGATACACAGACTTTTGTTTGTTTCCATTGCACTAAAATTGACACATGCGGGACCTAAATCAGTGTGATAAGATTAAGCGGAAGGTGGTTTTTAACATTTGTTTGATAGTTTTGCCTTTGTGGCAAACTTTTGATATTCTGAAATAAGAGAGCCATATATGCTTTCTGTCAGAAAGAATCTTATGCCAATTTTCCTGGCACCATATGGAGAAGGAATTCTGAGATTATTTCTGGACCTTTATAAACACAGAAACCCATTGAGAATACTAAAGAAAGTGCAGCAAATCTCTGCAGCTACGCAATGTGGGATGGCGGGCAGATGCTTGATTAGGCTGAGATGTTTGTTCAACTAACGTTATGTTCATTGCAGCAGCTTTATAATGGAACACCATGTGGAGGAGAATGATCTGTAAAGTGTGTTTTGGACTTTGAATTTCGGTTCATTAGGACACAAACATGTCTGAAATTTTTCAGTAGATACATTAATTGTTGTTTTATAGTCAACAATCCCTTTATACTTATCCTTTGGAAAAATTCAGATGGCTGCCTGATGAATAAACAAGCACAGAGTGAATCTGAATTTAAGAAAAGCTTTACACACTTATCATGTGGGCATGATAAATCATGCTTGTAATCTCAGCACTCAGGACACTGAGGCAGGGGGATTGCTGTGAGTTTGAGGCCAGCCTGGAACACACAGTAAGTTCCAAAGCAGCCTGAGCTACTATAGATGTAACCAACCGTCTTATTAAATAAGAAACACAGAAACAATGCAAAAGAGAAAGCCGAGAGGTCAGAGCTCAGAGCTAAAATCTCACCCTTCCGCCTGCGGTGTCCCAGCTTCACGAATGAGGGTTCTATTTCCTGTCTGTTCGTCTATTTAAAGTATTTTGTTCTGCCTTCTCATTGGTTGTAAACCCAAACACGTGACTGCCTCGTCACTGTCTGAATGTACAGCCCCCTAGGTCTTAAAGGCATATGTCTCCAATGCTGGCTATATCCCTGAACACACAGATATCTATGGGATTAAAGGCATGTGCCACCACCGCCACACTCTTGCTATGGCTCTAATAGCTCTGACCCCCGGGCACCTTTATTTATTAACATAAAATCAAAATCACATTTCAGTACAATTAGATTACCACCACATTTCCCCTTTTCTATTTTAATAAAAAGAAAAAAAAAGCAAAAGGTTATAACTAACAAAAGAAAAACTATATACAAAAGTACAATAACTATATACAATATATACAAATAATAAATACCTAAACAGGTATTGGACAAATCAAAGAAAATAATTCCATTATCTATCCTATTTTGGTAAATCCAAGATGTATCTAATGCACTTTCTATCCTAATTAATTTTTCAACTATAAGTAACTAATCTTCAACCATAACTAACTAATCTTCAACTCCCTCAGAGACCCAAGAAGGAAATAATATTAGCTAACAAAAATAAAAAACAGGAAGTGCATGCAAGCAACTTCCAAAAAATTTGTGAGTTGACAGAAACAGCCAGCTGCCTGGGCAGTCACCTGAGGTTTCTCCGCAGTGTTGGGGCATCATCTTCAGCCTATAGGCTTAGTGTATCTGACAGACTCATTTGTGAAGTAGGATGTATACAAGGTCAACAGTTCAATCTCACATTGGGTGAGAGCAGTCCATGTACCAGAAACACCTGAATTCCACTAGTGTCCTGTCATGATTCAGGATTTTAAATTCTGGAAATTGTTGACAGTTTTTTAATTCAGCTGTCCATTCTTCTTGGCTGTGTATATATGGCTTCATCTCAGCATCCCCTTCTTCTCCACATCCCTCTATTAAATGCCAGTCTACTTTCAAGAGGCATGAACTTTCAGCTGCTGTTCCATTGCACAACAGAAGCCATCGGCCCTCTGCCTGTTAAGCTGCCTTCGAAGAAAAGGGCACCGTACCTTTTCCGGATGCGAAGGCCACTTCAGGCATGGGGCCATATTGTCCTGGCCTCAGAAGATGCCTTTTGATAAAGCCATAACCACACTTGTTTTGGCAAGAATCAGTAGTCCCTTGTTTCGTGATCTGTCTGTCCATTTTGTCCTGTTGATTTGAGGATACTTTGTTGTCCAGTGGCTAACTTTTGCCACAAGGAAGGTTGACTCCATATGCAGTTTCTTCAATGCCCATATTTTCTCTGAAGTAGATTAGTACTGCCAGGAGCTGACATGTCTCAAAAAAGAAAAATTTTCTAAGTTATTAAAACATTTTAAATGCCATATTCTGTAGATCTCTGAAGGGTTTGAAGATGACCTGTCTAAAACATCTCTGCTCAATTTTTAAAACATATCTAATATGACTACAAGTTCTATTGTAATGTCTAACTACTAACTTTCATTTCTTTATATCCTAGTAGTTGGTAATAATAACATTCAAGGATCAGAAATTTGTATTACATTGTTAAATGAATGGTATAAATACAATTAGAAATATACATATAACATTTTCTAACAATATCAGTTTCAAATTTGTATACAATATAAAACAATTCAATCCAATGTAAAGTATTAGTAATTGTCTTTTTCTTTTCTTTCTTTCTTTCTCTCTCTCTTTTTTTTAACAAGAACCTTAAATCTAATCTCCTTTGCTTAGCCTTTTTCTTAACCCTTGACAATAACTTGTAACCAGCCCCCCTAAATACTGAAAATTATCCCAGACCCAAAACCCATTAAAAAGACCAAAAAACCACCCACCCCACACCACCTCTTTGGGAATGTGGGCGACATAGTCTTAAAATTGCTTCCTGCTGGGTATGGGCAAAGTTTTCTTTATCATGAAAGAATGCTCTGAGCACCTTGTAGTTCAAAGCTGATCTGTGGATGATGTTTGTCAGCTTAATGATATCATTATTGTCCACGTGGAATTGTTGTTGTGGGGCCCCATCTTCTTTCTGGAGACTTCAGTTGATGTTAGGCCTGGCCATGATTTCCTGCAGAAAACTGATAAGAGACTCGAACACAAAAACATATATATGCAGGTAGCCTTTTTTCTAGAATTAGTTAGTACTCTATATGACCATTCATATCTTAACAAAGTTTAAAATGTATATATATATCTATATATCTTTATATGTTAATCTTGTAAATTTTGATATAAAATTCATACTTTAAGAAAAGTTTAAAGAATCAGAATAGAATCAAAGAGTTGAGATTAGTAATAGAATAGTCCCTTAATTAATTTTGCTTTTGTCCTGTACCATAGCAGAAGATGGCTCTTATTCTGGCATGATACAGGGAGTTTGCATTTTCCTTTTAACAACATGCTTGATTTTAAAGAAGGAGAGAGCCATTCTCCAACTCCAAAGTCAGCTTTAAATTTTAATTGAACTGGGACTATTAGAAAACCAATAGTGTTAAATCTTTAGAGAAAAGCAGAAACAAACATTTAGGAAGACATAAAAATTTTTTAGATAATATATACCCATACACCGTTTCATTCTGTTTCTTGGGATAGTTGATTTGTCCCTTTTCTTCAATTGTCTCATTTGTCCAGTGTTCTTCAGATTCCTTAACCTTCATTCTCCTAAAAGACAAAAACAAAAACCTTTCCCCAAGACTAATTTTGGGGATGTTTCCTTTTGACAAGTTATTATCTGATTAAATGAAAAGGCATGTGTTATTGATACAAGTTAGTTTAAATTGGATGTTCATGCTAGTTGATGAACTATCACCTCCTTAATTAAGAGGTCTCTCTTGTTCAAATCGAACCTTTATCAATTTTGATGGTACCCACAGCTTATCTTCTCCTGTAGAAACAAAAGCAAAACCTTGTCCCCAATGTAATACATACCCTGGTTTCCATTCTGAGGTCAGCACATCCTTAAAGTATATAGGCTGATTTAATTCTGCAGTTTTTTTCTATTATCCAATGTCTCTCTGCAGCTGTTGTTCCTTTCTATTTGGCATTCAGAAAATTCAAAGTTAGAAGAGCATTATGCAGTCTATTTCTGGGGGTTTTTGTTACCCATTTCTGTTTATTTAGCATATCCTTTAGAGTTCTGTTTGATCTTTCTATAACTGCTTGACCTGTAGGATTATGTGGTATGCCTGTAATATGTTTTATATTCCTTTATCCCTCCATTGTTTTTCTATGTTTTTAGCCTCCTCCTTAAACCAAGTCAGAAATTGAAGTCTCTGGCTGGGTTCCAGAACACCTTGTGCAAGGTCCCGCCAGTCCTGTGGTATTATCCTATTATATGTTGACCAAGAGTTTACCATTTGCTTTACATATGGGGAATGCATGCCATAAGATACTATTGCCTCTTTAAACCTTTTTAAATCCAACATTTCAATTGGAGCCCAATTATTTTGTGTAGCCATCATTTGATCAGGCATCTGCTGTACAGTTACAGGATAAATTAAGGGTGACTGTGTGAAAACAGGCTTTCTTTCTACAACCTTATGATCCAAACTTGAACCAACTTCACTGTTAATTTCTTCTGTCTGAATTTTTACAGGTTTAACAGGTTTTTCTAAAGCTGTTATCCTGGCACTTAAATCGACTATCTTTTTAAATACTAACTCAGTCGGTAGAGCATGAGAATCTTAATCTCAGGGTCGTGGGTTCGTGCCCCACGTTGGGCGCCAGATATAGATGTAACCAACCGTCTTATTAAATAAGAAACACAGAAACAATGCAAAAGAGAAAGCCGAGAGGTCAGAGCTCAGAGCTAAAATCTCACCCTTCCGCCTGCGGTGTCCCAGCTTCACGAATGAGGGTTCTATTTCCTGTCTGTTCATCTATTTAAAGTATTTTGTTCTGCCTTCTCATTGGTTGTAAACCCAAACATGTGACTGCCTCATCACTGTCTGAATGTACAGCCCCCTAGGTCTTAAAGGCATATGTCTCCAATGCTGGCTGTATCCCTGAACACACAGATATCTATGGGATTAAAGGCGTGTGCCACCACCGCCACACTCTTGCTATGGCTCTAATAGCTCTGACCCCCGGGCAACTTTATTTATTAACATACAATCAAAATCACATTTCAGTACAATTAGATTACCACCACAAGCTACAGTGTGGGACCCTGTCTCAAAAAAAGGAAGAAAAGGACTACCAAAATGATTCACCTAATAACGGTGCTTGCTCTGTATTCCTGACTACCTGAGCCCAGGTCAATGCAGAAAAACTCTGTGAGCTTGTTAATGATTTCTACACTTGCTCACCATGGCATGCATGCACCCAAGTATGTACACTGCACACACACACACACACACACACACACACACACACACACTTGCATAATCACACTAAAAATAAATGGAAAGAAGGAAGAGATTGAAGGAGAGAAGGGGGAAGAAAGAGAGGGAGAGTTTCAGAGAGTAACCATAAAACAAACTGCATTATTATGCTGAAAAAAAAAACACAAAAGGCCCAAATATGACCAAATTTCAGTGAAATAATTGCAGTAGAAGCTATTAAGGGTTCCCTATAGAATGAATCTTAAAGAGTCTTATTAATAAAAACCAAACCCAATGCCAGTTATTGGAGTGAATGCTGGAAGATCAGAGAAGCAGAACAAGCCACAGCTACCTCACCTCGCCAATTCCTTGGCTGATCCTGTTTCTTCAGACTGGTCGGAGTCCTCATTCAGAATGAATCTCAGCTGAACTGCTGCTCAAAAGCCTAAAAGCTTAACCAGGTTAGTTCCTGGTTTTCACACCTTATATACCTTTCTGCTTTCTGCCATCATTTCCTGGTATTAAAGGCTCACTTCCTGGGATTAAAGGCGTGAGTCACCATGCCTGGCTGTTTCCAGTGTGGCTTAAAACTCAGATGGATCTCTGAGCTCCAGATGGATCTCTGCTTTAGGAATGCTAGGATTAAGGGTGTGTGTGCCACCAATTTCTGGCCTCTGTATCTAGTGGCTGTTCTGTTCTCTGACCCATAAGTTTATTAGGGTGCACAATATTTTGGGGAACAGAATATCACCAGAATTCCCAATTTGTTATTCTATTCCTAATGCATAGTACAAACTGCATTATCATGCTAAAAAATAATAATAAAGCCTACATCTTAACAAATTTTAGTGAAATAATTTCACCAGCAGCTATTGAATCCTAGCAACTGCTTCTAGTATCTTGATATTCATTCCTTTATTAATGAAATTGTCCATTCATTGGCATTTAAAACTAAGGTTTGAGTTATGATCAGTGTTCAGAAGCAGGACATCAAGGGCAGACAATAACATAAAAAAGAAACAATGGCTACTGTATAGACATGGCAGGTTTAAAATGGTGAATTCCATGGTGAGACACTCCACTGAAATACGGGCTTCAGTACTTTAGACTTAGAAAGGATGATTACAGTCCAAATTGATTGAAGCCTGATGAAACTGCCCTCTAATCTGTAAAAAGATGAATTACAGTGCACTGTGAAAAGCAGAACCTCTAAGGAAGCCATCTGTGGGATTGAATCCTCATCCTAGAATTTTTCAGTGCCTACATCTATTGAATATACACTATTTTGTCAATATCAAAGTCGTTTTTGAAGATTAAAGAAGATAATACAAATTAGACACTTAATTAAAATGGTCCTATGGAAAGATCTCAATAAATTAAGACTGTTGTTCATGTAAGTTTGCCAGTCACTTACTGTCAAAAGTGTTTTTTTTAATTAAGAGATTTTCAATTTATTTTACATATCAACTACAGATTCCCCCATCCTCCCTCCTCCCAGCCCCCAGCCTTCCCACCCAACCCACCCCCATTCCCACCTCCTCCAAGACAAGGTCTCCCATGGGGAGTCAGCAGAGCACAGTATACTCCATTGAGGCAGGTCCAGGCCCATCCTCCCTGCACCAAGGCTGAGCAAAGTGTCTCACCATAGGCACCAGGCTCCAAAAAGCCAGCTCATGAGCCAGGGACAGGTCCCGGTCCTACTGCCTGGGGGCCCCCCAAACAGTTCAAGCCAAACAACTATCTTGCTTATCCAGATGGCCTAGTCCATTTCCATGGGGGCTCCTGAGCTATTGGTCCACAGTTCATGTGTCTCCACTAGTTTGGCTAGTTGTCTCTGTACTTTTTCCAATCATGGTCTCGATATCTCTTGCTCATAGAATCCCTCCTCTCTTTCTTTGATTGGAATCCTGGAGCTCTGCCTGGGACCTGGCCTTGGATCTCTGCATCTGTTTCCATCAGTCACTGGATGAGGATTCTATGATGACAGTTAGGGCATTCAGCCATCCAATCACCAGAGTAGGTCAGCTCAGGCACCCTCTCGACCATTGCCAGTAGTCTATGGTGGAGTCATATTTGTGGATTCCTGGGGACCTCCCTAGCACTCTGCTTCTCCGTTTTTAAGCATATGCTTTGTCTTCTTTCTCCACTGAGCTAAGTAGACTGGGCCACAAGCTTTGAAAGTTAATGTCATCACACAGCAAGGAGACATTTCCCTGCCTTCCCCAAAAAACAACACACATGTTCACTTCCATTTATGTACAGTGACAACCTGTCAATTCTCAAGTTACAGTTTATGCTTCTTATGGCCAAAGGCAATTTAAAAAAAACTATTTAACTATTAGTTACCTTTCTCTGAAGAGTGAGTTTCTTTACATTTTCTCTGTATTGATTACCTGATTAGTATGGTGGAAGCCTGCATTTGAAGGCTAAGCAATTTCACAAAGAAATATCTGGAAACTAATTTCTCCTAAATCATATATAATTGCATTGATGTCAATAATCATCTGCTATATTACATATTATAATGTATTATATAATTACATTAAATATATTATATATAATGTTAATCCAAATTTTATATATGTGTGCGTGTATGTGTGTATGCATATCAATTAGTTAAGGAATCAGGAAAAACAGTGCTGTAGCATTGAAGACCTGACCCTTAATGAGAGATCTAAACTACAGTGAAATGCATGTTTAAAGAGTATAAATTTGTGACTGGAGAGATAGCTCAGTAGTTAAGAGCACATACTACTCTGCCACTGTACTCAAGTTCAGATTACAGCACCATGTTGGGAGTTGGACAAAGGTAGTCTAACCCTAGCTCCAGGGTACCTGGCAAGTCTCACCTCTGCAGGCACCAGCATTAATGAGCATCTACCCATAACAGACGCACATACTAAAAATAAAAATAAATCTTAAAGAACAAGTGTGAATTTTCAGCAATTAGTTAATTTGTAATGATTATTTATTAAAATTAACTACCACACATACTAATACCCTTTACATGTTTTATTGATTGAAATAAATAAGATTACATGAAAACTTAAAAAAAAAACCTGTTTAAAAATTCTAAATATTTGTGTTTAGTGCCCAAAAATCTCTAATGGAAGTTAGCTAGTAGAAAATACATGAAGGAAGGTTTGCAGGTGGAGATATGGCTCAGTGCTTAAGAGCACTCGCTGCTCTTACAGAAGATTCAAGTTTGATTTCCAGAACTCATACGGGGCAGCTCACAATCACCCAAAATTTCAGTCCCAAGGAATTCTAAGCTTGCATATGTGCTTGCGCGCACACACACACACACACACACACACACACACACACACACGAAAATAAAGCAAGTCTTTAATAGAAATACAGGAGGAAGCCTAACTAAAGGGCTCCGTGAGTAAAGGTGCTTGTCAACAAGCTTAACAGCCTGAGTTCAATACCCAGGCTATACATAATAGAGAACTAACTCCCACAAATTGCCCTCTGACCTCTATATGTATAGGGTGTTCATATGTGTTCAAATACACACATGAAAAATTAATACAAATATAAAAATTTAAGAATGATGCCAGGCAGTGGTGGCACATGCCTTTAATCCCAGCACTCAGGAGGCAGAGCCAGGCATATCTCTGTGAGTTTGAGGCTAGCCTGGTTTACAGAGAGAGATCCAGGACAGGCACCAAAACTACACAGAGAAATCCTGTCTTGAAAAAAACCCAAAAATTAAAAATGAAGATAAATGATGGATAGAGAGATGATATGGATGTCTGTTTATGAAACCTTTTTAAAGCATTACTTTGAAAGTTGGACAAAGCCTCAGCATATGCTCACACAAATGGCATTAGAATATATGAGTGTGTGTGTGTGTGTGTGTGTGTGTGTGTGTGTGTGTGTGTGTGTGTGTATCAAGATGATTCTTGGAAAATGAGAGGTAAATGTTTTTGTACAGTGGAAGGATTAATTACTAGCCACAATTGTGCTTCCCCAATGGTGTATAAAATCCCCTGTCACACTTTTAAATGTGGAGAGAAATATCATGGAAGCACAAGACAGTGTGATTAGACCACATTCATAGGGTCTTCAGTGTTTGAAATGACTCAAAGGCCTTGACATGAACTTGACAGAGGAATGGTTAGAATCAGTCTGACTTTTCCAGTGTGATTTCTTATCCCTGGGAAAGACAGATCTGAGCCAAAACATGCTAAAACACTTCCACTTCAGCACCATTTCTGAGTTATGGTTTAAACATCAGTTCAAGATGACCAAACATTTAACCATGGCATTTGAACCTACCGTAATTTCTTAGAAACTGTCATGGACTGGGTGTTCTTTCGTGATTAGTTGGTGTTCCCTGAGGGTCTGTGGTGACTTGAGGCTTGATTTGTCCTCAGTGTCAGTGAGGGAGGTGGGATCCGATGGGAGGTCTTTAGCCATTGGGTCATGTCCTTGGAAGAGGCCTGGAAACTCCATTCTCTCACTCACTTCCTGTGTGTCTTGATTTGACTGCAGTGAGGGAATTGGAGCAGAGGTGTGCTGTAGCAGGCACCATGCTCATCAGCCCCCAAAACTGTGAGCTCAGAAAAACTGTCCTCTCTGTAAAAACAAGTGTTTCAGGAATTTTGTACTAAGGAAAGGCCAACTAATAACTTAGAAACCTTTTTAATAAATTCCTGGATGTAAAATATAAATCCAGTTAAGACTGCAAAGTATCTTTGTAAGCAGAATATTTACTTTTTGTTACTTGTTTTCTTTGTTTTGTTGTGTTGTGTATTGTCTTGTTTTGTTTAACATGGGTCTCTCTATGTAGCTCAGACTCTCTTTCAATTCCTGATTGCCCTGCCTCTGCCTCTGAAGTCCTTGTATTCCACAATTTTACTTCCACACCCAGATCAATTACATACTTTTAAATTGTTAAAATAGCTAGCTAAGCACTTGGCCATTAATAGAAACTGCCACCAACATCCTCTAGGCCTAAATTTCCTATCATCAGTTCCAATTCGTCTTTTCAAAATGATTGTCATGATGCTGATGATCAAATTAACTTCCTTAAATGTTCTGAAACAAAGTATTTAAACTCTTGACATGACAACATTTGTACTTCATTACTTTCATTTCCAATTTTGTCAAAAAAGAACTGTTATGGTTGAAATACCATTGCTTTTAAATGTTAACTATAAGTATATTAGATTTTATTCTAATTTGTTGATACTCTTAAATTATAGCAATAGTAACTGTGGTTTTTATAGAATTTTTTTAACAGAACCATGATAAATAATGCTCTACCATAAATCAAAAAGTCCATTCTTTAGTTAATGATATTGCATTTTTTAAAATAATAAAGCTGAATCAAACTAGATACTCCCATGGATAATTTATCATTCATTAACTCATGCCTCACTCATTCAATAAATATTTGTGTAGCATCTACAATAAATTTGACACTTTGCTAAGTTAAGTTAGCTAAGTTAAGTTAAATCAAGAAGCAAGCTATGAGGCCTCCTCTGCCACTGATTCTAGAATGATGAAGAGCAATGAAAACTTGCTTACAGAAGTACACATTTGAGTGATCTGAGTGAGTAGAAAATGTTCACAAGAAAAAAATGTCATGAAAGTTGAGCTGTGAATTGCATCCATAAACCATGTATTTGTGGAGTAAAGGGAGGGATAGTGGTCATTATAAATGCTTTAATAAAAGAAAAAATACAGTAAGTTTGCGCTGTAATTGCTTTTGATGATTACATCTTTGGTATATCTATGTTAACCAGCTGCTATATTATATAGCCTTCTTGTATTATCCACAGGCAAGCTAGATATCTTTACATACTTTTACATTTCTCAAGGTTACATTAGTTTTTATAGAAAGAAAATTATTTGGAAACTAGTGAAGTGTTGATGCTGGCTGATTAGGTACATGTCTATTTTACTGTCCAGAAAGAAACAATAGTATATTTAATTGGCTGGTTGACTGACTTTTTTGAGACAGGATCTCATTATGACCCAAGTAGCTCTCAAGCTCACTAGGTAGCCCCAAATGACAGGAAACTCAAGGTCCAATGCAACAGCCTTCATACATTGTTGTTACATGTGTAAGTCGCCATGCCTACCTTGGATCAATATAGCTCTATCAGGGTTGCTCTGCAAGAAGATAGGTGACAAACAGGAGGGAGCTGTAAAATAAAGGGCTCCCAAGATTGTCATAAGGAGTTGTAGATTATGAGTATGAGAAAAATAGATGTGACAAAAAGGCCTTAGGCTTGCTTATAATGTGAACAACTGGGTGGATAAAATGACACCATTTTAATGCAAAAGAAAATGTATGTGGAGAGAAATGGTAAGTACAGTTTAGAATGTCATGATTTCATAAGGCTGTGGAGACAACAGTATATCCTTTCTGTGTGGTGATATTGTGTTCCCCAATATATCGTGCACCCTAATAAATTTATCTGGGGTAAGAGAACAGAACAGCCACTAGACAGACATAGAGGCCAGAAAATGGTGGCACTCACACCTTTAATCCTAGCCTTCTGGAGGCTGAGATCCTTCCAGATCTTTGTAAGTTCAAAGTCACACTGGAAATAGCCAGGCATGGTGACTCATGCCTTTAATCCCAGGAAGTAATGGCAGAAAGCAGAAAGGTATATAAGGTGTGAAAACAAGGAACTAGCCTGGTTAAGCTTTTAGGCTTTTGAGCAATAAACAGTTCAGCTGAGATTCATTCTGGATGAGGACTCAGAGGCTTCCAGTCTGAGGAAACAGGATCCGCTGAGAAATTGGCAAGGTGAGGTGGCTGTGTCTTGTTCTGCTTCTCTGATCTTCCAGCATTCACCCTAATACCTGGCTCCAGGTTTGTTTTTATTAATAAGACCTTTTAAGATTCGTGCTACATTTCTGAGATTCAGATAAGGTTTAAATAAATGAATCCTGTATTGAATTGTATTAAAATGGTAATTATTATGCTCCCTGCCAGACTAGGATTTAGATATTGATATTGCAGCTCCTCTTAATTAATGTTCTTGATTACTAAAACATCATAAAAACCTGGATTTTGAAAACAGCACTAATATCACTTTGCAAAATATCTTTATCTATTTTTGTAGCATGGTACACATGTTAATATTAAAGTGCCTTTGAAACATCTTATTTTTAAAACACTTCCCTTATGGTCGAATTCAATTTTAGACTCCTTATCCGATCTCTTTTCTAAGATGTATTTTTCCATTTTGGGGAGTTCTGGATTGGATTGTTTGTGGTAATTTCAGATAGGACACCAGATGCTCTAAGATGTGATGACTCAACAACTTGGAAAACATTTGAATTTGAGCAGAAACACAGTTTGCATTGGATTTCATTTTTTATTAGCTACAAAATATTATTGCTTATCCAAACATTGAAAACTCTGAATTGGAGAAAAGAAATGAATGCATATGATTTTTATTTTTAATTTTTTTATTTATTTTTTTTTTTTATTTTATTTTTTTTTTTTTTTGGTTTTTCGAGACAGGGTTTCTCTGCGTAGCTTTGCGCCTTTCCTGGAGCTCACTTGGTAGCCCAGGCTGGCCTCGAACTCACGGAGATCCGCCTGGCTCTGCCTCCCGAGTGCTGGGATTAAAGGCGTGCGCCACCACCGCCCGGCAAATTTTTTTTTTTTTTTTTTCTGGTTTTTTTTTTTTTTTTTTTGGTTTTGGTTTTTCGAGACAGGGTTTCTTGTGTAGCTTTGCGCCTTTCCTGGAACTCACTTTGGAGACCAGGCTGGCCTCGAACTCACAGAGATCCGCCTGGCTCTGCCTCCCGAGTGCTGGGATTAAAGGCGTGCGCCACCACCGCCCGGCGCATATGATTTTTAAACTGGCACCTTCACTGCAGATCATGTCACACAAATGACAGAGACAAGGACTCATGGTTCTGCTGAGTAAGAAATGTGAATCACGCTTTTCATATATTGCTTAACCTTTGTTTGCTCTCTGTATTCTGACTTGAAGAATCCAGTTTCTAAATAAACATTTTGTCTTGTTTTACCTCTAAATTTAGCCTTCCATGACTGTAGCTAGTTTGCAAGACCAGATTAGTAATCGGAAAAAATTTTACAATTGGTGTCTCATACTTGCTGTTTAAAGGCACATGTCAGTTGTGTGGGTTTGATTTTGTTTCTGTTTGTTTATTTGTTTGTGGTTAGGTTGGACTTGTTTTGGTTTTTGGTCATTTCCCCACAATCTCTTTAATTTTTAATAATTTATACAAAAAATAAAGTCAAAAAGAAAATCAATGTAGATAGGAACCAAGAGATCACATGGTATCTGTCAATTGCCTACAAATTCTATCGAAGGAAGAATATTTTTCTCATTGTGCAACAGCTATTACAAGGCAGAACTATGATGTTATTTTTAGATTGATGAAATTAAGAATGAGCTATATTCTTTTGCTTATAATTTACTTTATAAAATGTATTTATAAGAGTAACATTTATTTATCATAGAAAATACATACCTTTTAAAAAGTGAAGTTGCAAACCATCACAAGAATCTCCAATCCCTCTATTCAGTTTAAAAATTAAATAAAATCATGCTAGTTTCATTTCCATGCACTGAAACCGATAAACAGATATTCTGGGTAATGTAGATGATAGATAAATGATGGATAGATATAGATAGATAGATAGATAGATAGATAGATAGATAGATAGATAGATAGATAGATAGATAGATAGATAGATAGAAAGATAGATAGATAGATAGAAAGATAGATAGATAGATAGATAGATAGATAGATAGATAGATAGATAGATAGATAGATAGATAGATAGATAGAAAGATAGATAGATAGATAGATAGATAGATAGATAGATAGATAGATAGATAGATAGATAGATAGATAGATAGAAAGATAGAAAGATAGATAGAAAGATAGAAAGATAGAAAGATAGATAGGCAGATGCTACTATAAAAATTGAATTGTTACTTAAACCATCTTTCACTGAAAGGTGGCCACTTTCATTTTACCAGAAGAAAGAGAAAATTAAATTGAAAAGAATTATGATTGAAGATTTCTATTTTTATCCACAATAAAAAATAATTCCAAAATAACTAAGCAAAATATGTAGAATAACTATACGATTTTAAGCACTCATTTTGATTTCAGACATTACTATTTGGTCAGTTGATACAAGCGGGAATTATTGTTCATTATGTTTGTATTTTCTGCTTTAGTCTCTTTTCTCTTTGAATTGCCTATACTGGTGTCACACGTTTCCTGTATGTTTGTATGTGATGAGGGTCACAGTATTGATGATATTCTGCTCTACTCTGTAGTTTTGTTTCAATTTTACATTTAAAGGGTATCAATGTTTCTTTTGAGCCATTTTCACTATGGAAATTTTTGTGAATAAATTACATCGATTAAATTCTTTAATGTTATCTTTTGGGTGGAGCTAGAGATAAAGCTCAGAACCCAATACATAGTAGGCAATTGCTCTACATCTGACCTACACTCCAGCATCTAGGAATTCCTCCACTAAATGTATTTTATCTTTGCCTAACTGTATTCTCACTCTATTTTTATCTATATTTACAAGTGTCTTACCCTTTATACTTGGAGACCTTGTCAGGATACATCATTTCAAGTCAAACTAATGTCTGTAAACCATAATTTGTAGATTTGAGCACTGACAGTTATCCTGTCAAAGTTTGAGGTCTGTCTGGCATTGTTTCTCATCAGTGACACACCATTTCTGCCGACATGGGTACATCCAGATCCAATGCAGATAAGGTCTTGCTAGGTATTTTCTTTCCTTTGCCATGTCATTTAATGACATTCTCAATTTTTAGTTTGCTTAAGTAACAGTTTAAAAAAAGAATTAGTACTTTTGTACACCTCAGAATCCAAGAACTGTAAACCCTTTTAGCTATTGTGATCTAGAAACATGCTTTATTCTTCTTTCCTCTAACATTGTTTTTAAATAACTAACTACAGAGACTTAAGGAAGGACTCAGTCAATGGAGTGTTTGCCGTGCATTCTAGATCCAGGATCTGTGTGGAAAGTGTCTTGGTAGTCCACTTGCAAGCTCAGGACTCAGAAGGCTGAGACAGGAGGGGCCCTAGGACTCATTGGCCAGCCAGTCTTATTTAATCAGCAAAGCAGGATCCCAGTAAGAGACCCTTTTTCAAAAATAAAGTTGATGGATCCTGAGGGAAAACACTGTAGGTTGACCTCTGGTCTCCATGCACCCACACATTCACTTGTATATACATGAACAAACACACACACACACACACACACACACACACACACACACACACACACACACGAAGAAATAATAACATTAAGAATTAGGAAAAGCTGCTTACTCTGTGTCTGGCATCTCACTTATATAATTCACAGAGTCTGCTTTCAGTTACAGAAACTGTTGTATTTCCTAAGATTAGTGACGTTGTAGTAGCTTAATAGTGCTGCCAAAACCACGACCTGGGTCGTCACACACTTCTGCCCACCAGCCCTTAACGTTCACCTTTGCTTCCATCTGAGCTCAACATACCTTTGTCCTAAATTTAACCACGAATTGTCAATGTTTGTCAATCTGAAATTCTAATTTTTCTTGTTCCTTAGAACATACCCTTAGTTCATAGATGCATTTCCTGAAACTTTGACGGCATGTGGTACATTACAGTCTAGATGCTGTTGTTTAAGAATATCCTCTACTGCCATTTCTCCATAGCTGCTTATAGCACCAGCTGAAGGATACATTGAAATTGTTCATTGTTACCTCCATGTTTAGATTTCTTTTAATTTTGCTAAGAATTATGTTCCCCGAATTTTAATATTATTGTTATCAAATCTATATTCTTCAGTTATACAAAACTGGATCTCCCTCTGTTGCCCAGGATATCCTCAAACTCAAGGCAATTTTTCTGCTTCACATTTCCAGGGGCTCAGCTTATGCCAGTTTACTCCTCCTTAGTTCCTTAAATTAACCCTTGTTTACCCAGACTAGGACACAAGCAAATGTTCTTTGTGGGCTTCCTGTTGTTCTGTTAAGTTTTTCACGGTTTTCACTGCTTGGCTCCATGTCTTTCACTTCAAACATTTTTGGAGCTGTCTCTTATCATGTAACCACTTAAATAATTAATTTTAATTTAAACGAAATTAATTAATTATTAGGTATTTTCACTCAAGCACTACTTGATTCTTTAAAATCCTAGTGTACTTCTTAATGGAAAACTCTCACATATTTTAAGATCCAACCATTACCTCATTGATGTTTAAACATAGCTTATACTATATATTATTATTATTACTACTACTATTATTATTATTATTAAAATTCTCTAAATTTACTATTTGTTGTTTCTGTCCTTCTTGACAAGTGGTAGAATTTTTATGGGCCTGTTTAATTTTGATTAAAAGGATTGACTCTAGACTTTGTATCTGGGGGAACTGTGATGCTGATACCCAAGATATTCTGTGCAGGATAAGGATACATTTGTGTTTGCCCAGTGGCTGCTCCATCCATCCTAACACCTACAGGTCTGTTTCTGCTCTTTGTAAGTTTGGAGTTCACACAGCAACAGTTATGGAATTGTGAAGTCTTAAATGTCTACCCACACCCATTCGCACACAGCCTGGGACATGCCAAATAATTTTATCTCCTCTCCCAGGTGCTGATCTCTTTCCTGGTCTTGCTGTGGTTGGATGTGCTGCCCTTTGATGTCTTGGTTTTTGGCAGATGCCTCAGTCCAAGCTCCAAAGGGCCACTAAAATCATCATTGTCCTGAAAGTCTTTGACGCTTTGTTTTACTGCCTAGTTTTAACTTTCTCTTAAGATTTTCTCTCACATTGTTAGACTATGAAATCAAAATTCATTATAAATCATGTTATAACCAGGAATACATTTAGATAGTCCAGGGGAAAATACCAATCTCCAAATGACAGAAAAGACAGGAGAAAAACCTTGATGATCTGAATGTTCTGCTAATCAACTCCATAGTTGATTTATAGGATTGTTTTACGTTTAGGCCACTTTGAAATAGGCTTTCCTGGCATTGTTGGGGAAGGGAGGTGGGCAGGAAGTCCCACCCCTAGCTGAGGAGCTATTGACAAATGATAACAGCTGGAAAAGTCCATTTTCTTTAAGAATGTGAACCCTGTTAGGTCAACTAAGCTTGGGTGGATGTACACACACCCAAGAGTATACGTACAGCACAAAAAACGAACTGTTTGTTAATTTAAAGTGAAGACACATTGTTGGATAGTAGGAAAGTAGAGGGTGGAGTGGATTGGCGAGCTGATGGGAGGGGGCAAATGTGATCCAAATACATTGCATGACACTCTCAAATAACTAATACTACTTTTTAAAAGCAACGCCTTTTCCATTACATTAAGTGAACAGCATTTTTCATGGCCCACTAAGGAGCTTTTTTGTTTGCGTCACTGACTCTTCCCACTTCCATGTTAAACTCAGGACCATAGCGCTGGAAACTGCTGACTTACCCTTCATGCAGAATGTTAAAACAAAGATTCTACCAGGACAAATAAAAACCGGTGCACAGATTTTCAAGCTGCTTGCTTGAAAGTATAGGAAATATGAATAGGGCTTTGCTATAAATCTATTTTGGTTATTGAGATCAAATTTAAGTTCATAATCAAAATTAAAATCATAATAATGAATCAGCTACCTTAAAAAATACTTAAATATTTCAATGAAAAATTATGTGCTGTGGGATGTTAATGTATGTCCTGTGGGAGCCCTTCTTGGGTTCCTTGTGGCGTTACCCAGCAGGTTTGCATAGAGGATGATTAGGACCATGGGCCTGAGTGCAGGTGTCTGAGATGGTCTGCACTTGGCTGTGCTGGGGGATGGTCTGTATGTCAAGTTGTTCTGATTGATCAATAAATAAAACCTGATTGGTCGTGGCTAGGCAGGAGATATGGGCGGGACTAACAGAAAGGAGAGATAAAAGAGCAGGAAGGCAGAAGGAGACGCGGCCAGCCACTGCCAGCCACCCGCCAGGACAAGCAGCATGTGAAGATGCTGGTGAACCACGAGCCACGTGGCAAGGTATAGATTTATGGAAATGGATTAATTTAAGCTATAAGAACAGTTAGCAAGAAGCTTGCCACGACCATACAGTTTGTAAGCAATATAAGTCTCTGTGTTTACTTGGTTGGGTCTGAGCGGCTGTGGGACTGGCGGGTGACAGAGATTTGTCCTGACTGTGGGCAAGGCAGGAAAACTCTAGCTACAATTATGTTTATCTCAATTTACCACATACTATTGAAAAGATCTTAAGGGTTTAACACAACTGGAAATGAAAGACAGGCAACATGAGTCTGATTTTTAAGAAGACTACAAATATGGGTGTAATAGTAAAGTTAATAATTACATTATATATTGAATGTAAACTGAAAATGATAAAATGTTCTGTAGTTGGATGAAGGGCAAGAGAGAAGAAATGTAATAATGCAAATCATCTAATTTGTATTTAAACTCTATTTTGCATTAATAATTTATCAAACTTAATTCAAAATACAAAACAGATATTTTAATTATGCTTAAGTTGTACTTTTGTAAAACTGAAGAAAACTAGGATATCAAGTAGACTTTTTTCTGCTATGTGCATTTCCTCGTCACTTCATACTCCTTTTTGTTATGTTTTGATTTAGAATTAAAATTACACAATGTGGCCTAGGAATGCAGCTCAGTTGGTAGGGTGCTTGCCCAGCTTTCCTTAAACCCTAGGACTGAGTTTACTATGCTTTAAACGCAGTTTGATGGCACACTTGGAACACAGAAGCAAGAGAATTAGAAGTTCAAAGCCATTGTCTGCTGTTTAGAAACCTCAAGGTGAGCTTGAACTACATGAGAGCCTGTCCAAAAAAATAACAAAAATAGAAGGATGCTCATAAATTTGCAGTGTAAAAGCTAAAAGAATTATTATCAGTGTAAAAATTAAAAGAATTATTATAAATAAAACCACGCAATATTTACTGAGCACCTACTGAATACAATAGCTCTACTACCCATGCTCACAATACTGCCATCAGCTCTGTGGCCAGAAGGTTTTAGTGTTCTGTAGTTGAGAAAAATAAGTGTAACTTTTCTCCATATGAATTGGTTGTGATAAATTGACACAAAATAATTAGAAATATAAAGCAAATTGGCATATTAAAAATCATGACTTCATAACAACTAGTGTGTGTTGCTGGAGGGCTTCTCTCCAGGTTCCCCAAGCCCCGCAGTCCCACAATCCACTTATAAAATAATCACTCAGACGCTTATATCACTTATAAACTGTATGGCCGTGGCAGGCTTCTTGCTAACTGTTCTTTTATCTTAAATTAACCCATTTCTATAAATCTATACCTTGCCACGTGGCTGGTGGCTTCCTGGCATCTTCACATGCTGCTGGTCATGGCGGTGGCTGCAGTGTCTCTCCCCTCAGCCTTCCGCTTCCCAGAATTCTCCTCTCTCCTTGTCCCACCTACTTCCTGCCTCGTCACTGGCCACCAGTGTTTTATTTATATAGAACAATATCCACAGCACTTGCCCTTTTTTCTTTTTTTTTTTTTTTTAAAAAGGAAGGTTTTAACTTTAACATGGTAAAATTATATATAACAAAACAATTACCGAGGAAGAATTATAGTTACAATATTAAAGAAGATGTCCTATCTATCTTATATTTGTGAGTTTAAGGTTTTATATCTAACTTATCTTTTATCATAACTGAGGAAATTACAACTATCTAGTTTTCAACCACATCAAAGACCTGAGAAGGAACATAATGGTACCTGAGAAATGGTAGATGGATGCAAGCAACTTTCGGCAATCTTGCAAGAGTAGACCAAGACAGCTGGCAGCCTGGACAGTCACCTAATGTTTCTCAGCATTGTTGGTGCATTCAGATTGGCTACAGGCCTAGAATATCTGACAGACCATTTTCAGAAGCAGGAATTTTGAGAGACCATCTTACCCTGTCTTGGCAGAGTACAGTGGTAACTTTCCTTGTGTCCCGCTTGTCCAGAAAGGACAGCATTGCATTTGTACTGTCAGCCATCAAGGCAAGGGCAGTTCTTTGCCCAGTAGGCCATTTTGTGCCAAAAAGACAAACTTCCAAATGGAAATGTCTTAGAAGCCCAACATTCTCTCGGGATCAATATGTGCAGCCAGGAGCAATTGTGTCTCACATCAACAGAATTTTAAGTTATTTAAATGCCATATTCTCTAGGTCTATGAAGTGTTTGAAGATTACCTATCTATCTGAAATATATCTATGTATACCTAGAAAACTAACATGGCTACAGATATGATTATCATAGATGACTAATTATTAATCTATTTTTAATTATCCATTACAATTTTAAATGAGTTACATAAACATAATACCTCAAACAAGAATAGAAATATATATATACACAGTATAACAATATTAACTTCAAGTTTGTATCAATAAACTAAAATCCATACCAATGTAAAACATTTTAAACATAAACTAAAATCTATACCAATGTAAAACATTTTAAACAAGTTGTTCTTTAAAAGTATGTTAATTAATCTATCCTTTTATCTTATCATCTCTATATCCTCCTATATATCTATATTATATCCCCTTTTCTTTTTTAGAAAGAGATCACATTTACAATCAATCTGTTTTAAATAAAAATATTGGTTTTCTCTGTCCCACACCAGAGGGCTCTTCTGATTTGGGACACAAGAATTGACTAACCATTTTTTTTTTTTTAAAGCAATATGTCTGGGTTTAGAGGGGGAGTGAGCCAATTCCACCTCTAAAGCCAGCTTGGTATATTTGGGAATTTGGGCGTAGCATCTCTTACTACTTCCTGCTGGAGGGGGGCGCTGTATCTTATGGGGATGCAAAGAAAATTTTAGACCTATGGGGTAGTCCATGAGGCTGTATTGTTTGAACCAGTTGCCTTGAAACTGCTCTGGATGCTGGATCATCTGGGCCATGGTGTCACCGGAGGCCTTTCAGGGGGTCTTGGCTGGTGAAACCTGATGTATCTTAATCTGGAACAAATCCACAGCCTCTGGCTTTCTGTGAAAACAAAAGCAGAACTTCTTTTCCAAAGCAACATATCCTTAAATCCAAATTTTGAAGTCAAGTTACCTTTAAAATATGCATATTGGTTTAATTCAATATCTTTTTTGATCAAATGTTTTTTTGCAGTTAAAAATCCCAAAGACAACACAATCCAGATTGTCTGTGTAATATTCATCTTTACGTGGCTTTTTACATTAATTTTTTTGTCTCTTTTAAGCCTACGTATATTTTACACACATTGTAAACGATGTTATCCGAATCAGTCTTTTTGTGAGCCTATTGCTTTAAACTGCATCCTTCTGAGCCTGAAACAGCGCTGTGGCTGCTGGCTCCGCCCACTTCAGCTTACCAACATGGCAGTGGTACGTTTTCCGCCAGCTCTGGGAGTCATCAAGTCTCAGAAATAGTGGGTCTAAGCTTTTATCAAAGCAGCATGTAGCCCAGAAACCTTTTTTTTTTTTTTTTTTTTAAATACTAGTAAAGACTAAATCTACTACACAGTATAATGTGCCTCTGGCAGACGCCTCATTCCCGCCATACTGCCGGTCAAACGCACACGCCAGGAGCCCGCCAGTGTTCAAACCCGCGTTTTGCGGCGTCTAGCTGCTCATAGGAGACAAGAAGCAGGAACCTGGTTTTGGCTCTGTTTAGAATTGGTTATTAAATATTCTCAGGTTTAAGGTGGAAACTCGAGCCGTTGGGCGCCATTTGTTGCTGGAGGGCTTCTCTCCAGGTTCCCCAAGCCCCGCAGTCCCACAATCCACTTATAAAATAATCACTCAGACGCTTATATCACTTATAAACTGTATGGCCGTGGCAGGCTTCTTGCTAACTGTTCTTTTATCTTAAATTAACCCATTTCTATAAATCTATACCTTGCCACGTGGCTGGTGGCTTCCTGGCATCTTCACATGCTGCTGGTCATGGCGGTGGCTGCAGTGTCTCTCCCCTCAGCCTTCCGCTTCCCAGAATTCTCCTCTCTCCTTGTCCCACCTACTTCCTGCCTCGTCACTGGCCACCAGTGTTTTATTTATATAGAACAATATCCACAGCAAGTGTGTTTTCCAGTGTTCTTCATCCTGGGAAGCAAGCACTTCATACTAATCCATCTTAGTACTTAAAACACTGCACTTTTGATTTCCTTTGACCTGGTGATTTTTTTCCCAGCTTATTGGCCAGTTGGTCTTTTTTTTTTTCCTGTGTCCTTTAGCTTTGCCCAATGACATGAGGACAAAACTGCTCTGTGGAGAGGTTTATGACGTAGAGAAAAGAGTGAAAATCAGAAAGCTACTTCACAGGGAAGCTGAGGGCTTCTGAGAGAACACCCAGATGTCGACAAGATTAATACCATATTGGGAAATGATCATTCAGCCTGAGACAAGGACTTAGTGGAGAATGCAGTGAAGGGGACAGTGTGTAAGAGTGGTACCTGCACCTTGAACGGTTAACCACCCTGCTGGCCTCAGAGCCTGGGTGATGGCTATGCCAAAGGCAACAGGATGAAAGTATAGCATGAGCAGTTCAGGTAAAGTTCAAGGAAAGAGCCTGGGTCTGAATGGCATAAAGTGCTGAAACCGTGGAGGGAAAAGGCCTCTCCACCACCTTCTAGAGGTGTTGATAAATAGCACAGTTTCTCATCTCTGTGCAGTGACTTAAACATTAGCGATGCATTATTGATGTAACCAACCGTTTTATTAAATAAGAAACACAGAAATAATGCAAAAGAGAAAGCCTAGAGGTCAGAGCTCAGAGCCAAAATCTCACCCTTCCGCCTGCGATGTCCCAGCTTCCCAAATGAGCGCTCTATTTCCTGTCTGTTCGTCTATTTAAAGAGACAGAACAAGCCACAGCTATCTCACCTCACCAGTTCCTCAGCTGGTCCTGTTTCCTCAGACTGGAAGCTTCTGTATCCTTATCCCAATAGCTCTCAGCTGAACTGTGTTGCTCCAAAGCCTGAAAGCTTAACCAGCCAAATGCTTCTAGTTTCTGGTCCTCACGCCTTATATATCCTTTTGCTTTCTACCACCACTCCCTGGGATTAAAGGCTGGCTTTCTGGGATTAAAGGCGTGTGCCACCACCGCCACACTCTTGCAATGGCTCTAATAGCTCTGACCCCCGGGCAACTTTATTTATTAACATACAATCAAAATCACATTTCAGTATAATTAGATTACCACCACAATGCATTGCATGACCTTCCCATGTCATTCCCAACTTTGCAATTCTGTAAAGAAATAAAATATTCCCTGAAAACTGCTCATAAATTCCATTAAACTTCAGTTAGCATTCTCAATAGTAAGCTGTGGCAAAGAATTTCTTCTAAATTTTCTGACTTTATAAACTTCAAATTCTCAGTGGCTGTAAAATTTCCTCTTTCACAAATATTTAGTAAAACTGTTCTAGTTGTAGAAGTTAGCACTGTTTTAAAATAAGACTCTAATATGAACTTGATTTTTAGCTCTCAGTCAAAGGGGATACTATAAACAGCAGCGTTTTGTGTTTTGCTTTACAATTCTTTACATGTGTATTCCAAACTAATGGCAATTTCAAGTGTAAATAAAAATGTCTGGAACTCAGCATGAGTAAGCATAGTGAGGTGTAGCTAGAGTTTTCCGGCCTTGCCCACAGTCAGGACAAATCTCTGTCACCCACCAGTCCCACAGCCGCTCAGACCCAACCAAGTAAACACAGAGACTTATATTGCTTACAAACTGTATGGCCGTGGCAGGCTTCTTGCTAACTGTTCTTATAGCTTAAATTAATCCATTTCCATAAATCTACACCTTGCCATGTGGCTGGTGGCTTACCGGCATCTTCACGTGCTGCTGGTCATGGCGGCGTCTGGCAGTGTCTCTCTGCCTCAGCCTTCTGCTTCCCAGAATTCTCCTCTCTCCTTGTCCCACCTACTTCCTGCCTGGCCACTGGCCAATCAGTGTTTTATTTATTGACCAATCAGAACAATTTGACATACAGACCGTCCCACAGCAGTGAGGCAAGGTAACACATGAGGGAGGGAAAGCTGTGTGTGTGTGTGTGTGTGTGTGTGTGTGTGTGTGTGTGTGTGTGTGTGTGTGTGTTGATGTTGGTGTTTTACTCTTTTGTGTGGCTGCCGCCACCTAGCTCCAAAATAAATCACACATGGAATTTTTTTCTTAATTATGAATGTCCGGCCTTATCTTGGCTTAGATTCTAGCCAGCTTTCTTCAACTTATTTGACTACCTTTAGCCTCTGGGCTTCCCCCTTCTCTAACATCAGTAAATCTTATTCTTACCCCATGGCTTGTGTAGCTGGGTGGCTGGCCCCTGGAGTCCTCCTCCTTCTCTGGCTGTTCAAACTTATATCCCTCCTCCCAGTTATCTCCTTCTATATATACTCTCTGCCTGCCAGCCCTGCCTATCCCTTCTCCTGCCTTGCTATTGGCCAGTTCTTTATTAAACCATCAGGTGTTTTACACAGGCACAGTAACAAAGCTACACAGAGTTAAACAAATGCAAAATAAACAAAAGTAACACATCTTAAAATAATATTCTACTACGTGTGTGTGTGTGTCTGTGTGCTGTGTTTATGTGTTTGTGTGTGTGTACAGATAAGAAGTTAGACCAACAATTTGGCACTCTTTATGACTAAATACCATATTTAATTGTTATAAAGATGAGGTACATGAGATGTTTGAAGATTCTCAATCATTCCTAGAAGATTAACCAGAAGGATAGAGAGATAGAGAGAAGAGTGTTGTTGTTGAATATATATATTTTGAAATATAGCTTGTTTATGTCAGAAAAAGGTATGATTCATTGTTGCTTTCATGAACAGTGCTTATTTTTGAGGGTTTGATTCCTCATTCAGCAGCTGTCCTTGTAAACTGGATTGCTTTGCTTAGGAAGTGTGTGCAGGACAATCATCGAGTCTAGAGAGCACTGACATGTCCCTGGGTCCTTATTTAGCTGTACGTGGAGAAGTGATTGCACTTGTAACCTGTAAACAATTCTACAAACTAATGTGGCTGTCTACAAAGTGAATGTAGTGGTGCTACAAACTCAGGATGTGTGACTGGCTACGGAGCTGTATCCCCAGCCACTTCTTATGCTTTGAAAATTCTGATACACGTTATAACTAGGTGTCCCAAGCTAGCCTTGAGGGTGGGCTGTAGCCTAGGAAGGTCTGGAATTTGAAATCTTCCTATCTTACTCTGCAGAGTAGCTGAAATTACAGGCCTATATCAGAGGAACCAGTTGAATTCTTAGTTTAAAAATAATAAAATGTGGAACACTGACATTAGATCATCAATCTATTATAAATACTATAATATGAATAAAGAAATAAGAATACATTTTTGGCCTAAAGTTTATGACTTTGACTCCAATTTTCCAAGTAGTGAAACAATTCATAAAATATAAAGGACAAGAGTTTTCATGAGGACCGTTTGAAGGAGCGAGTGTAAAGCCTGCACAGACCCTAAGACTGGGGTGCCATTGCAATAACCCTCTCTTCTGTGTTTGTAACATACATTGAGGTTGTGTAGGAGACCCTCAAAGAAAAGTGTGTATCATGTATGTTGATGAGTATGATTGTGAAGAACATATAGTAATTAGAAATGTAAATGTCCAATGATTGCCTGGATAATTACACAAGAGATGGAATGAAGTGTTGAATGTTGTATGTTTTTACTTGTCAACTGTAGCTTTTCATCTCCTGTGCTCTGGGCCAAGACACATGCTTCATTTTCACAGTTCCACCTATGTGGTAGGCAACAAGGTTTTTAAAATAAAAATAGCATTGTGAGTAAAATGTTCTATTACATATTCAATTCCAGAGGGCTGGACAGTTCCTTGATAGTCCTACAATCACCAGAACTCTAGAGCCTTAAAGTAGATGCCAGACACCATATGTTCAGAGATGTTTCCAATGGAGAGGAGATTGGAATGATGGGAAGATTTGATACAGGAGACAGAGTCCTCACACTAAGTCTCTAAACTTCACAGAACTGCATACCAAAAAGCGGATCCCAAATCTTTACTATGTGTTCATGGTAAATACAGGAGGTGCATATAGATAATTATACAGAAGCAAATTTAGTTTAGAGTACTAAAGTTTTGAATTATGATTTAGAAAAGCATACTTCGTTGCTTAATGAGTTTCTTTCCACATCTGCCAGCCTACATTTAGTTGTGAGCACTAGCTACCACAGTTACACAGTGGGATGAGAACCTACCAGGCTGGAAAGGACTTTTCCTATTAATAGACTTAATATTAAGCTGATGGTTAATACAAAACACTATCTGCTTGTGTGTATGGGTGATTACAGCTAGGGTCTGATAATGCCAGTTCAAACTCAGTACAGAATCTCCACACTATCCCAACAAACACACCTCATTTTTGCATGTGAATTTTTGTCTGGGTTCCTCTTCTATTGCATCTGTCTTTGTAACAGTGTCACACTGTCTTAGTTAATGGAACTCAATATTGTCTTGTCACTACTGAAGTCATCTAATTTATTTTCCTATATTCATGAGTATATTATCAAAGCATCTCTTTGTATTTTAATTTTTTGCTAAGTGTAACTAGCATTAATTCATTATTTAATGGGCTTCTATAAAAATTTTAAATCATTGATTTAATATCAATATCTGGATTGTCTCATCACCTCAAAACCTTCCTATATCTCTATATCAGTCTTTTCCAAAATTCCAAAGCAGCTCTGAGAGTTTCTAACTCTAGTAGTCTGCATTTATATCAAATACACAAAATCTTATTTCTATGACCCAACAACTTCTTCTTAGCACAATTATTATCTGATTAATCATACTGTAGATACACATCCCAATTATTTATAGTTTGGGACTCTTATGAAGGACACACTATGAGCATTTGAATACATGGCTCAGTGTAGGCCTATATGGGTGCTCCTCTTAAGTAAATGCTGAGATGTAGAACTGCCAGTTCACAGATAACTACCTATTCCACTGTATAGCATAGAGAAAATAGCTGAATCATTTTGCTTTCCAACAGGCAAGTGGGAGAAATTTACTTGTTCTACATGTTTGGTTCAACGTTTGGAATAGGAAAGTGATGCAGACCAAACCCAAGAACCTGTGTACATAGGGCAAAGTCTATCACTTAGCTATATACCTGGATTTGTCATGAAGGATTCCAATTTTAGCTTTTGTTTATGTTTATATGTTTTAAATAACATTTTGATTTATGTGTGGGAAAATAGTAAAAAATAATTAAACAGAACTAAAGGTAGTCTCTGTCTTGTATATGTGGACATATGCAAGCATGGTTAATGCTCATATACACATCTCTATAAGTAATACATAAGTTTAGATACATTAAAATACACATGGAGTTAAAAGATATTTAACCTGTCATTTAGAGATAAAATAAACTGATGCATAAAATTAATACACACAAATAAAATAAAACACAAAGGGGCTGGAGAGGAAGTTCGGCATTTAAAAACACTTGCAGCATTGTCAAGAACCAAGTTCAGAGTTCTGTTCCCAGTACCCTCATCAGATAGCTTGCAACTGCCTGTAACTCTAACCTTAGGGGTTCAATGCCCTCTGCTGGCCTCCATGGGCTCATGCTTCACCACCCACAACCTTCTTTCAAAGTCAAATCAAAAATAAATCCATACAGAAAAATTCTTAAATATAAATAAAAAGACACATAGGTTGGACAGAAAAATAAGTGGGTTTTTTTTTTTGTTGTTGTTTGTTTTGTTGGTTTTTGCTGTTGTTTAATTCTAAACTAGGAATCAAAATTAAGTAGCCATTTTTCCAATGTTTTGGCTCATGGGGGGAAAGGGATGGCTAAATCAGGAGGAAAACAGAGAAATAAAGCAGAGGAAATGACATTTGAGAGAAAATGCAAATGCTAAAACCTGAGGGGACCACCTGTCTGGCTTCCCTTAAAAAACACAGAAATATGTGCTCTGCAACCGAATGCTGTCTGATGTCCCTAGCTGAGGGGCCTGCACCTGGCAAGCTCTGGGTCCACTGGCAATCATGTTCCTCAACCCAGCTTCCCATGCTTTTCTGCACCCTGATAGACGGCAACAACAGATGGAGTCCTGCTGCAACAAAAAACATTTGCTGGGAACCAGACACAGATGTATGCTGGCCACGAAGTTATGTGGAAAGTTTTATAATTTGAGAAATTAATCATAGAATAGAACCACTGCTGAATCAGGAAATAGAATAGCAAGGAGCCGAGGAGTGCTTTGATGATGAACAGATTCCACTTATGAGACCAAATAGTCTACAACATTTCTCACATTTTCAAAAAAAAAATTGTTTCCCAACCTGTATATTTACATGTTTGATAAATGTGGGTCAACACACTAGTAGTGAATATATACTATAATTAAACTTCAGATTCTAACTATAGGAGTAAGGCTGACTGCCTCTTATATTCTCTCTCTTCTTTAATCTTTTTTCATGTTTTTGGATTTTATCCCTTTTCACCTATTTGTAATTTTCATTTGTGCTAACTATATAATAGAATGCTGATGATGAGTAAGATTAATTAACTGGAGTCTTAGAACTACCTCAAAACTTGTAACTCTTAATTGACTGCCTCAGTTAAGAGTCCCTCCTGAATGTAAACATTCATACTGACATCAAGTCCAGTCACAATGTACCATGATGGTGAAATGGAATGAATAGCACAGTTCCATCAACTGAGTTGGATTTGGTAACCCAGCTGTAAATTAAAAGTGATGGTGAAGTTTCTCACACAAAGACTCAGCAGCGGGCCAGGTTTATCATCATTGCATTGATGCAGCCCCTATGGTTTGCCTGGTACTACCTAAGGACTTGCAATGCTTTTTAGTTCTTCAGATCATCTTACTGTAGAGATCCACCTTGGAGACAAAGAAATCTGGAGAACCACATTTGCTCAGGATGACCTTTATCAACCAGAAATATAAATGTGTGTTGTTTAATTATTTGAGCATGTTTCTGAGTTGCTAGTCATATTAAAAAAATAATTATTATTTTCCTGTTGAAGAATATTTCTCTTAGAAATATGTATATTTGAGGGAAATCTTACCAAACATTTTCTAGTGTCTACACAGATTAGGGGTCAGATTTAAAAGCTTTCTCCAACAGTCTAATGCTGTGCCCTGAGGTACACAGTATCTCATTTATGTGTTTAGTACTGAGGAGGTTTGTTTGCATGTTTAAACAACAGTTTGGCCTAGGACTTAAGTGCTCCATCAGTATCAACTATTGCCTTATATATGACGGGTAGGAATTGATTCAGCAAGGTTTGATACACATGTTCCCTGGCTGCTTCAAACTTTAGGTTTTTAGGTATCTTTATTGCAATGAAGACTCTAAATATATTTTCTTTTTGTAGGCATTTGTGTTGCTTGCTACAAAGTCATAGATTTGTGATATAAACAGCAGACCTTACTGTTTTCTTAACACTTAATTGCTCTAGTGTCCCTGGGACACTTAGAGCAACTGAAATGTTGACATGTTGATCTCTAATATTTACTTTTCTATTAGCCTGCCAGGTTTGCATGGGATAAACAAGCCTGAACAAAGAGGAAATGCTCCAAATAGTTTTTGTTCTATCATAGGAAACATTGAATGATGATCCACCTCTCTGTTCTCACTACAAAATGGTTTTATAGAGTCATTTTTAAGGACAATTGTTGGGAAACATTATTTTAACTAAGCAAAGATATGTTACATTTGTTCATGCTGAGGAATATTACTTTAACTATGTGAGAGGGAGGTTACATTTGTTTCTGCTCCCTTTGTTAACTATGTAAAGATGTGCTACATTTGTTTGTGTTGTATTTGTTTAATTATGTAAAGATGTGTTGCATTTGGTTCACCTTGCCTGCCTAAGCACCTGATTGGTCTAATAAAAAGCTGAATGACCAAGAGCAGGGGAGAAGAGGGATAGGCAGGGCTGGTGGGCAGAGAAAATAAGCAGAAGGAGAAATCTAGGAGAGAGAGAGAGAGAGAGAGAGAGAGAGAGAGAGAGAGAGAGAGAGAGAGAGAGAGAGAGAGAGAGAACAAGATAGAAAGAGAGGGATATGCCAGGGGCCAGAAGCCAAGCACCTGCAGACAGTCATGAGAAGTGGGAAAGTAGGACATACAGAAAGAAAGGTAAAAAGCCCTGAAGCAAAATGTAGATAATGACAAGCAGATTAAGATAAGAGCTAAGCTAAGGCCGAGCATTCATGACTAATAGTAAGTGTGTATCATGATTTGGGAGCTGGTTGATGGCCCAAATAAAGAAAGCCTGGTACAGACAATTGTCCTTTTAAATAATACTAAGCTATAATATTTTATTCTTTAAGTTTAAAAACAACTCTGAAAATAAATATATGCATCAAACTAGAAAACTTGATAATGACAAGCAACAAGTGGATTTCTATTTTATGACTTAATCAATTTCTCATTTTTAGAGATCAATATTTATTTTAAGAAGAGTCTCACTATGTAGCCCTGGCTTGCCTGAAACTTCTTGTGTTGACCAGGCTATTTTTGAACACCTAGATCTACCTGCCTTTGTCACCTAAGTATTTAGATAATAAAATGCTAGTAATATTTTAGTTTCACAGATTTATATTTTCCAGGTCCATTTTTAATCTCTATCTCACTTAATTCTGAAAGCAACACTTCAGAAACTTAAAGATACAGAATTTATTTCCTAACTTTGTAGAGGATTTAAAAAACAGATACAACGTAGAACTAACAGATTTGGGGCAAATAAAGAAAAGAACATGTTGTAAAGAAACCAAGGCTGGGGTTGATCTCAACTCAAAGACATCACACCAGTAAGCAAAGCTGCATTTGGATCACACACCTTTCCTCTTCTAAAGTCCCTAATGTGGGCCCTTTAATTAGAAGTGCTCACTTGCAATAAGTCAGTACCCAAGGAATCATTATGCATAGCTAACTGCTATTGCAGCCATCTTTTAACAAGCATTTCAAAGGAAGGACCTTGATTCCATAACAAAAAAAACATCACAAAGGGGGAACACACTATTGTATTTGATGAGTTTAACAGTATCTCAACTAATAAATTGGCTGTCATCCTTGTCCTGCATAAAGATAAGGGGATGGGACATGAAGATGCCCTTTTTAGCTTGCCAACTTGCAATTACTCCATGACAGAGCACAGTTCTGTTGTGATTGATGAGGAGCCGCAGGAGGAAAGAGCTTAAGTGGAAGGATTTTATTAGGTTCTGAATCGACATCCCTAACAATAGTGCTAGGGGAAAAATAAGCATAAAGACATCTTTAGCAGATAGTAGGAACTCAGACTCATGAATTGCTTCCAATGTCCTTCTTTTCACTTGCTTTTCCATCATAAACAGGGATGGAAACCACTTAATTCTCAGGCTGCTCTGCAACCTTTCCTGCTGTGTACTTTGATCAAAAATAACATGTAGAATAAGAATAAGATACCTTTAAAACTTCAGTGGATTGCCATAGAATGCTGTTATTGAACATTAAAACATGCAGTAACTGCACACTCCAAGGTAGAAAAGCACCAGAGTGTGATAAAGAAGTGTACATTTCACGGGTACTATCATAATCACTCTGATCCTGAGCAATCATCTCCGAGTTGTACAGTGTTTCTGAATCAGTCCCCTTTGCACTTAAGAATTCATATCTCAAGGTATAGGATCGGTTTTACCACCCCATGTTGGGTCCAGATCACTGGTCCAGAAAATAAGGCCTCGTGTCTGTTCCCAGGGTCTGAGGTATTAGTTGAATCATCTCCGCAAGGCTGGGCCTCCCTTGCCAGTGGTTCAGGCTGCAAAACTGTTGGAGGAAAACAATTTCCAACTGACCCTTGAGGCAATTATTTTCAGGCTTGGAAACCTGAAATTTGTCTACACTCAGTACCGTTTTCTATTTAAATAGCTATAAATTACTAATGCCTTTTTTGAAAAGTAACAATTTTGAAATCAATGAAGTCTTCTAAAAATGGAAGGAATGTCCACAGCCTTGAAAGCAAGGCAGGGCTTTTTTGCATGCTTTAATTTATGTGAAAATTTACTTTCAACCAATTCTGTGAAGGAGTCAGATAGGACTATCATAGGACTGATAGTTTGAGACCAGACAGACATAAATAATGAAACAGTAGTTTTTTTTTTTTTTTTTTTTTTTTTTTTTTGGCACAGTTTAAGGATAAAGCATACTTGTCTTAACAAACAAGTGTTATACTTCATCCTATGCATATGAGAAATTTTAGATGCAAAACTCATTTAATGTAGTCCCAGAGTAGTTTTAAAATGGACAAATTCGATGAGATAGTTCTATCAATGAAGTTTTCAAAGACAATGAAAGACAACCTAGACTGCACTCTGGAGTGAGAATGTTCCCATCCCTGTATCTCTCCTCAGCTTCTTCTGGGCTTCCATGGAACTGGTTTCAGGTAACAAAGTCTGTAAAGGGTGTTTGAGGCAAAGGGAAGATGAACTGTGACTGCTTACTGAGCAGCACAGCCTGGCTGCCCTGTGCGTGAAACACAAGATGGACTGATACTCAGGTAAAACAACTTGGTGACAAGAGATACCTGACATGTCCAGATCTATACCTAAGCAAGAAAACTCAACATCATGATTCCCTCAGTGGGCTAGAATTTGTTGTATCTTGATGTGACAGCTATGTACACATTCCTGACAAACAGATATTGTATGGCCTTTTTACTTGAGAATCTCAGTTCCACATAGCATAAATTGACAAAACATTTGTCAATAATAAAGAAACAAGAAGACCCTTTATAGCAGCATAGCTTATATATAACCTTTCTAAACTTCCTTGGCCATTTCTCGTAAGTAAATTGGCAACTTCATTTTATACTAATCAGGGTTGAGTGTTTTATTGATTTTACACAGCCACAGAATTTAAATATGATATCACTATTATTATACTTCATTTTGTGGATAGAGAGATCATTGTTGGGTGGCATTTATTACAGGTATAAAGCTATCTAATATTCCAATTCAGGCAGAGACAGAAAAGAATCACTAAATTCTAATTTCTATATTATTTTCTTTGAACATATTTCTTTGAACAATAGATATAATATATTTCTACCTAAATACAATTAGAAAACATAATACACAGATGGCATTGTACTACCATTTTGAAGGTTGATTAAGTATTTGTGGGAAGTATCCGAAGAAATAAATAAATTTCTGTTTGTATGGGGAGCACAGGATGAGAGAAGAACAGAGATGTCATGAGCACAGACCCAGAGGAAGCTGGTAGAACTATGGCATGAACAAGACAACAAGAATAAGGCAACCTACTGCCTTCATGAAGAAGAATACTCTACATTACAACTTGCCATGTTTAGTTCCAGAAAACACTGAGGGTGGAAGTGAATTTCCACAGATGAATTTTGCAGAGATTGAAGTAGTGTACAAGTGTACATAAGCAGTTAGTAATTATGGGACTGTGAAAAAATTATAAAATATTATCCAAAAGGGAAAGATTAAAGATAACAATTAAAATAATATATTTGGTTTCCTTACACCATGTCACAGAAACGGTTTGCCCTGTTGTGTTCATGGTCTAAGATAGCGGATAATTTTAATAATTATGTTAAGTGGCCAAAGCCATATGTATTGTTCAAAAGGAAAGAACCACAGTTTTTTATATACCTATGGGATGTTCTAAAGTCTTATAATTATCAAGAAGCTAAATGTTTTTTTTCTGGTGTTTAGATGGTAATTTTAAATGATAAATATTATTCACATCACTTACAGTGTAAATCAACATGGAGATAGTTAAAATATCATGGATTCAGCTAAGATATCAAATCTTCTGAAATATGTTGTGTTTTAGAGAAATCATGATACACAGTTATTCTTCAAAAACAAATGCCACATTTGCACTTGGAAGAATTAGTCTATGTGACAATATGCCCCTAAGTGTCACTGAAGAAAGATGTGGGCAATCCCCTCAAGCAATCAATAAGCAATGGGAGGTGGGCTCATCTTTGCTTTTCAGATGTTTCACCCATTAAACTACTTATGAAGTCAGCCAATATTTTTCAAAATGTATTCAATAGCTGTTCATTCTTAGAAGTAAAAAAGCTAGTAAAGACTCAAAAGTTAAGATAGAAAATGCAGTTCTACCTATAATAGATTATATATATATATATATATATATATATATATATATATATATATATATATATATATATCCATGCTGACCAGTGACCAAAGTCATATGAGCCCATGGAACCTATAGTATCCAGAGTACTTAGTACTCTCTCCACTAGGAATGCATTAGCATGCTAATTAGTACCTGTAAGAAGTTCCTTTAGGGAAGCAGCTTCTCTTTCTGTGATTAGTTAATACTGGTTAACAGTGGTATTGAGATAATAAATGGGAAACCTCAGAGACGAGTAACACAAATTTCAAACTGAGCAGGAGTTTGGGTAGTTTGATGAAATATTTCAAGCATCTCCATTTAGATGGGCATCATCCCTGCATCCAGCCTTTCCTTGAGTGTACCCTGTCACTCACTAGCAATCTTGGTCAACAGTACAGGGGTATCTGAGATCTTGTGTTCAAAAATCCCTTATTTTACTTCATGGTGATTGCAAAATGTAAAATAGTGATGCTAGGTATTCAAGGAGAAGCCATAGAGCACTTTCTTTAAGTGGAAAGGAGAAAATTTACAACTTTAGGAAGAAAAAATAATCACATATGTTCATATAAAATATTTTATTATGAAGTTGCCAAAAACTATTGTACAATAAGATATTCTGACAGAAACAATATCCCCATAGCTTCCACTGCAGAATATTGTAACTGTCTTGTTTTATTACTATGACTTTTTTTCACATCCCATTGTGCCTAATTTTTAAGTGAAGCTTTCTCATCTCATACAGGACAAAGTAAAGCATGTATAGTACTCTCTAAAGTTTCAGATGTCAAGCAAGGGCCTCAGTGGGAGCATACCCCCTGTAGACAAGGAGGGATGGATGGATTTTGTCTTTATAATCACACAGTCATCAACCTTATGAGATTATACATTTAAGGTTTGTTACCTATGACTTATGCCACACTATCTAACCTTTATGTGGAGGTCTGTCTCCTGAAATGATTGGCATTTCCTTACAATGCCTTCTTTAACATTTCCTAACATAATTCACATGTGAGTTGCTGTGTGACCCTGTATCTTTCAGCAAGATGAAACTTTTTTTAGCTGATTAGAGAATAATGGAATCATTTTATCTCAGTAACTTGCACATACTACTCTACTTTCTCCAAGCTGCATAATATGAAACTCCCCTTTGTAAACCATCAAGGTTTTTGCATTGAGGGCTTGTAAGACCTTCTATCAATGATTTGATTCCCCCATTGCATATGTATCACTTCAATGATTAGAAACAAAAGTCAATAAAATGAGTTTCACAGAATCGACTTCATAACCATCATTTGAGTCCCAGGGAGATTATGAGAATACTACTCATCTTTACTATCAGAGCTGATGGGTACAAGGGAATGAAAATGTTGCAGAAACATTGATTGATAGTTTGAAAGAAATGTGTCAGAATTTTGTCCCAGCCTTGTATCCAATGAGCAAGAGAAATGGTTTCCAATGTGTAGAAAAAAATAGAGCTTTTTTTCCTTTCCACTTTCCTCCTCTTCTTGTATTCAGTGTGCTTGTTTTTATAATATGTGTGCATTAATAGTTCTGACAAAGAGAAGACCAAAAATGATAGTAGTAGAAAATGGGAGTATTTTCTTAAGTGCTACATTTTCCTTAAAAAAAAAAAAAGTAATTGCAAAAACAGCCTCAGAGAACGTTTGTGCATGTATTATTTGTCATGGCCCTCCCCGCCCCAGCTTCTGCATTCCATTCAAAAGCTGATCCATCGTCAAAGGCATATTTTTCTTTTCAAAAGATCTTGGAATAATAGTTGCTGTTTTGAACAGGTTAAAAATCACATTTCCATTAAAGAAACTAAAAGATCTGAACAAACACCCAGCACAAACATTTTATTTTTGTGTAACTCTACTTTGTTTACCTTGCAAATTGTAACTTTTTTCACTTGATGCTCCTGACTTTTTCTTTAGTAAATTGGACTTACTAAAATCCATGGTCAAGGAAATGTGAGCTTTCACTAATCCTTCATTTCAACAGTAGGAAAGAGGGGCACATCGCCTTCAGTACTGGATTTATGGTTTCATGTGTCTTGTCAATCAATCATCTTGCAGGTGCTAGTACATACACATGCAGAGTTGGATTATGTGTGCATTGTATTGAATTATTTCCTTCCCTGGAATTTTGAGAGGTCAAAGAAGTCCCAGAGGAAAAGGAAAAAGGATGTAAGTTTATGTCTTTCCTCTCCTTCCCTGGCCTTTCATAGACCAGGATATTGACATCAGCTGTGGTGTGCACATTGTAAGGACATCAGCTGTGATGTGCTCATTGTCAGGACATCAGCTGTGGTGTGCTCATTGTCAGGACATCAGCTGTGGTGTGCACATTGTAGGGACATCAGCTGTGGTATGCTCATTGTCAGGACATCAACTGTGGTGTGCTCATTGTCAGGACATCAGCTGTGGTATGCTCATTGTCAGGACATCAGCTGTGGTGTGCACATTGTAGGGACATCAGCTGTGGTGTGCTCATTGTCAGGACATCAGCTGTGGTGTGCACATTGTAGGGACATCTCTTGCGGGCCGCAGAAATATATCATAAGAACTCAGCTGGTTATGGCAAAGTCACTACCTGGAGGGATCAGGGAATTCCTCCAGAGGAAGCCAAATCCCAAGGAGTTTTTGGTGTTACTTGGCTTGTTATATATCAGCTGTATTCTGTTATGAAAATCATGTGTGCCTTCATAGTTTTCCCAATTGACTTTCCCCTAAGAAGGACTAACAGTGTAGACTGCTCACTCTCTGGACATACACATTCCAGGTATTTGGAGAACAGCCTCAGGAAAGGCTTTCTCTGGAACCAGTTATCTCCCTTAGCCACTTTCAAGGACTACAGGAAACACCACCCAGGTGGACGCCCAACTGCCAAAGACTAACAATGATAACAGCCCACCTGAAAGTCTCCTGACTTAAATTCCACAAGGAGACACCACCCAGGGGGGGGGCGCCCAACTTCCAAGGACTAACAAGTGATAGCAGCCCACGTACAAGTCTCCTGACTTACAGTAAATTCACAAGAGGACGCCGCCTAGGCCAGGTGGACACTAAGTAATAGTTTTACACAATTTAGCTTAGGCCCTCCTTTCTTACAGCCTTACTAACTTTATAGACTTCTAACTACTTACCTAACCACTTCTAGGAATTTTTAGATAACCTTCTGTGCTAACAGCTATGCTCAGCCAGAACTCCCAGTTCAAGTCTCCCTGTAATTATTCTTATCACCCCTCCATTTGACCCTGGAAGCCTGGCTTTGCACTGCTAAGGAAATACTACTTGTAAATGTATATATACCAGAACTCCCAGGGCAGGAGAGGACAGAGAAGAGAGAAGAGAATGGAAGAACGAGATGGGTAAGAACTTGAGAGGAACAAGCTGAGATGGGGAAGAACTAGATTGAAGAGCTAAAAGAGAGGACTAGAGGAACGAGATGGAAGATGAGGAAGAGCCAGATGGGGAAGACCAAGATGAGGAAGAGCCAGATGAGAGAGAAGGAGACAGGAGAGGAGCTGATAGGGGAAAGAACTAGACAGATGAGAACATAGAAGGGACAGAACTAGATGAAGGAATTAAGATAGAACATAGAGGGGACAGTAGATAAATATAGAGAGAAATCAGGCAAGAAAGGAGCTAGACATGAGAACAGAACTGAAGCTGTGTATAAAGGATGTTATGCCAGAGGAATTAAAGCGAATGGATCAAAGAACTCTGAGTGCATAGACTGATTTACCGACCCTAAAGATTCTCTGCTGGTTGATAGAGCCTTCTGCGGACCCTGGGAGGGGACTATCGAGGGGCTGGACCCCCATAGTCCTCGTTACCTGGCGCCACGAACAGACTTAACTGTTTAGGTACTCAGGGGACTGATAGAAGTAGGTACTGAAGCATATCCAGGGGTAGAGGTATCGCTTCACAGAGAGCTGCCCAGTTAGAGGTTCAACTCTCCGGGAGGTACGATTTTGGAGACCTCCGAAGTATCAGCTATAACCAGTCCTCACCGAAGGGTGCTGCAGACCCCGGGGAAGCCGATCCCCCCGTTGGAGCGGTGAGTAGCTATGAACCCCCCCCCACCCCACCCCCCCCGCAAATAGTCAGAATGAGTCTGAAGAGAAACAGCTTCTGATAGAAGTTACAGGACACAGGCTTAAGACAAAAGGCACTTCAGTCCGCTCCAGTCAGTTTATAAGCTTAAATAAGGAAACAACAGACTATCTTAATCCCATAAGGCCTCCTAAAAAATGTATGGAAAGATTTAGGAGACCCCTAAAAGCTGCCAACCTTATTAAATTAATTTACCATCAGACTATGATAAGCGTCAGAGATTTTAACCCCTCCCTTTTAAGGAGAAACCTGCCATTACTTCATTCAGGGTCTTACAAGGAGGTAACACAATATTCTCACACTACCAGACCTCCTGAGAGCATAAACCAGAGCTAATGAAGTTCACTATGTTCTCCATAGTAGTAGCAGCGTCCTGCTACAAACAGCCTTTCTTGCTAAAATTAATTGAAATCCAAAGGCGAACTTGAGCTGTAAACTTCTAATTGTTAACTAGAAGCTTGAACCAGCAGCCTTCATTTAAATAACTGTACAAGCCTGCCAGCCTGAGCCGGTTTAAAAACTAATGGCAACTTCTAACTCTCCTAAAAAAGTGTCCTTTTCTTTCTCTCTCTTTCCTTTTTCTGGGTTGACTATTAAGTTCTTGGTAATTTACAAAAATCTTGGCCAAGTACAAGAACTTCAGTTAACCCATTTCAAAAAAACAGGTCCTGGTTAGGGGACGCCCTACTACGACCTGTATGGATTTATCAGACCCCTGAAGACGTTTGGGGGTCGGAATCCTAAACATCTGCCTTCTCTCTGAACCTAACTATCTGCTATCTGCATCTCAGCTCACTTGGGCTCCACCCTTCTCCTCACCTTGCCATTCCCAGTGGCGTGGCTATCCGGCTTGATACAGACTGGACAAACAGGCTGCAACTGCTACAAAAATAAAAAATAAAAAAAATAAAAAATTCCTCCTCCTTTGTTTTAGTTTGGGCCTGTAAATTTACTGTGCTTATCTCATTTCATGATACACCTTAAAGGATTTATTAAATTGTTACTCTCCTCATATACTATATTTTTGAATAAGAGTTCCTGTTTCTATATTAAAAAAAAAAAAATTTCAGTACAAACTTAATATTTTTAAGGCTAAACTGACAAGTATAAAACCAAAGTTCTAAGCTTATAAGGGCAACTAACTCATAAATTGTTAAGAATAAGTTTACTTTAATTAAAGATAATTAAGAAATAAAACTTATTGATTGATTGGCCGACCTAAACTGTAAACTGTTAAGGATAAGTTGTACTTAAGCTATAAGCTATTAGAGATAATTTTCAGGATACAAATTAAAACTTGATCATCATAAATGATCAAATCCTCTAATGTATACAAAATTATACTTATATACATACTATGTATGCTAAATTTCATATAATCAATTCATTACTTAGCCCCCTAGCATTTAAAAAGTTTACACTTTGGACAAAACTGCCATACCCCTCATTGCCAGGGTTTTGTCCAAACTATGCTTTAAGATAATTTAGATTATATTTCCATTTACCAGGTTTAAAGACAAATTGCCTTACTATCCAATTTCAAGTAAAAGATAGTTCACCTAACAGATTTCGAAATGACCCTCTACCATTCCTTTATTAAAAGAAATTCACTTTACATTGGCTATTTTTAATAATCAATCACTTATTTCTCCTGACAAGTTTAATACATAGATGCTTTTGGATATAAAGTTTTTATAGGGATATAAAGGTTTAGATATAGAGAATGTTTAGGAAAGTTAAAAAAAAAAATAACATGATATATGAATTGCCAGTTAATAGGATAGATCATTGTAACACATAAACATCTAGATATGCTATTAATGATATATGAATCTCAGTAATAACCTAGAGATACTGAAGAGGTATACTTAAGTTAGATCTGTGGATAAAGTTTTTATTGAGGCCTGAGATATATAAGCTTTATGAATGGACTTTTATGTCTTAATATACGAGTCTGGACCTCCCCAGAAGGGACACTGGGGCTAAACATAGGCTGTAGCTCCTCTGCTGTACAAGGTATAAAAATTGTCCCAGTAAAGGTTGATCCTGACTTTACTAAAGAAATTAAGATTATTGTACAACCCTCTACAAAAACAATTCAGATTCATGCAGGGCAGAGCCTAAGGGAGCTACTGGTGTGAATTCCAATGATATGGCCTTCTGGATTCAGGATTCCAAACCAACTAAATACTTAAAATACAGGGGAAAAATATCGGCTTGCTAGACATAAGCACGGTTTTTTCTTATATTTCAGGAAAAGATTTACCAAGTACTTAAGATGACTATTACTCCTTTGTCTCTTATATGAGTTTTAAACTTAAAGAAATGTGAGTAAATAAGCTCAAGGCATAATTAGGCCCTTTATTCCAGAAATCATACATGACAGACATAGCCTAAGGTATCAAAATGTATCCTAGGGGCCACTGTCCACTGTTGACTCTGTTACTTGTAAATCTGATGCTCCTATCTGGGTTAAGCCATGACCTTTAAATGCTGAGAGAATTGTAATTGCTACCTGTCTGGTGGAGGAAAAACTTAAATATTGGGCATATAAAGCCCCCCACCAGCCTTTAAATCACCCCAATATCTCTTTATTTAGAAATATCAGGCTTATAGACTGTTACAAGACCTTAAGAAATTAAATATAATTTATTAAAACCAAGGGGAACCTCACAGCCTGGCTTCCCATCTTACACGGCCACCCCAGAAACTGAAAAATAATTGCCATAGATGTACAAGATTGCTTCTTTACCATGCCTCCTCACCTTAAAGATTGTCAGCATTTCAAATACTTTGTTTGCTACTCACCCTGCCATGATGGAGGCCAAAGCCGACATATAGAACAGGAAACGCGAGTTCTGTTTATCCAGGACTCATTCTTTGAACAGAATTCCTCATTTTATCAATACAGATTAACTTTCAGAACTAACTGTCAGTTATAGCTTCTTCACGGTCCCCCAACCTAATAACTATATGTGTGTGTGTGTGTGTGTATGTGTGTATGTGTGTATGTGTGTGTGTGTGTATATGTATCTTACAATAATTTTATTCCACAGTTGATGCCAAATTATGAAACTCATGAGTCTATAGAATGGCAAATAACTCTACAGGATATACTGGCACCTTTTCTTATTTCTGTCCAACAATTACAAATTCTTTCCCTATGGAAGCTCACCATGAGGCTTACTTATGATTTATGGTTATGAAATAAGAAGTAATACACCATTTATTTTTACTGCTTTTCAATTTTAGGAATGCCTAGAACTCATATATAGACAATAGCCTTACTTATACTTCAAGAACTCATAAGAATTGGCGCTTAGATTTTTCATATGTCCCACTACAGGCATTCCTTATTACTCCCAGGCCAAGCCACAAAGTTACACCTAAGCCTCTGTGATCTTCTCACTGGTATTTGAAAAAGTCCTGATGTTTTCATACTGTCAGGAGGAGGATATGCCTACATGTCTTCACAGGACATTGACTTGCCTTTATGAATCCTGGATCGCCTGGTCACACCCTAAGTTAGGTGCTACAGGATAAAGGCACTCTAAAGCTGCCAGACTGAATACAGGCTGTTATTTACCTCTAGATTCTTAAATATTGAGCTTTGAATATAAATAAATTGATACAACTCCAGATCCTTTTTGATGAACTGTTCATCAATGATATATTAGAAGTAACAATTCTGTTCTAAATACATTTTATTATTTTTTGTCAAAAGATAAATGAGACTTGAGAGATATATAATTGACACATTTCAGAGTTCATTCTCTGGCTATCCTGAAGTTTTTTTTTGAGGCTCCAAGGATTCATATTTTTGTCTGACAAAATTTACCTCTGTTATATAGCTAACATGTCTAAGCTTTTGTCCATTAAGGTTCTCACAAGCTTCAGGAAATCAAAATTTGCCAACGCTCACAAACCAAGAAGGACTGGGAGGAATGCAACCTAACTACAGTTCTTATCTCCCGCTTACAAAATTTCTTTTTCTCCTCTGGGTGGGGGAGGAGCCTTCCCTCTCCCTGGCCTGGTATCCCCTTCTCTTATCTGCTAACCATGCATTTAATATCCCATAGGTACACCTAAGAGAAAAAGTTTCCTCTTTAAAACTCCTCATCTTTAAAACTCTTCGGCTGCATGTTCTACCATTAATACACACATTTGTTTCCAGCAGAAATTCTAACCATTTAAAGAGTTACAGGTTTCCATCCTCTGGACCATGGACATGCTGTCTAGCTGCAGGACTGCACCCCACCCTCCAGCCCACACCGATGTGCTGTCCAGGCCCAGCCCTGCGTCACGCCCTCCAGCCCTCGAGACAGAAAATTCTGCTACACTGCCTGTCTCACAGAGCCTGAAACAGCCTGCGCTTCCTGGGTTTCCACTGCATCCCAGGCCTCAAGACCCCCAGCTTCGCCCCCATATCCGCAGGAAGTAACCATGAGAGATTTCTACAGCCCCCTTTGTCACGTACCCCTCTTTGTGAACTGAACTTTCCAGCCCAGGGGCTGGACTGCCCTTAAAAATGCTCTATTGTTAATTGTATAAGTTTTGCCCATGATCCTGAATTGTATGTATGTAAGTCTTGCTATGTATACCCTGACACAGGTTATTACTGTTCTCTCATAGCTAATAGTTTAATATTGCATTGATTACAAATTTAAATTAGGAAAGCTTCAGCTGCAGCCTTGGTCCCACAGGTGTTCAGGCTAGCTCAGGTAACTCTTTAACTATGTCTCCTTAAAATACAGGTTAGCCAAATTAATACCACTAACCAAAGAATAATAGATAAAGTTAATGTTCCAAACTAATCATTTCTTTTTGATAAGTCACAATCATATTATTCAGACACTTTTGACCATATTATGCCATACTAGCTAAGGATAGATTTTTATGATTAATCATCTGCTCCCTTTTGGAGACAGAGATATTCTAACTATATACAGCTATACCTATTAGGTGGTTAAACTAATCCTCAGTCTGCCATCTATATAGAGTATTGATTATAAATATATATTATAGATACAATATTGATTAAATATAAATGTTAATTAATCATTATTTATCATTTTTCAGAAATCTCCAAACTTAAGTTTATCTACATATTCAATGTCCTACAAAAAAATTTTTTTTTAACTAAATGAAAAAAGGGGAACTCTTGCGGGCCGCAGAAATATATCATAAGAACTCAGCTGGTTATGGCAAAGTCACTACCTGGAGGGATCAGGGAATTCCTCCAGAGGAAGCCAAATCCCAAGGAGTTTTTGGTGTTACTTGGCTTGTTATATATCAGCTGTATTCTGTTATGAAAATCATGTGTGCCTTCATAGTTTTCCCAATTGACTTTCCCCTAAGAAGGACTAACAGTGTAGACTGCTCACTCTCTGGACATACACATTCCAGGTATTTGGAGAACAGCCTCAGGAAAGGCTTTCTCTGGAACCAGTTATCTCCCTTAGCCACTTTCAAGGACTACAGGAAACACCACCCAGGTGGACGCCCAACTGCCAAAGACTAACAATGATAACAGCCCACCTGAAAGTCTCCTGACTTAAATTCCACAAGGAGACACCACCCAGGGGGGGGGCGCCCAACTTCCAAGGACTAACAAGTGATAGCAGCCCACGTACAAGTCTCCTGACTTACAGTAAATTCACAAGAGGACGCCGCCTAGGCCAGGTGGACACTAAGTAATAGTTTTACACAATTTAGCTTAGGCCCTCCTTTCTTACAGCCTTACTAACTTTATAGACTTCTAACTACTTACCTAACCACTTCTAGGAATTTTTAGATAACCTTCTGTGCTAACAGCTATGCTCAGCCAGAACTCCCAGTTCAAGTCTCCCTGTAATTATTCTTATCACCCCTCCATTTGACCCTGGAAGCCTGGCTTTGCACTGCTAAGGAAATACTACTTGTAAATGTATATATACCAGAACTCCCAGGGCAGGAGAGGACAGAGAAGAGAGAAGAGAATGGAAGAACGAGATGGGTAAGAACTTGAGAGGAACAAGCTGAGATGGGGAAGAACTAGATTGAAGAGCTAAAAGAGAGGACTAGAGGAACGAGATGGAAGATGAGGAAGAGCCAGATGGGGAAGACCAAGATGAGGAAGAGCCAGATGAGAGAGAAGGAGACAGGAGAGGAGCTGATAGGGGAAAGAACTAGACAGATGAGAACATAGAAGGGACAGAACTAGATGAAGGAATTAAGATAGAACATAGAGGGGACAGTAGATAAATATAGAGAGAAATCAGGCAAGAAAGGAGCTAGACATGAGAACAGAACTGAAGCTGTGTATAAAGGATGTTATGCCAGAGGAATTAAAGCGAATGGATCAAAGAACTCTGAGTGCATAGACTGATTTACCGACCCTAAAGATTCTCTGCTGGTTGATAGAGCCTTCTGCGGACCCTGGGAGGGGACTATCGAGGGGCTGGACCCCCATAGTCCTCGTTAGACATCAGCTGTGGTATGCTCATTGTCAGGACATCAGCTGTGGTGTGCTCTTTGTCAGGACATCAGCTGTGGTGTGCTCATTGTCGGGACATCAGCTGTGGTGTGCACACAGTGAGTCTACTGGTTCCTTTGCCTGATTGAACTCACTCTGTTTTCACTGCGGCTCTCCCTCCCTCCCCCCTCTTGGCTGTCTTTTCCATCCTGCTCACCTCTTTACCTACATCTTTGCCTTGATGATCACCAGGAAAACACAGTCCAAGGAATGTACAAAATTGAGGCATTGAGTGATGGTGATTTTTCTAAGTTCCTTAGAGGACCAGGTGTAAGAGATTTTCTGGTGCCACTAGAAAGAAAAAAAAAAAAGAGCTGAGCAGCTGCACCGGGACGAAGGGCAGATCAAGCTTTTTGTGTTGCTCTAACTTAGACACACAGGACCTGTGTCATACAGAATCACATAATGGTCATGGTCATTTTAGTGTTCCGATTCGCTGAGTACTACTAGCAGTCTTGACCAGAGGGAAGATGCTTTCAAGATGAAGCTGCTGTTCAAAGTCTGTGCCTTTTAAGTTGTTATCATCAATTTTGAGACTTGCCAATAGTATCTCAATTTTTAAAGTCAGTCTTCCTCATCTTTGGTAGCTACATTTGAAATTAGGATGCAAAATAAAATCCTGTTAGTATTTCAGAGTATCCATGTCCTATAAAAGCAGTAAAATTCTGTTTTATTACATATGGAACCACTGTAGTCACATGGCTTGAGGCCTCAAGTTTGCAGTCACTAAGGTACTTGGGACTCTTGGGTTTGGAGGTTTAGATGTTTGTTGCTTGTGCCTTATTTAGAAACATTGTTTATGACAAAAATACCTTTCTCAACAATGAAAACACATTGTTTTTGAAGTTGGGGATAAAAGCTACATCGACCTGATTCTGCCTCTGTACTGGCATCATTTAAACTATCCCAGCTGTAGTTTCCTAGTAAAACTAGGCATTTTGTTATCATGATAATTAAGTCATTAAAATGTTGCAGTCAAGAGTAACTAAAACACATGTTCCTTTCCTGCTTTTGAATTATTGGTGTAAATCATGCTGATCCAATGTTTAATCTGACCTGAAGAAAAGTAACTAACGAATCACAACAAAAATGTATCTTATATGTTATTTCACTATGAAAAAAACCTTAGTCAAAACTAAAAATCTGCATTTACCCATCATCCAGATGAAACAATTTTCAATTCGTATTTACTCTGCTCTGGCTCCACCCACTTTCTTTTTTCTAAGCCATCGACTTCAACTTCTAAGTAATTATAAAACATAGTGTGTGTGCCTTTTTCTTCACTCTGGTTTGGTGTCATCCTCAAGCATTAGGTTCCACAAAGATCTTCATTGGTACTTCCTATATTTCAAAACTGCTTTGATACTCAAATTCAAACTTATTCTTTTACTATGTAAAATCTACTGAAGACCATCTTTGACCTAGTTCCAAATACTTAGCATGTCTTTCCCCAGTGTTGATGATGCCTCTCCATATTTCATGTTTCAATAATATAATTTTCCTTATTTTATGCTGCCAGCTATTCATGAAAACTCCTTTCTTTGGTTGAGTGTATTGTCACAGTGACTTTTCTTTCCCTAAACTCTTAATTACATTGCAATACCTGGTTCCAGCTTCACTTTCTCTTTGAAGTCTTTGCAGATAACATAAATCCTTATATCCAGACGTTGGCCTAAGGAAGCCATTCCCTCTTCTGCATTGTAACCCAGTAATACCATTGTTTGCTAGAAACCCAACAGCTGATAAAACACTTCACTCTGGTGATTTGGGTCTTTGATACATCTTTTCCAATGGCTATGGTACCTTTATTGGGGACTATGTGTGTCTTGGAGCTTGCCATACTCAGTTCATTATGTTAAGGATGGGCCAACAAGTATTACTGAAAGGATGCTAAATATGTCTCCCTCTTAATAGTTTTTAATTCTAAAGTCTTCTCTAATTAAACTGTTTATGAGAGATTTAAAAGAATATCAGTACACATATGTATATATAAATATGAAGAATTAGCATAGAGATAAATTCAACATAAAATCACTGCAAATATCTGTAATTTAGAGTATTAGAAGAGAACAAAAGAAACAGGTTTTAAACATGTATTTGTATTACTGCTTTAAATTTTGTGCGTGCATATTTCTATATGTGGACATGTGTTGGTATGCGTGTAGGTACCCATGGATGCTGAAAGAGAATGCCAGGTTTGTCCAGAGCTGGAGAAACAGGTGTCCGTGGGCAATTTTATATGGGTGCCCTCTGCAAGAACAGTATACACCCCTAACCACTGAGCAATCCTTCCAGCCCAAGAAGCAGCTTTTATTTTTCTACAGTCTACCCATCTAAAGGATATTTCTCTTTAATGGTTAATTAATATAAAACTAGTCACTGCCACTGAAAAGTTTAAGGGTATTTAAATAATTCATACTTATATATTACTTCTAAAAAATAATTTCTTATCTATCCACTATCTGGAGGTTATTTCAGATAAATGGTATTTTATTGAACAAGATTTGAATAGGAACTTTGGGGAATTTGTCTATATTATATATCCAGTTTGCAAGACTTGAACATAGTGCATATTTTAATTTCCTAATTCTTGATAAGAAAGCTAAAAGGTCAAGTGTCCAAAGCTATGCTCAAGTAACAATACAAAATTAAATATCAACTTTTTTCTGTGACTATGTTGTACAATATTAATAAAGATGTGTTGGAATTAAATAGCACATTAATATGTTAATTTATTTTCAAAACTACTCATTTGAGCAGTGTAAGGGGCTCAACTGCACAGACTTCGGCTGGGACCTCAGATCTAGAGAACCCTTTCCTGTGCACGTTTGCATATTATTTTCATAGTGGTTGCCCACATGGGATTCAATCCTCATCATTTTCTATATCACCAATAACTGATATGAAAACACAATTTATTTTAAAGTTTAATATAAACTTCCCCCAACATTCCATGACAGGATTCAAATTTAGAGATATAAATGAAAACTTTTATTTTAATAAAAACTCAATTATCTGCTTGTGTGGTAAGTTACCTTCAGAATGTGAACTCTGACAGGAGGGCACAGATCCTGACTTTTTGATTAATTTTTACTTATTTCCCAATATAGACATTCACATTTGGGAACTGGATGACTCCATAAATATTTGAGTAACTAAATGATTGACTCAAACCCAATGTGGGTGAAATATTTTTCTTTAACCTAATTTAGATGCATTGCATGCAATTTATGAACTCCTCTCACTTAATTTTCATGAAGTAGTTTAATTTTTGTTATATACATGCATAGATAGATAGATAGATATAGAGAGATGATAGATAAATAGATGGATGCCTTTATTTCTATTATGTAGTTACAGCAATGTACATATTTCTGCTTTCTAAGTACATATATATAGTTGCATCATAATTGATTTATATAGAATAATTAAATAGATGGGCAAAGTATTAGCTTATGCCCAAGAACAGTGAAAGATTCTTCTACATGGACACATTTCAGATAAAGAGAGAAGTACACTCACAGTCTTATACCCAGAAACTATTGTTTCCACCTGAGACTCAATGGGGTGCAACATTTCATTGTTACTCTGCTCTACTATGTGGTAGATCAAGCCCTACCAGGTACAAAGGCTATAAAACAATGTTATTCTTCTCAAATGCTGACTGAATTTCTCAAGCCTACTTTCCAGTTGCTGATTTCCTTAGAATGTCACATAACATGTTTCATTGTGAAGAGCTGATTACTGATTATGTACCTCAGTAAACATGAGTAGAGTGGGGAGGGAGGCCTAACAGGTAACACTGTAATTAAAGTAAACTTTAATTGTGTTCTAGTTTTCTGTAGCCTCCAGTCTTCAGAAGACCTCTATCTTCTCATTGGATCAGGTTTATTTTAAATATTCTTCAATTCAAAGAAGGCTCTACTTCACAGACACCAGAGAAAACAGACACACACACACACACACACACTCACTCACTCACAGAAGGATGATTGTCAACATTGAAAGAGGAGTGATCATTGTAATCACTGTAATTTAAAACTCTTTCTTCCAATCTTCATTTCTACTGAGACTTTGCAGAACAGCCCTAAGCCTTAGCTAACTCCCTTGTAGCTCTTTTAAGAGGCTTGTAAACACAATAACTGTATCAAAACCCAATCCCCAGTCCTGAGTCCTATTTTTTACCTGTTTCGTATGATGGATTATTCAGTGAAAAACTCATTCGCTGGAAAAATGTTATTTCTCACCAATTTTGTTGTCCGTAAGGATTATGCTTTTCTGAGGAGCTATTGCACAGCCCCTTCCATTTTCTCTGCTTCTATAGTAATTTTCATTGTTCACTCTGATAATCCTCAGGGAGTTCATACAGAACCATAAATCTATTCCCTCTTAGTCTTATTATCACCTTTTAATGTAGAGCTTCTGGTCTGGAATTCAGTTAATTCTTAAATGAGATGTATGCAGTGATTATGGTCATTAAACATCAATATATAGAAACATCATTAAACATCAACAAAAAGAAAATGAAGTTTCCTATTCAGAGGAAGAAATGATTGAAGAAAACTTCTTTAACTTTAGTACACACTTAAATGCAGTTCTGCACATGTAAGGTATTTTTTTTTTCAGGCAGGTATAGGTTTAGAGTACAATGCATTACTTTTTTCCTCTTGGAGTCAGAGTAAAACAGAATGTCAGCTACTCAACCCTGAAAAAACTCTTTGAAGGCCAGCATTTCACAGATGGGAAAACTTAAGTACCCAGAAGCCAAAGTGGCGAAAGGCTGGAGAGTAGAAAGCGTCATTTCTCCCTTTACCCCTCTCTTTGGGGCCGTGCTTACCACATATACATTTTCATGTTCTACTTATCTTGGATTTTCCATGTAACTGTAGTGGTTTTTGTTTTCTTGAAATTGAACAATACTAAAATTGAATCTTACCTTTGTTAATTATCCCCAATAATTAAACATTTGCCTTCTACATTCTATAACACAACATTAGAAAACTACATTATTAACAATTATTGTAAATACTATATGATCAAAAACATCATATAATCACACTTGGAAAGAAGATTATAGTAAAAATGTTGCTGGGTTTGCCAGTCATAGATGGCCCTTTAAATTAAAATTAGTGGATAACTTGAGGTTGTGAAGGTTGTGCTTCTTTCAGGGTAATATTGAATTTTTAGTACAAAGGCAAGAGCTGTTAATAGCAGGGAAATTGGGCCAGTTATTAAACTTTCTCAGTCAATGTTAGCCAGACATAGCTACAATTTAGTTTCCCTTAGGATGGAGGCCAGTGTTCGTTTTCTCTTAGACAACTTTGATAATTACCAATACATGACAACCTAACAACACATTCCTCTGCATCCTGAGTATACATACTCTCAGGGCTCCTGCAATGAGGGGCACTGAAGATAGGAACAGAATCAATCACTGACTCTGATTTTCCAATTGTAAGATCAGGTATCAGTTGTAGCCTTGGCACTACCATTAACTTCAATGCACTCCCTCGTGTGTTATGATACACACCTCTTCTGCACTGGGTATATTTGTCTACTGTATTACAGCTACAGTGTTAGCGGGTTAGGATATAAACCCAGCCATCCCCATGAGTATAACTGTAGGAAAACAGAAACAGTGTAGATGTAGTAGGTTTAAGACATTTGGGCCTCATAAGAGAGTGCAGGCAACATTAGCATAGACCTTGCTACAATAAATAGATAAAAACTATCAGGTAAAAGAGGGACACAGAGTGATGTCCCAAAGACAAAGGAAGTACTTCTGAATGCTCAGACAATCCATTTGGACTATCACCTACCATTACTGGGTTAAACTCGAGCACTTCTACCAGGAAAGCCCAGAGCAACAATATCAAATTCAGGAAAATACACTTCTCCCTCAGTCCCATCCCAAGTCTTCTTGCATCACCACCCTGACTCCCACTAAAATTCATGGCCTCCTCATTCTTAGTGAAAATTGTATATATATGATTGCGTTTATATGTATGTTACACATTATGTGTGTGTGCAACCATTTGTGTGTGATTGTAAGAGCCATAGGAACAGAATGTCTGCTACTAGCTAATGTCCTCTCTACATGACATAGAAGTGAATGTAAAGATCAGACTAAAGTTTAAGAAGCATTAGCAATTAGGATAATTGACATTATTTATAAAAAAAAGTAGATGTTAAATATAAAAACTTTGTTTGAGCTTAATCTTGAACACTAGCATCCCAAAACACTACCACCATTCTTACCATTATTAGATCATCACATTGCCATTGAATAAATTCAGAAGCTGAAATGCCTTATTTGGTCCATGATGATGGGATGGCCACCATCTGAGGGAACAGCAGTAGGAAGCCATCAAGTAGAGCAAGGACCCTAGTGGCCATGACACTCATGAACTCAGATAAGCTTGGTTTCCTGCTTAGAGGCTGCATAAGACCAGACTCATCAACATTCAGCTATGAACAGAGGGAATGCTCGTGGGCTCCAGCCCCTCCTCAGGAAGCTACTGCTTCTGAAGGCTATTGAGGGAAGGGGAGTCATTGTACTCATGGGTGTAGTGACTGGGGAGTTGCTTCTCAGTGAGCTCCAAGGGATAGCTCTCTTCTGTTGAGAAATATTATTTTAAGGTGTGTTACTTTTGTTTATGTTGCAATTGTTTAACTCTGTGAAGCTGTGTTATTTTGTCTATCTAAAATACATGATGGTCTAATAAAGAACTAAATGGCCAATGGCAAGGCAGGAGAAAGGAGAGGTGGGGCCAGCAGGCAGATAGAATATATAAAAGGAGAAATCTGGGAAAGGGGGGATCTAGAAGTAGCCAGAGAAGGAGGAAGCTGCCAAGAGCCAGCCACTCAGCTACACGGCAAGTCGTGGAGTAAGAGTAAGAGTTACAGAAGTCAGAGAACTGGAGAAGCCTAGAGGTAAAAGGTAGCCTGGATAATTTAAGTTAGGAAAGCTGGCAAGAAATATGTCAAGCTAAAGCTAGGCATTCATAATTAAGAATAAGCCTCTGTGTGTGATTAATTTGGGAGTTGGGTGGTAGTGGGCCCCCCAAAAGAGAAAAAAATCCAACAACAACATTCTTCTTTCTTGTATCACTTCATATGAAATCACTAACCATATATAATAATGTTATCTGGAAGCAAGTAAAAGAACATTAATTTAAGAAGATACTTTTTGAAATATTTGCAGATATAGATGAGTGCAAGTGAGTTTTCTATCTGTGATAATCACCCTTTATGGGAAAATGTGAAGGAACGATTTAACTCCTTCTGTGGGGAAGATTACCAGACCTCCACAGGAAAGATGCAGTTCATGCCTAATGATGGCTTTAATTGCCAAGGTGATATATATATATATATATATATATATATATATATATATATATATATCAATATTAAACTATATGAAAATACTTACTACACATTTGTGAAGTATCAATGAACTACATTCCCAAGGTTAAACAAGCCAAAGTCACAAAACAAAATCAAGAAAAAAAAGACTTGTTTGGGGGAAGAGATTACATAGTGGAATCCGGAGATGAGAGGATGAGTGATCAGGGTATGCTGGGCATGCATGAAAGCATCAAAGGATGAACTGTAGCACTGTGAAATGCTGCCCTCGGGACATGATACAGCTATTGCCCACACCAACTCACAGCAGCTGTGGTGACCTTCATAAGATCCCTGCAAGATTAAACCAGTTTAAAATTCCACCATGAATTGGGGAGGGCCTCCAGAGACTTGGCCCCTGTCTGAGGAGATATTGGTAGTTCGTGGTTACTGGATGAGGAAGAGTAACTTTTCTTTAGGAGTTTGGCCCCAGGTAGCTTCCTCAAGGCCAGTGGATGGCCCACACCCATACAGATATAGCAGCACTAATTGGATTCAGTGGGATAAAACATGTAAAAAGAAGCAGGAAAAGGAGAGGGAGAAAGAGAGGAGAGAAGACAGAGTTGGGAGAGAAATGTGACAGAGGAGAGTCTCAGTGAGAAGTGGAGTGGAGTGGACATGATCAAGGTATAGAATATAAATGTATATCCAAAGAATGGATTTTTTTTTTAAAAGAGAGAAACCCAAACCAACGTAGAACCAAACCAACATAGAAGAGACACGGGGGAAAAATGTAATAGTAAGGTATAATCACCAAGTGTGTTTAAACCCATTGTGCAGACTATAGAGAAAGTGGTTTTTACAGAGGAATTTTTTAAAATATTGCTCATATGGTGTTACATAGAATTCATGATAATGTTACACATTTAAGAAATCAATTCATACAAGCCTCTGACATGACAAAATAGGGATATACAAAGAATGTCTTAACTGCCCCACCCATGAAATAATTCTTTGGTGATATTTTATCTGTGTCCCCCAATAAAATTTATCTGAGGATCATAGGAAAAAAGCCATATTATATTAAACATAGAAGTCAGGCAATGGTAGCACATGCCTTTAATCCTATCACTCAGGAGGCAGGGATCTGTCTGGATCTCTGTGAGTTTAAGGCCACACTGGGAACAGAGCTAGGCATGGTGGCACATGTCTTAAATCCCAGCACTAACCATAAAGGTCTGGAGGTCTGCACAGACAGACAGGAAGTGACAGACCTGGACTGGAAGAGGAAGTGATGTACCTGAGTGGAGAAGAAATGAGTTAGCAGAACTGAAAGAAAAATATGTGTGGGTATACAGGAAGTAGGTCTCTTTGGAAGCAAAGGATTGGTGAGATGAGGTTGGCTTGTGGCTTGTCCTATGTCTCTGATCTCTCAGGTTTAGCCCCAATTTCTGGCTCTGTGGTTTGTTTGTTTGTTTGTTTTTATTAATAAGACTGCTTAGCAACTTGTCTACGTAATTCCATTTGTGATACTTAATGGGTCTGCACACAGTCTTCTTTGGGCTGTTTTCCCATTGGAGTGCAACCTGTGTTTCTAAAACAGCCCTGGGAGAGGAGGGCTCTTTGGTGACTGGCAGGCAGCAATCACTGGACTTAGAAGACTGTCAGAGTGCCATGAATTCAAGGGCTGCATAGTGAGCTCCCGACCAGCACTGTGAGCAAGAACCCTGTGTCAACACAAGAGTGAAAGGCTCTTGGGCTTGTACCCCACATTCTGCACTTTATTGACTTTGCCTGCACCCAGGCCTCATTCTTTCCACTTTCTACTCAGCTTAGAAAGGGTGGGTGGATGGTTCTTCCATACAAGAGTCAACATCCTATAGCTTTTCCTGTTTTAGTTAGTAAGCGTTCATTGGGTTGGATGATAGTTTTTGAACATATATACAAATTAAAATAAGCAAGAAGGGTGCTCCTTTATAGACTGTATACCCAGCTTTCTAGGTAATACACATCATAGGTAGGTAGAGCTCATCAGCACAGGGGTTTCTAGCCTTTCACTCTGACAATGTCCTTTATAATCTAGTATCATCACCTTTCTAGCTAATGTAAAGTTCATTAGGAACCTGACAAAGGGCTCTGTGCTGACTTTCTTTTCTGTGGCTTGAGTCACATGTTTTCCTGTGCATTCACTGCATTTTTAAATGAAAAACTGGAAACAGCTGAATTTAAGACAACAGCCTGATGACATTTTAAATTAGACTTTAATAGCTCCCTTCCTTTTTATAATGGTAAATGGTAACATGCCATCTTGTTATTTTAATAATCAAATTGTAAATTAAAATTGCAGGTTCATTCATTAATCTAATAGAAAGTGTTTCTAAGATGCCAGAACTGGGCTCAGCACACACACAAAAAAATCTTTGCATTAGTTTAAGGTAATGATCTGGACTATTCAGTTCCTTGGAATCATTCCCCAACCTGGCAGCATATTTAAATTGTATTTATAACTTTAAGGCACATTTCACTGCAGTGTGTAAAATTTTAAATTAAGAATATAAATGATGTGAACCTAAAAACCCAGCACCTTTATTACAGTGTCAATATATAGCTACTGAGAACCTCAGACTTAATTCTGTGCAATTTATTTTTTCATCCATACTCAACTATGATGATTGCATATTAGAATCATGGTCCAAATGTAATATGAACAAAAGTAATCAATCGTGATAAATCTTAAGAGAGTTGAGTAACATAATGTGCTGGACCTTAGTTTTCAGTTAAGTCACATGCAGAAATGAGGCTTTAAAGAGAAAGTGAGTCCATCTTTATCCTCCAGATTGCTTTAAACTGAGTTATCATCAGTTTAGCCTAAGACTAGCAGGCAAATAATTTTAAGTGCACTTTGAAAAATGAGTCTTTATTAAATTAGGACTAACTGTTACATCTTAGATGATGGGAATAGATTTACTGACTTTGTTGATGAATCATGCTACTCAGAAAACAATTTGAGAGTGTGGCCCATGAATAACATTTTCAATACTCTGTCAAAATGGATTGGCCAAATTAGAGTTAAGAAATACATGCATCTGAGTTTGTTCTCTCTTTTCCCAAATGATGGGATTTCCCCTGCTTTCTTGCATCAGTTGATATGAAATCACTAACCATATGTAATATTGTTATCAGGAAACAAGAAAGTAAAAGAACAGTAATTTAAGAAATTACTTTTTGAAAAATTTGCAGATATAGATGAGTGCAGTGAGTCGGCTGTCTGCGGTGATCATGCTGTATGTGAAAATGTGAACGGAGGATTTAACTGCTTCTGCAGGGAAGGTTACCAGACCTCCACCGGGAAGTCGCAGTTCACGCCTAACGATGGCTCTTCCTGCCAAGGTGATTTATCGCCTTCAACCTTAAACTATATAAAATATTTACCACACATTTGTGAAGTATCAAAGAGCTACATTTCTAAGATCTGTGCCAGGATTCACTAAGATTGACAAAATAAATTAAGAAAGGTGTATTGTTTCACTTAGTAGGAAATGGAAGCAGCGTGTTTAATGTAGTTCACATTCATTCCCTCTCCCTTGAACTACTTTCTTCCATTTTCTGTCATACATTATATATTCTGGAACTAAAATGGAATCTCAAATGTTAAAGAATGCACTTTAATGTTTAAGCACACAAAATTATTCAAGTCAACACCATCAACTTAGAAAAAAAATGGTTTGTAGACTCACTATGGAATGTTTTCTTTTTCTACAGAAAGCGTGAGTTCAAATTGCCACTTGGAGCCTGCCTGCATTGCTGCAAATGTTAACAAAACCTTAAAAAGAGTAAGTAGACACTCTAGGTTAACGTATATTTTATTTTGACATTTTGATCTCAGAAGTGCTACCAAGGTTCTATTGGAAAACATTAGCAGCTGAACCTCATGTAGAAGTGAAACTCTTTGCATACAGCCATGTAAGTATTATTTACATTGCATATAGGACTAATTTGAAACTTTCCAGAGCATTGTGCAAGACTTTATCCTGTTTAATTTGTGTTATTTTTCATTATTTGGTGTATTGGAAAATTATTTTCAACATGAAAGGAAGTTATTGAGTAAAATGGTAAAAACACACATTGGCTCAAACCCAGTCCCACATTCTAAGGAGACGTAGTTAAATGCAACTAGATTTTGTACTTCAAAGTGAACACTTCAAAGAGCAAATAAAGTAGGACATTCATAAAATTGTTATGTGATTGAATGGGTGAATCAAACTACGAGGAGTGAACTTTCAGCCAAGGCATTTTTCCATTTCATCACATATGAGAAATGCTTTGCTGAAAAACAATCTGTTTCAGGTTATTGAGTCAAAATTTCTGACTTATGATATCAAAATTTATACAAACTAATGAATTTAAATATTGAGATAGCCTCACTGGCTAGTATATAATTCTATACTGGAGAAAAGGAAGTTTTTTTTTATTTATTTATTCATTCAAACATGTTCTCTGTGTTTCTGAAGTATACTAAAGCATTCCCAGTTGCTTGTGAATCCTTTCTAAATAAATTCTGTTTTCATTGCTACTTGTAATGATTTCAGGCTAATCTGATAATTTATTATCCAAATAACACAAGAAAATCAACCTCTGGGCAAATTTGAAATATGTCTTATTCTGCATTTTATTGCAAGTGGACTTGTGTCTGGTGGACATAAATGTACATGTGTTTATATATATGGCTGCCATGTGCAGGTGATGGCCAGAAGCTGATGTTGGATGACCTCCCCAATCACTTTTCACCTTAGTTATTGAGATAGGATCACTACTGCTCCTGCTCCCACTCCCGCTTCCGCTCTCCCTCCCCTTCCCCCTCCCCTCCCCTCCCCTTTCTCTCCTCCCTCCCCCTCCCCTCCCCCTCCCTCTCTCCCAGAGCTCACAGGCTTGACCCAGGGATCCTCTGTCTCCACTTCCAAAGCATTGATTACAGGCGGGCTGCCATACACAATATATTTACAAAGAGTCTGTATATCTGAAGGTTGGTCCTCAAACTTACATGCCAAGTGTTTTTCTCAATAAACCATATTCCCCACCCCATAAATCTTCTTCTTAAAATCCTCCAATAGAAATCTGATTCTCTTTTTCTGAACTCATTTTTTTTCTCAGATTGAACCCATAAAGGAGAAGATGGCTTTACTACAAGAAATTTACAGAAATTCTGAGGGCGATCTCTCACCAATAGATATAGTCACATACATAGAGGTACTTGCTAAATTATCCCCACTACCTGACTATGTGAACAGCACCACTTCATCCAAGGATGACCGTTTCAATTCAACCCTTACTGTAAGTATGTTGATATTTAATCCATAGTGTAGTTGATCTTTAAATTGTTTCCTATATTTCTGTTCAGTGTGATATAACAGTATTTTTAAAAACATGTTTTTCCTTAAATAGGAATTTGTAAAAACCATCAATAATTTTGTTCAAAAGAATACACTTAAAATTTGGGACCAATTACCTACAAATCATAGACGACTTCATCTCACAAAACTGATGCACACTGTTGAGCATATCACCTTAAGAATATCTCAGAACTTCCAAAAGACTACTCAGTTTGATACGAATTCTACTGATGTGGGTAAGGTGTGAAGGTAAATGGTTTGCTTCAAAGCAACAGCGTTTACCAAGTAAGACAGTAAGATGTGGTTCTTGAAATATTACTATGTAATTAATATAGTAATTAACAATTACTATAATATTAGTATTATAAACTATGTATAATACTAAATTATACATAGTTTTGTCAATGCAGAAATGAATGTTGGTTCATATTACCAGAGCAATATGAATGAAGAAGCATGCTAGTAGAAAGATTGACTATATAGATGTTCCTCCTATCTTATATTGCCTTCTTTTTTTCTATTTATAAACTGTGTAGCATAAAAGTTTGCAGAAGACATCACTACCTTATCTTATACACTCAGTGGTCTCCTGAATTTAACCTATAATATTTACATCAGAAATTATAGATATATTTAAATTTCTCTTTAGGAATGCTTAGCCTTGTGGTAACATGAGGCCATTACAATAATGAGGTACGGTTTCCTGCTTCATGCAGTTTCCTGGGAAAAACAAAAAACAAAATTATAGATAAAGTTGAGGATGGATATAAAATTGTCCTGAAGAAACTAAGTATGTTTAATTAAGTAATCATTATATGTGTTTATATTGCATCTCTGACTAATATCCTGCCATGCGGTAGTATAGTGACAGAATGATTGTCTCATTGATATTCACCAGTTACCCAAATTAAGAGTGAAAATGATGAGATTGAAATGTAGGCACACTATATTTCTATGTCTCTGCATAAAAGAAATGCTAATGTACCCCAAAAGGGAATTATTACTTAAAATTTTAATTCTCTCAATCTTTAGATAGTAAGTTATATTTGCATTACAGATAGTCTAACAGGCACATCCAACATTTTGACATTGAGGCAGGACATTGTCATCTACAAAGTTCACACTTGAGAAACAAGCAATTGAGTTAGAGAAACAGTCTCAAAGAATCATAAGGTTTTAACTAAATTTAGTATTTCATGTGATGCCATATTCATAGCTTTCTTGGGTGAATGTAGCCTATAGGCTGTATGTTAGACAGACTTATAAGACACTGTAGTCCTTACTGCTTTAGTAATAGTGCATGGATGCTTTTGCATGTGTAGAGATTTTAGTTTTTATTTCAACTCAGTAAAGATAAAACCATGAATGCAATGGTGAGTGAAAAGAAAAAGAAAACAAAATTCCCTGGTGTTCTCAGCTTTTTGGCTTTGCACTGTACTGCCAAAAGCCTAAATGAAATGGTATTTGTTTCAATTGTCTCTAAACTTAAAAATTACATTGGTTAAACTAATTTTAGAATATTTCTTATTCCCACTATCTTATTTCAGCTCTCAAGGTTTTTGTTTTTGATTCAAATCATGTGAAGTATGCTCATCCCCATATGAATGTGGACAGAGGCTATGTAAAGATATTCCCAAAGAGAAAAACTTCATATGACTCAACTGGTAGGACTTTAGCATCTTATGCATATTCATGTATTTCTAATAAATATTAATATGCACTTGGCTATGTCATAGATATACATATAATTTCCTATGGAAATACTTTAAGTTCACATACAGAATATCCATGTTTATATTTGAGATTCATTTTGGCAAGACTATCTGAGAAAAATTTTAACCAATAGTATCTTGATTCTCCATCATGAAAACAAATTTGTGGTTACATGAAAGGATATGCTTTTTAAAGTGCTCAGTTATTGCACAGACTTCAACTTTCCTTTGGATTCGTCATCCTTTGGCTTTTGTATAGTAAACTCTAAGTCAAATAAAACTTTAAAAAAAATTAAGACAGAATTCTAGTAGCAAGCAGTTTAGTGGTTATCTAATTTAACAATCTCATTTGGTAGATAATGGAACTAAGGTGCAAAGTTAATGGATTTGTCTTCATGTTTATCAGCAAATAGTTTAGAGCAATCCTAGAAAGGAAGAAGTTAATAAAGAAATCAATTCAACAAGCTTTTCCTTGTCACCTAACTGGAGCCAAGCAGGTAGTTACTGTTTTAATTTATATTTATCTCCTCTTGGAGTAATGTGCACAGAAAATTCTCCCTACTGTAGCATAACTCCTGCTGTCATTGTTCGCTGATAGGTAAAAGCATAGTATTGAGGGTGAACATGAATTGGAACCTTTTTTCAAAGAGTATGTGGATAACCATAAATGTAGATGAAAAGTACAGTAAATACACCTAGAAACTGCTTTATACGCAGTTAGAATTTCTTTTTCATGACCATCTTACAAACTAACCTCCTGATATCTTGTCAGTTTTGCTTCATTTCATTTTGTTTTCCATTGCTTAGGAAGTTTTTTTTTCTCTATTCTTTGTCCTCACCATTATTTATTTTCTGATCAAAGTGAGAAACATATGGTTACAAAACAAATAACCAAGATGTATTACCACTGAACCCTTAGTTCATATGCTACTAAGCCATACTGCAATCAATGAAGCATACATATAATATTTATGAACATATTCACAGAACCTGGTAAACAGTTGAAATTCAAAGACAATTTGAATAGTGTTTAGAAGTTGTGGAAAGCACATTGAAAATACCTATTATGGTGACAAATGTTGAAATTGTCACAGAATTAAAATCTCAGAGCCATGCTGACTGATTGTATGGTAGCTTTGTTATGCTTAATGATGGCACACATAAATGGACAGTTGAAAGAGATGATAATACCACATCTCAATAAGGCAGAATGAAAAAAATGTCTTTTCCTCAAGGTTGAATCTTAAAGGAAAGGGCAAATGTGCAAACTTATCTCGCCTTCCAACAATGTCTGCATGAGATTTTTCTTGTAAACTTCATTAGAAAAGACACACGGTGCCATTGATAGGAATGCAGAGGGATCAAGAGGTACAGATGGGTTTGATATTATTTTGTGAGCTGAATTTAGAAGTGTGATGGGGTGGGGTGACAAAACAAAATGCAGTGATCTGAACCGTGGCTTTACAATAAAAACATAACAGACTTCTGCTAAGGAATTCTACATATTTTCTTTTAAGTATTTGTGAAATTGGGACAATAATCAGATGCCCAAACAGACCACTGAAGAATGTCCTGCTGAGAAGATCATTTAGCATACTCAAAAAAAAAAAAAAGAGCATGACACTTTTGGGAACAATAGTCTCTAAGAAGTTACTCTTGAAAAATTTACTCTTGAATTTTAAAGGGAATTCTTAACTTTTTCGCCCTGATGGTTTTCCAGCAGTCTAGGTTGCAAAGCACTATTGCATTGCTGGGGAAGAATTGACTGGTAGCATTCCAACAGTAAACAAAGAAAGAAACAAAACAAATGAATCTAAGGGAAAATAGCTACTAAATGTCTCCAGAACTTTAACACAGTCATTTGCACTAAATAAATAAACATTTGTTCTAGACATTGAATGAAAGGGTGATTTTTATTCTTAGAAAAAAAAGATATGCTAATGCTAACAGAATATAGAAAGTACAGGACAGAAAAAAGCATAAACATCACAAGCAAAAAAAAAAAAAAAAAAGCCGATGGAATTCAGTATGAAATGATGTACTCTTCTCAAATAGTCTACATTTGCAATTTCTTTTGTTGGTGAGAGCCTTATTATTTAGTAGAAAGTACAGACTTTTTGTGTTAGTTACAGACTATCTGGTAGGGAAACTTCGAAGAGGAAAGATTTATTTGGCTCACAATTTGGGAGGGTCCATGCTAAGTCTGTCCACCATGGTGGGGAAGGCATGGAGGAGTACATGGCAGAGGGAAGTGGAGGGATGGAAAATTTCATAATCCCAAAGACCAAGAAGTAGAGAAGGCATGATGGAAATGGAAGTAAGAGCAACCTTTCAGGCCTAGTGAGCTCCCTCTTCCAAGGCAGACAGTATCTACTAAAAGCTCTCTAGCCTTCAAGATATCCCTACCAGCTAGAGACCAAGCATTCAAAACACAACTGATTAGGGAACAGTTCACACTCAAACCAACATCTTGTAAGGAAGCTCAAAGGTCAATTATTCATAAAGTTAGCAAGGAATCATCAGAACTGGAAAGGGAAAAATTCTGAAAGAATGTCCACTAAGGAAATACTATGGGGATTTGAGGGATTTCTATGACACCCCTTATCCAAAATCACAATTTGATACTTAAAAAGTATCATTTTAGATATCAGTAATTGATAAAATAATTTAAAGATACTTTTTTAAACCAACTTTTCATTTGAATTGGGACCACTTCTTACTATGACTCCTAAGAAGTAACCATCCCTCTAAGTGGACTTGATGCTTCCTGTAGTTACAGTTCTTCCTCCAAGCTCTGACCAATCCACAGAAAACATTAGCATCATGGTCATTTCTAAGAGTCTTGATATCACTAGCCCAAATACATCAGACTGTTCTAGTTATAGTTCTGTAACACTGGCCAAAAGAAACTGGGGCAAGGAAAGAGTTTTTTTGACTTCCAGGTCACAGTCCACCATGAAGAGAAGCCAAGGGAGAACCTGGTGGCTGGAACTAAACAGAAACTGTGGAGGAACTATTGGCTGCTCCTCAGCCTGCCTTCCTCACACAGCCCAGACATACCTTACCAGTGACAGCACTGGCCACCATGGCTTGGCCCATCTGCATTAATTAGCATTCAAGACAATTCCTCAGAGACAGGGTCATGGGTCAGTCTAATTGAAGCAGTTCTTCAGTTGAGGTTCCCTCTTCCACAGGTGTTGACCAGCAAGTTTAATCACCACATAAATTAATATCTATATGTTTTATGGGTAGATGTCTTTCAAGCTAGCTAGTAGGTCAATGAAAGATCATGTGATGTATCTAGGTTAGATAAGGCATTGTATCAATTAAAATGAACAAGAATGTAATTTGGAAGTTCTAACTCACATGATTATATGGAAGGAATGTGACTTTTCAGCGTGGTTTGGAGGAGCCCAGTTTTGTTACCACAGTACTTTCTGAATATAATATCAATATATGTATTTGTGATTCTGCAGCAATGGGTTGTATTCTGATACTACACGTCAACAGGACTAAGGTAAAACAGGGATCCTCTGACTCCACAGAACTGAATGTTTTCAGGATTAGGAGGGAGCAGTACAGTAATTACAAGGCTGACCTCAGTGGCATGTCACAGCTTAATCAGTTCTCAGTCCTCTGTAGTCCAATTCATCTGCACATGAATTAAAGCTCACTTCTTTAGGGGTGAATATATCTCAAAATCTGGTTCTCTGTCAGGATCAGGCTCTCAGTTTATACAGGAATACCAAAGTTTGTGAAAAGGTGATGCCAAAATAGTTCACAGAGGAAAAGAATGTAAGACACGAATGTAATATGATGATGCACATGAGATAGTGTACTTCATGTTCCAATCGAGTTTTCATGGTTTCTGTGGAGTCTAACTTTTGTCCGCTCAGTTTGTGTGCTTAAGAACTTCAATACTCTTTCAGTTTATGTGTCCGCTGACTACATTTCTGTGATTGACAGGCAGCGTTGCCATTGCATTCTTGTGCTATAAGAGCATCGGCCCCTTGCTTTCCCCATCTGATGACTTCTTACTGGACCCTCAGAATAATGATAATCCTGAAGAAAAGGAAAAAGTCGTTTCTTCAGTGATTTCTGCCTCAATTAGCTCAAATCCACCCACACTGTATGAACTTGAAAAAATTACATTTACACTAAGTCATGTAAAGGTAAGTTGTCTAACGATAGTTACAATTGTTATGTATTCAGTGAACTGGAATATGTTTGGGTGGCATTACTTAAATTATATGTAAATTTTAGAGAGAAAGTATATTGGAAATCAAACAAAAAAAGGTAATATAGTTTTGATCCTTCGTTTTCAGTGATAGGATTAGAACCCAAGTCCTTCTGTTCTGTGTTTGCCCTCTGCCAATGAACTCCAACACCAATACTCATTAGTTTTTCTATAAAATATTTTGCATTTCTAGTTCTTCCCAAAGCTTCTTGTCAATGCCAATTAGTCATATGTTTAATGTCCTAAAATTAAGCTATCTCCTAGTTTTACTTTAAGTATATTATTAATTTTGGCAATTTCCAAGCCCATATCTTTAAAGATGTATTTAAGAGCTTGTGAAATGGTTCAGTGAGCAAAGCCTGACAACCTGAATTAATCCTTCAGAACCACATGCACATGACAGAAGGTGGGTACTGAGGCATTCTCTCTCTCTCTCTCTCTCTCTCTCTCTCTCTCTCTCTCTCTCTCTCTCTCTCTCATACACACACACACACACAAAAAAATGATGTATCTGCATGACAAGACATCATCTCCTAGGAAAAGTCTTTGACTACTTTCTATTCCATTTTCTTCTTTCTCCTTTGCTTTTCTCACTTCATAATTTTTTATTTACAAGTAGAATGTAAAATCAACAGTAAACACATTGTTTTGGTCAACATTATCTTTTTAACGTATAACTGACAATTGTTTGATAAAAATAAGCATTTGAGGGCTGGAGAGATGACTCAGCTATCCCTAAGGACTCAGCTTCAATTCCCAGAACTCACATGGCAGCTCACAAGTGTCTGTAACTCAACTTCCAGAGGACCTGGCACCCTTACACAGACATACACACAGGCAAAAGAACAATGCAAAATAAATGAATCATTAAAAAAATAAGCATTTGCTGAATTAAGACAGATATGAATACCTGTAATGCTCTTTCTATTTGAAATATACATGATTTCACTTAATAAAAATTATCACAACTCTACAAAATTGAAAAACAATGTAGCATTGCTGCAATATAAATTTCAAATCCACTACAAAATAACAGATGTCACTTGTCAGCATTGGTCCTGTGTTCACATGTTAAGTATTATGCTATCCTACCAGTGATGTTTTAAATACAACCAAAGCAGTTCTGATGTCTAGTCTCATGAGTGGAGTGTCTGTTTTTCAGGTCTCAGATAAGTACAGGACACGCTGTGCCTTTTGGAACTATTCAGCCGATGCCATGAACAACGGCAGCTGGTCATCTGAGGGCTGTGAACGGACGTACTCAAATGACACCCACACCTCATGCCGCTGTAGTCACCTGACACACTTTGCAATTTTGATGTCTTCTAGTACCTCCATTGTAAGCCAAGTTTGTACTTTGTGTTCCCAAAGCTGCCCACCATCCTTCATCGTCCTCATTCTCTCTCTTCTTACCTGGTGTCATCAAAAGAATGATACTTTTATATTTTATTGGGGACCAATTGTATGCTTACTGTAATTGAAAAGCCTGGGCTTTAAATCTGTTTTGGTCTAGTTTTGTCTGTTTCTTTTCTTCCCTTCTAAAATATGCATAATAATTTTTAGTTTATTTCCTATCAAGGACTTGTCTAGTCTATAACATCTATTAGGTTGCATGTTAAAGCTAATATCTTTCCATGTCCCTGGAATTTACATGATGTTTCAATAGCTATCCACCCATTTTAGTGTCATGATATCTAGAGACCTTTTCCTTTATAATGGGGTCATTTTGATGCTTGATAAAAATTTAGCACTTTTTACCCCTTATATCTTTAAGAACATAAAACTACAAAAATTTTCAAACATAAAAAAGTAAGATAAGCATCCTTGTAAATCATATTTTTCTCATTATTTCCTTAGACTGCATTATTATTATTATATAATTTCTTTCTCTGTATCTCTGTGTTGTATTCTTCATCAGGTTGCTGATTCTAAGTTTCTTCATCATTGTCATTGATTTGCTTCCATTAGTACTTACAATCCATGAAGTTTACTAAGTATCGCATACAATTGTTTAAAGTAGTATCAATCATAATGGTGATTTTTTTCCAGTGTATTAAGGGGGAAAAGCTTCTATTCTTTATGTAAAAAATAAACAACTCATCTCCATTTCAGTCTCAACTACACTATTTTGGTCTTCCACATATCCCATTTCTCTTTTACCTTTGTTTAATGTGTTTTAGATGAATCACCTCATAGACATAAGCCTTGGACTTACCACTGATAAATCTGCTTTAATTAACCATTTTCCCATTACAATGATGAATTACCTTTCCAACATCATGCAACTGATGGTGATAACATTATTCAGGCATGTACTAATATATACTATGCTTAGAGAAAAAAAATCACTAATTATAGTACTGTTAGCCTGCTACATGATTTATATCAGAGTTCTCTGGGCACCAAGTACAAGTTTTTCTCATCTAAATGTACATTTTTATTTTTACATTTTATGAACATTTTGATTAATGCTTCCCTGAGAAGTTCATTAGGGATTGTAGCCCCTTTGATAAGTCACTAAGTCTTTCTCTTAACATGCTGTTATTATTTGCCCTTAGGGAATTAAAGATTATAATATCCTGACAAGGATCACTCAGCTTGGAATAATTATCTCACTGGTTTGCCTTGCCATATGTATTTTCACCTTCTGGTTCTTCAGTGAAATCCAAAGCACCAGGACCACGATTCATAAGAACCTCTGTTGCAGCCTTTTTCTTGCTGAACTTGTTTTTCTTGTTGGGATCAACATCAATACAAATAAGGTAGGCAACCCTCCGGCCACTGTGCTTAATTCTTATTTTCCATAGTATTTTCTCACCGAACAAATCACATAAACACGAACTATAATAAAGGTCTTAGTGGGTCAGACATGCTAGATAATTAAGTTATCTCTTCTAGGTTTTTATAATGCTAACATATCTAAAGGACATACTCGTCAAATTCATTAGACAAAAAAAAATCCTTCATTATGTGAATTATTGGGAAAACCAAAATTTTGTACTAAAGAAATACCTGGTTTTGTATGGGCATTAAGCAAAGACTAAAGAGAAATTGAAATGAAGTTGCTTTTAGGATTGAGAGTAAGCATAAAACAGGTGGAGTGACTTGGGGCCTCACCAAAGAGTTTCATAATTCATTAATCTGTATTTGCACAGAAGCAGGCCCTATAATGGGGTTAGACATATAACACATTTATTAAAGGTTGTGTTCATGAGAAAACATTAGGATTGCAGGCTGGAAGAGGGAGCAGACAAGGTCTGACCCTAAGTGAAGGGAAAAAGGAAGAACAGTGCACTTCTAAGACAGTTCATCATGGTTGCCATGGAGTCCTTTGAGGAATCCTTTACTGATCACAGCATGCGTCCTTGGTCTCTAGGCAACTGGGATGTCTGTAACCCAATGGCTGACAGCAGCCCTAGGTTAGGGTGTGAGCAACACTGAAGTTGACACAATAGCACCTTCCATGCACTGATTCTAGAAGTGAATTCTTGGGACCACAGACCAGGAAAGTGCCTGTGCCTTTCCGTTCCTCCAGGAAATCTTCCCAGGACTGAAGCTAGTAACTAGTCATTACCTTTTCCTTCTGACTTAGGTGCCATGGAACATCCATGTAATCAGCTTGCACAAATTTTACCATGCTGTGCAGCAGGATTCATGACACCTCTGGATTGTATGCACCCCTCAGCCCTCCAGTGTGTATTTCCTCTTCCCCCCTCTCCTTTATCTTCACTCTACAACTATTACATAGAGTATTTTTGTCTACTCGTCCCTATTTTATCTACCCATTTTTAAGCTCTATCTCAACACCAATTTCCTAAGTGGCTTCCAAATTTCAACTTCTAGAAATCTTTCTGTTTCCCAACTTTATACAAATGTCTCCAACATATTTTGACATGTAATCTCCTCATTCTTGAATGATACTATTTTAACTTTTTATGTTTATTTATTTTATATGTATAAGTGTTTTACCTGTATGTATGTATATGTACCACTTGCATGCCTGGAGCCCAAGGAGTTCAAAAAAGGCCATTGGATCCCTTAGAATTGTAGTTACTGATGGTTGTATGCCATCATGGGTGCTGGCAACCATACCTTGTGTTCTGCAAGAGCCAGTGTTCATAACCACCTAGCCATTTCTCCACTGCCTATATTGTTTTAAGAAGGGAATAAGTATGTATGTTGTATGGTCTCTCCAGCAATAGATACTATTAATTTTGGTAATTACTAAATTAAATTAAATTACTAAAATACTATTTTCTAAAATTACTAATCAAGGTATGGCTTGCTACCTTTTCTATTAGTTTTTATAAACCTAACTACAGGGGCTAGAGAGATGGCTCAGTGCTTAAAAGGCCTTGCTGCTCTTGCCAAAGACCATAGTTCACTTCCCCATACCAACATCTGGTGACTCAAACCATCTGTTAAGTCCAGTCTCAAGGAATTTAACACTCTCTTCTGACCTCCAAGGATACCACCTGCATATAGTACACAGACATATAAGTAGATACACAAGCACACACATTCTTTTAAAAGTAAATTTAAATCTAATTCCAGTAATAATAAGTAAATACTCGTGAAAAATGTTTAACTAAAATATATTTCAAATGTATGTAGTAATCTTACAACTAGAAGCAATTCTACAATGGGTATTCTGGTAAAATGTACTATTTGTACATCTGAAGTATTGTGCTTAATCAAGATGCTCCCTTTCTTTTGTATGGTTTAACAATAATTTATATTCTTTGGACTTTATCAATATGGAAAGGAGAATTATGTCCAGACAGTAGTCAATTTAAACCATCATACAGCCACTGAGAAACAAATAGTATAGGTCTGAAGAGTTCCCAATTTATGCTAGAAGATCAATGCATAAAAATGACAAATCTCTGGACTAGACAATAGTGTAATTTTATCGCAGGGTCCATTAACACTTCCGTGGATGGAGTGTAGTTCTTTTAAATCAACTACAAAGTAGCACATCTTAAAAACAAAACTTTTGAGACATGAGTATTTTAGTGTGATTAGCCATGATATAAAGTGACATTCATGAAGAAATTTGAGGGATATGATAATTTTAAAGAAAATTGTGGTGGTATTGTGTTCCCCAAAATATTGTGCACCCTAATAAACTTATCTGGGGTCACAGAACAGAACAGCCACAATATTAAACATAGAGGATAGGCAGTGGCAGCACACGCCTTTAATCCTAGCATTCTAGAGGCAGAAATCTGTCTGGATCTCTGGGAGTTCAAGGCCACATTGGAAACAGCCAGGCATGGTGACTCATGCCTTTAACCCCAGAAAGTGAGCCTTTATTCCCAGGGAGTGATGGCAGAAAGCAGAAAGATATATAAGGCATGAAGACCAGAAACTAGAAACATTTGGCAGGTTAAGCTTTTAGGCAGCTGAGGATCTGGCAAGGTGAGGTAGCTGTGGCTTGTTCTTCTTCTCTGATCTTCCAACATTCACCCCAATAACTGGCCTCAGGTTTGATTTTATTAATAAGACCAGTTAAGATTCATGCTACAGAAAATTTTACTTATCGTTTCTTCTTTCTTTTGCATTGTAGTTGGTCTGCTCTATTACTGCTGGCCTGCTTCACTACTTCTTCTTAGCTGCCTTTGCCTGGATGTGCATTGAAGGCATACACCTGTATCTCATCGTTGTGGGAATCATCTACAACAAAGGGTTTTTGCACAAGAACTTTTATATCTTTGGCTATCTCAGCCCAGCTGTAGTTGTTGGATTCTCAGCATCCTTAGGATATAAGTATTATGGTACCACCAAAGTGTAAGTAAAACGGACTTTGTGAGCATTTGAAGGACACCACTGGATACTCTGCATATATTTGAGAACGTTGTTTTGCTATAGTCTAGGCAATGTATTTACTGATTTTATCTCTCACTTTTCAGATGTTGGCTGAGCACTGAAAACAACTTCATTTGGAGCTTCATAGGCCCAGCATGTCTAATCATTCTTGTATGTATATAAAAACTGCTTTTAAAACTTAAGGGTTAGCTATGGTTGAGAAGAAATTTCCCAAACTAGACATTCTGCTTTGTAAAAACTGATTACGAACATTTGTATCTGTCATTTGGTACCATTTAACATATTGAACTAAGATGGAGAAAAATACATAACTTATAAGTGAAAAGCAATTACCATTCATTTATTTTCTTGGGGAAGGATAGGTTTTTGCATAGTATAAAATAAGGATGACAGATGTATCATTCTGTCTCCTCAGTAGCGTCTCTGCATCTGAAATACTGAAAGTGTGCCAACCACCTGATAATCTGGCATTTCAAATGTTTACGTTATTTAATCTTTTATCGATGATCGGTCATCTTTGAAAATTAGACTGTCATCTTTAGTGTTTTGTCGTCTTTATGTACCCTGTCATCACAAAGTGATTTTAAACTAAATTGCAACATCAGAGACAAGAACCCACTATTTCTCACAAGCAGACAAGTCAACTATTGATAGTCCTATTTCAACAAGGAAGAAGGCCTTTTAATTCTTACTGAAAGTGTTTTCAAACCTACAAATTTGGCAGGTATTATATGGTCCATTCTAAATAAAGACATTTTTATATGTCTCCCGAGCATTTCTGAGTGCTGAAAGTTTGCAGCGGCTATTCTGAATATAACAGTCTGTCAATGAGTCAGGGAGGCCTGACGAGATGCAAGAATGGAACGTGTTGTCAGAACAAAAACTGTGACAATATTTTGGACAACTTTGTCCCATATGATTTGGCCATAAACTGGTCTCCTTTTCCTTTTTCTCTCTTTTCTCTTGAATCTTTTATGGCTGCGAGGGAACTGTTAAGTAGAAATGACTTCATATGTAAAGCAGAGAATTCTCATCAAGCTTTTTTTTGCTAGTGATGTGGATAAAATCAAGTATATAAAAAAAAATATGCTTCCTGATGACCACAGATAACTATTTATTATTCTCAGAATTAATCAGGCAAATGTTTTTAAAACTACTGGGTAAATATCTCCTGCAATTATTTGAGCTAATATAATTTATTATAGCTCCAGAGTTACAGTCCATATTATAGTACAGATCAAATGGTGTCCAATTCATACAGCTTCACTGGTGGTTTTTATATGAGTATTTCATGTGAAAACATTTTATGTGTTCTGTTCTACTGATTTCTTCTCATCAAAGCAAGTGAATGTTTGGTGAACAATAGTTCTTCATGCTTAGATGAACATGGAAATCTAGGAATTATACTGAAAACAGGAAGAAATGGGACCATGTTTCTCTAAAGCAAGATGGTAGTATTTTTCTATGAAATCATGTTTTAAAGTTGCATACACATGAAGATACATACCTCAGAGTGAATTACTCAGACTCTAGATGGACTGTCTAAAACGGAATCCTGAAAACTTTCCAAAAGTGTAAGGTAACTCCATCACAGTGTTCTAGTTTGGAATGAGCAAATCAGTTCACCTCCATGCAGTTTTATCATGCTAATCTTTCCCCGGTTAACCAGAAGGTGGGGTTCCTAAAGAAACAGGTGCAAGGCCTCAGCTGTCTCTATAACATAACATTCTAATTATTGTGTCTTATTAAATACCCCAAACTGTTAATTACTGTATCAAAGTGAATTAGTTAATTCTAGTCATCCTGACTCTGCAGCCACACTTACATATCTTGTGGTGCAATGGTATAATGTGCTATCAATTGAACTGCTTCCTCTTGCCACATTCCTTGTTCAATGATAAAGTCAGAGAAACTGTGTGCCAGTCATTTTCTTTTTTCTTGGACTGAGTCTCCACACATTTTTTATAAAGAGACAGTAGGGCAGTTGATATCTCAACCCAGATAGTTCACAGTTAGGAGTCCTTGGCCACAATAAAGGGCAATGTTTCTAGACCTTTTTGTTTTTGCTGCCAGTGTTAAGGAAAGGCAGTGATCACCCAAGAACAGCAGTGAACACACTTTTATGAGCTCACTGAAATATGTCTCCTGGTTGGAGGTCACTTGTGAGCGCAGAGACCATCACCCACTTCTGATCAGGGTTTCCTGCAGGCTTCACAGTTCCTAGAGTATCTAACAGAGCAGAAGGAAAAGAGTTATCATGCTGTGTTCCTAGAAATGAAAGAAGAGGGAACACACAAACACTTCAGCTCTTCTACAGAGAGATATATGTAGGCATACTGGTGCATAACTCTAATCTTAGAATTTGAGACACTAATGCAAGAATATCAGGGCTCCACAGTCATCCTCAGCTACGCAGCAACTTCAGACCAGTCTGGGCTAAAAAAGAAGACCCTGTTTCAAAATAAAACACTATGAAAGAAAAGGGAGAGGAAGGAAGGAAGGAAGGGAGGGAGGGAGGGAGGGAGGGAGGGAGGAAGGAAGGAAGGAAGGAAGGAAGGAAGGAAGGAAGGAAGGAAGGAAGGAAGGAAGGAAGGGGGAAAAGGAGAGAAAAAAAGGCAAGAGGAAAAGAGAAACAAGAGAAAGGGTCACAGGCTCCCCAGGCCAAATGATGCTGCAAACAATTAAGAGAAATTGTTGGATGGAAATATGGCTGCTTCTCTCTGACGATTAAATAGGACCAGTGTAAAAACGGGGTACTATAAATGCCTATGTATAAAATCTACATGGAGATCATCATATAAATCAAAAACAATAAGTAAGAAAAGAACCAAAGGACAAAACTAAGGTGATGTCATAAATTTTCCCCCTACCAGTAGTAGGTGAGCAGATCATCCTGTCCCAAATGGGGAGTCACTGGACCTGGACAAGGAACACACAGAATCCAAGACCCAGTCATGCAACCTCCCCAGTCCTCTACAGGGAGATAAAGCATGTGAACGCATAGAGTAGAGATTTCCTTATGTATGAAGTTCAGATATTCAAATCTTATCATTTGTCACTGGGGGACAGTGAACACCTATTCCTTGGAAAATCACTGGGAATGTTGTGGTGGGGAAGCATGCTAAGCCATGTAACAAAGTCCCAGATAGTGGAAGAGCGATTCAGCACGAGCAGCACTGTGACAATGTGACAGTGACTCCCCTGCATGCAGTAGGAGCTCCGACAAGAAAGCAGACAAAACACAGCAGAGGGCTGCACAATAACATCAGTGGCCTCGGAGAGACCAGGAGGCCGTCATAGCCTCCCGACAGCCCTGACCAGGATGGAGGGCAGCAAGAGCAGGTTGTGCATTTATGTGAAGCAGGACAGGGTGTAAATGTAAACCTTTCAGCCTGTGGGATTCTTCTGGAAAATGAGGAAAGAGCAGAGCAAGAAATATCACTGAAACCAGGCACCACCACAGGCTTTTTCTTCCGAGTATTCAAGAATTACCTTTGCCACAGCTGTCACGCTGGTCTAGAGTGTCATTTCTAACTAACAAACTAAACTAAACAGTTACTGGCTAAACTTATCTAGTTCTCCACCTTAACACTCAGGCCTTTTCTATCCCCCACTAAAATTCTAGTGTTAATGATAAGTATTTGTTTTACAAGTTACTACACACTACTCTGATACACGTGGCTAGTACTTAATACTCTGTGTCCTTCGCTAGCCTATGGTTTTACTATCCCATTGGAGCATTTGAAAATAAGGTTTGAAAATGGTGACTGGCTTAAGCTACAGCTCCATAAGTAGGGCATGACTATTTCTTGCCTTTATTTAAACCACAGCTTTCATTTTTTTTTTTGACTCTTCTGTAATTACCTCTGATCTGTTTTTCTGCCATTAGATCTCATTTTGGGATAGTCTGAGCCAAGGTAAATTCATTGCCTACTGCCTTGGCCTTAGTGCTGACAGTTCTCCTTGCCTAGACAAGCCACGACCAGGGAGTAATGATGGATTCCTTGGGAATACACTTCTCTCTTCCTGTTTTCAGCCTTATTTTACCATATCTCTTCACACCACAGCCTTTATCCTTGTCAGGACACTTGCTTGAAAAAAAAATTGGGAGTCTTTTCCTTCAATAATCTTGTTATCTTCTGGGAAGTTCTTCCAAGAAGTATTAACTAGTGCAGAGACTCACAGGACACTTCACAGACTTGAAACTATTCTAATGTGCTCCCATAAAGTTTGGATTCTAATCCTCTGTTGTACCTTTAACACTTCATTATTGCATGTGGTAACTTTCTGTGAATATTTTTGGGCAACCCTAGAAGTGCCTAATGAGTCCTTAGTAATCATTTTTTAATTTTTAATCTATTTGCTAATAAAAACCTAGTAACACATAAGGCCACAAGAAGGGCCATGTGGTCTTTCTTTGGGTAGTTGATGGCTCTGTGTCTTAGAAACCTAAAAGATAAATGATGCTAAAAATAACTCAGCAATGCAATAATAAATACCACACTTTATAAAGTATCCATTCTTTAGCAATTAAAAAAGAAAATTCCAAATTATTCAGAAGAAAATCTTATGTTATGACTCTCTTATTTTTACCTTTTGTGCTAAAAAGTCAAACAAAAAGACAAATTTGGAAACAGAATTTCCAAAGCCCCAAATCATATGCATTAGAATATGTGTGATCAAATATAACACATGTGCATATGTGTGCCTGTGCTGATCCTAGCTTTTAAAATGTTAATGAATATGTCATAGCATTTAATTATGGCAAAATATAATATATGTTCCTGCTATTACCTAGAATTTGTGGTTTAAAGTACATGCTGCTAAAAAAAGCTAACTAAAATAGAGAAAATAAAATAGAATCTCTCTCTCTCTCTCTCTCTCTCTCTCTCTCTCTCTCTCTCTCCCACTCTCACTCTCTCATTAGTTTTTTTTTTTTTTTTTTTTTTTTTTTTTTTTTTTTTTGAGACATGATTTCTCTGTGTAGCTCTGGCTGTACTGGAACTAGCTCTGTAGACCAGCTTACCCTTGAACTCACAAAGATTGGCCTGCTTCTGCCTCCCTAGGATTGGGATTAAAGGTGTGAGCTACCACCACTCAGCTAGGATTTTCTTGATTGAACCAAATGCTAATTAAACTAGTCCACATAAGGAACTTTCTTTCTTTCTTTCTTTCTTTCTTTCTTTCTTTCTTTCTTTCTTTCTTTCTTTCTTTCTTTCTTTCTTTTTCTTTCTTTTACTGAAAATAGAGTGTTCTCCCATACAATGCATCTAAACCACAATTTCCTCTCCCTCTACTCCTTCCAACCTCCCCCACCTATCTTCTCCCCGAGTTCTACTCTTCTTTATGTTTCCCTTCAGAAAAGAGCAGGCCTTCAAGAGACAATAGCCAAACACAACAAAACAAGAGACAGTAATACAAGGTGAAAACCCTCATAGTGAGGCTGAACAGGACAACCAATAGGAGAGAAAGAGTCTCAAGAGCAGACCAATGAGTCAGAGAAACACCCACTCCCACAGTTAGGAGTCTCACAAGAACACCAAGCTACAGCTATAACGTATACACAAAGGTCTTGTGCAGGCTCCGTGGTGGCTGCTTCAGTCTCTGTGAGCCCCTATGAGCCCTGCTTAGCTGATTCTGTGGCCCATGTTCTTGTGATATTCTCCATCCTCTGACTCCTACAGTCTTTCCTCCCCTCTTCCACAGGGTTCCCCAAGCCAAAGGGAAGGACCTGATGGACACCTTCAATTTTCTTGAAAGCCAATTAAAACTACTGAAAATGAATTATTCATATAGCTCACATGAGGTAGGACTTGTGAACATTTGAGTGTGTGTGTGTGTGTGCACGTGTGCCTGTGTGCATGCACAGGTTTTGAGATATCATTACATTTTGATTTTCATGATTGTCCAAGATTGAGAAACATATAAATGCTGTAAGACTGTATATTCCACCCTACACTTGCACTTCCTGCAGTGGATCACTCCTGTTACAGAACTTAGGGTCACTATCTATGCCCCAAGAAAACACACTTGTTCACCTATTCTTGAGAAACCAATTAAAACAGCTAAGTTAGTGTATAGAAAGCAAATAAAGGAGATTTATTCACTGTGGTCACTGGGAAGAATGAAGAGATCCAATGACGTCCTGAAGTGAGATTGAAGTTTACATAGAAGGCCAAGGATATGCACACTACAGCAGTCCCTGTCAAGTTGGGGTCACCCCTTCACTAACCCAGCCTTGTCTCCGTATAGCTGTAAATCTTTTCCTGGAGAGGAGAGTTTTCACACAAGCTGGTCCAGGATTCTCTTTGCTCATCATGAGACTGCTGGGAAATTCCAATTTCTTGGTTGCCTTTGTATTGATAATTTTATACTTAAAATATCTCTTTAAAAATATATATGTATATCCATATACATATACATACACACACACACATATGTGTGTGTTGTACTACACACACACACTTCTGCCAAGTCATTTATACTTCCTTCTTCATATTTACTCTGTATTTTAGTAGATATTTCTGTTGTATGTGTATACACACCCAATTACAAACTTAGAAAAAAAACTTGAATTACCTATAGCCTACAATATATTATATCTGTCTTTCCTCATTAGAACCTACAATTTTACCATTTCTACCCTTGCTTATTATGAGTGTGTATTTAAAACTTCCCTAAGGATGAATATTTGTTTCTAGCACTTCCTTATTAAAAAATCCAGGTCCCACCACAGCTGCATATCCATTAAGACAGTCTTAGGCAGTATATCTTTGAGGTAGAAATGCAAGTATGAGCAGGTTTTAAAATTTACATAATTATCCTGTAAAACAATTATATGAATTGATTTTTTATTCTGCCAAGAATATATGAGAAAGTCTTTATTTTAATATCTATGCCAATATTCGGTATTATTACCTACTGTGGTATCAACATGTTACAATAAATAAGGACAAAAGAGAGAATTAAAATAGACCAAGTATTACCGGAATTTCAAGGGAGTCCCTTTGTACTTGTAAGATAGTACTGTAGAAACTGCGGTTCACACTTAGTCTCAATGTTAAAGAATTCAAGAATGGACTCAATCCAGCGGTGTTCTCTGGAGCTCTGTACAATCAATCTCCACCATCCAGGGTCCAGGCGCAGAGAGCGCCCAGAGCGAGCGCTTGCCCATCCCGCTCCTAGGTTTCCAGCACCTCCCCTTGCCCGCCTCGTAGGCGTGACAGTTGCCAGAGTCTCAATGGGGGTTGGAGCTTCCAGATCCAAGCTAGAATGGCTACCCACTACACAGAAGCTCAAGGAAATTTTTATTAGAATTTAAAAGAAATACTGCAGGACAATCAAGTTGTGAATCTCAGCAGCTACCTGGGGGGAAAGAATAGAGTTAGAAAGGGAAAGGAAGACAGGAAAAGGAAGAGAAAAGAGAACAGAGGAGAGGGGGAGGGGCAGAGGGGGAGGGGAGGAGAGGGAGGGGAGGAGAGGGAGGGGAGGAGGAGTGATGAGAAAGAGAGAGAGTGACAAGAGTGTAATTCTCAGAAGGAAAAGAACATCATCTCATTCAAGGGTGAGCTATTCCTCCTCTCTCTTTAGCACACCGTAAGGTAGACTTGTCCTCCTAATTGGTGCTCCTTTGGGCAGGTGATTGCCCTGCCAAACTGGATTAACTCTTAAGGGAGGAGGCAGTGGCTTGGATCCACATACCGTGAGATTCCACTCTTTACTGTAACACAGGTTTGCTGACACTGGGCAAAGCCTTCATTGTAACTCTGCTCAAGACATTGAGGAAGTTCACATCACCTGCAGCTCCTGCTCCCTAGATTCCAGGAGCAATACAACTTTCAGAAGACAACCAAAGACATCTCTAGAGTCAAAAGTCTCCTGTGGACCATATCCCATGCTCCCTTCACTGGGAACTGCCTCTAGTCTAGACTGCACTACTAACATTAGCTGTATTCTTGTACAAAGAGCACAGACATGAGAAATTATAGTCAAGGAGTAGGCACTGTACATAGGATAACCACATTAAAGCTATACTAAGAAATGCTACCAGTTTTTAAGTTTAATCTTGTGAAGATCAGACCACCATTTTCATTGAGAGTTTCAATTTAATGCCAGCATGCTTTTTGTTCTATCTTCCAGTGATATCTGGGATTTAAAGCATTTTAATATCCCAGCCTTTCTCTATACTATATATGAATAAGTAGTTCAGTTTTTGTTTTTCATATTATTCTAAACTTCTTGAACAACAGATAGCTAGAATTTTTTAAAGACATGAAGTAAAGGGGTTGTTTTTTGAGAGGGAAAGAAAAGCAATATAAATGATGCATTGCTGATTTTCAATATGTTCTCATACACAGGAGCGGTATTGTTACTGAAAATACTTTCAGAGATAATCTTTGGGGACTCACTAGAGAATTTCATAAGAGTTGGATAAACTTGTAAAAATTAGAGATAAAATAAAAATGTTTCTTAAAAGTACCTTAAGTCTCTCGAACCCAATTATAAAGAGGTGTCTAAGATGATGCTGATTGCAAATGCTCCCTTGTGAGCATCCTTCTGCAGTCCGGTTCTACAGGGGAGCCCAGGAGAGGAAGGCACTGATGGTGTTGGTAGGTCCACACAGTCATTAGAATTAGTACTTGGTGTACATTTGCATAATCTTTTAATCTTCACAAAACCTTTTAATATGTCTCAGTTGATCCTCACAGAAGTTTCTGCAATGCATAAAAATAAAAATAGGAACAGCATTTGGTAGATCAGATTTCACAAGATTTTTGCACTCTGGTACTATAATCTAGACTTATCTGTTTAGAAGTGCCTAGAGGGGTTCTCTACTATTTATAATTTAAGAAGCACATAAATTTCTGTAAGTGGATTGATTACAATAAAGCAAATCATTTATATTATCTTGAATCTAAGTCATAAAACCTTCAAGAATTTGTTCATGATGAATTTTTGTAGTTATTTAATTTAATCAAGAGGCAAGTACATATTCTGATCATTCTCTGAGAGTAGCACAGGTCACTTGCACAAGTCATCTGCAGCTAAGTGATGCCCCCTCCAGCCTTATGTGCTCTATTACCATCTTTTGTGGCTTCACAGTGTTCTTGGGATCAAGTCTATAACTCTGCATACAATTTATTCTAAGAGTGCCCTGTTAGTTTATTTATCTTCAAACCATAGAAATGTTTGAGAGTATAAAAATACTTCAAGTTAGTGCTTCTGTGTAGGGAATCTATAAAACAAACTTGGTTTTTTTGTTTTGGTTTTTTGGGGGTTTTTTTTTTGTTTGTTTGTTTTGTTTTTGTTTGTTTTTTTAATTAGGGCTTTTTATACAAACCAAAACTTACTTGTAGTAAAATCCTATGTGGCTGACCATAATGGCCTTCACAAGTCTCTACTACTCCAGTGTCTGGGTATGTTTCTGTGAACTTGGTAACCACCCTATATAGGCATAGAATAAGGAAATAGAAGTGGGGTGTTGCTCATGCCCTTCCATTCATGTTGAACCACATGCAAAGGAATGTAATTTGCTTGTGTGACTTGAACAGGGTACCCCAGCAGATATGTCAGAAGCTGGAGGGTCTAGACTACCTGGGTCTCTCTTAGCTTACCTTAATGTGATGTCCACTGAATGCTAACCTGAAAAGGACACTGCTCAACAGTCCAGGCCAACAACAACATACAGACCCTTCCCATAGGACACATTGTATCTTATAACCCACCTGGTCAGCTTTCTTACAGTGCCTCTCAGTGTTGAACCACGCTGGTTGTTGGGCATGCCCTCTCTGTACCTTCCTCTGTAACCTCTTTCTATATATGGAACCATTTTGTCTCAACCCCTTCTCATCTTTTCTAGTTAATTCCCACTTACCTTATATACTTCAATTCAAACATGGCTAATGGAAGTCTTGTCTAACTCATTGGACTATAATAAATATTTGGCTCATGCTTTTAGAATTAGAAGTCTATACTTTCTTCTTGTGAATTCTTTCCCCAGTTTACAATGTGTGTAAGTTCTTTAAACATCTGATTTCATGACTGGTCAGTATTTATCTTCTTTGGGTGGCTTTAAGGTCTGTGAGAAGAAAATATTATGGATTTTCCTTCAGTATATTTTTCTTAAGGCTCAATGTGCAGTAATCACTCAAGTCACACTGTTGAGGAAATAAATGCGTGATGCACTCTTTCCTTTCCCACAGAGGAAGTGTAAGGAAAGAAATCAAGCAGAAAACGTGGAAGCTTTCCCTAAAATCTGTCATGTTTACTTTGTTTTCTTCTCAGGAAGGATTATTGTCTCTGGACAGCGAGCCTGTCTGCAGTATGTTTCCACTAAAACATGTAATGTGGTATTTTAAATTCATCTGAACAAAATAAAATCCTGGCTAGGCAGTGCCAGAGGTCGCAAAGGCAGCATAATTAGTAAAGGGAACACTCAGGGAGTCCTTTCTGTGCCCTGGATCTCTAGTACGAGGATGAGGATAATGACAGAAACTCCACAACAGAATTACTGCAAATGGCGTTAGAAGAATATGAATATCCTTTAAAAAATAAAGGAGGAGAAAATTAAATGTTTGGGGAAACAATTTTATATGACTTTGATTTTACCCTTTAGATAAAAACCTAGCTTTCCAGGGGTGGGATGCCAGAGAAATGGCTCAGTGGTTAAGAATGTATACTGCTCTTGCAGAGGACCAGAGTTTGGGTCCCAGCACCCAAGTCAGATAATTCCCAACCACCTGTAACTCCAGTTCCAGCAGATCTGACATCTTGGGTGTTCAGGAGCACCTACATTTATGTATGCAGCCATACACATGATTAAAAATAACAAAAACAACTTTAAAATTTTAACTTAGCAATGATTTGAATGTTGTATCTTTAAATTAAACTATGCAAAGTCTGCCTTAAAGTCTAATAAATAGTCAAGTAACTGTACGTTTATGTAAGGTGCTGTTGCTTTTGCTAACCTCCAGCCACATTTTACTCTGCAAGTGGGTATAAAAGGAGAATGTTTCATTTCTGAAACTGTAACAAAAAAGAATTCATTGTACAGCTTCTCTTCTGCTGTGACGTTGAAATGAACAACTGTGGTAAATGCTTTTTGCACACAGCTTTTCTCCTTCACCTCTGCTTCCATGGACTGTGACTAACTACAGTTAAAACCAGCTATAAAAAACGAGCCCATGACATTACTTACAGTCACAGAGGTCACTTTATCCTCTAGTTTATAAGTATTCCATTCTCTTCTCCCTCTTTTTATTTTTAGTAAAATATTTTTAAATACCAAAAACCTTGCAGTATAAAATATTTCTAATGGAAACATGCTAAAATACGAATTATAAATAGTTCTTTTGTTGTCAATGATCACCATTGTTAGAACAAAATTTTTGCCATAGCAAAGAAGAGAGAACCCTTCATTAGCCATCGTAGGAAATTGGCTGGGGTGGGAAGGGGATATATCCTAATGGACAACTGCAGTACAAAAGCTTTAATCCTTGTATCTAGGCCGTGTTTTGATGAGCACACACCACAGGACAACACACCTGTGATTCCTGACAGGTGTCAACATGGAGACACCCCAAGTCTGTCCATAAAGTCCAGGAAGTGGAACTGCAGTCTTTGCAGCCACTAGGCACAACCTTCCCCTGCTCAGTTCTTACTAGGGGGTCACCGTCTTCTGACAACTGGCAATGTACTTGTTTCTGTTTTCTTTCACTCTGGTGTTTAGAGTCTAGAGAACCTTCTGCAAGTACTCCATTACTTTACTACACTCCAGCAACATTACATTTTGATGATTTATGTCTCTGTTTCAACAGTTACTTTTGTCTTCAAATAATTTAGTGTTAATGAGAAACTTGTAGTAAAATCATCAAGATGTGAGACAAATTATGGTCATTTTACACATTTGTTCAGTTAACGGCTGATCAGTTGATGGCTTCTTTATACAGATGATTAAGGTAACTTGAGTATAGAATACTAATTTTTTAATTAATTAGAATTTTAGTTTTTTAAATTCACATAACATGTGAATATTGAGCCTGTTAGATACAAGTCATTATTCCTGACCTTGAGACTCCAAAAACAAAACTTAAAAGTAGCTCTATTTTTATGGGTCATGGATTATAGACCAAGAGCCATTATTGATTCACTATTTGTTGGACACTTACATACTGAGTATAATTCAGAGAACCTTACAATAACTGTATAATTTTATTCAGACAAAAATCTCTAAGGTAAACATTAATATTGCTCAGGTTTATGTATTAAGAAAGCAAACTGAAGGCAGCTCAACAAGCCATCTAGTTAATATCAGGCCTGGAACTGAACTTAATGCTGCTCTAGGAGCCATGTATTCTATTTAGAAGTTGAGTCATCCATAAGAAAGTGTACACTTTATTGAACGTGTCTTCACACCTAGAAAACTGTGCACAGTTACTGGTTTATGCACACTGCCTAACACTATGTAGAGTACGTAGATTATAAAACATTCTTGAAAAGATTAAAGAATTAAACATGAAATAAAAATGCTTCATGCATTCGATATATACTCCACTAAGATATTTAAATTTCATTATCTGAAATTAAAATTTTATTTTGTTATAAATACAGTAATTAAATTATGTAAGTAGAATGTGTTTGTCTGCTTTTATTTTGTGCTGGAAATTGAACCCAGAGTTTTGTGCTTACCTAGGCAAGCCTCTGAGATGCATCCCTATCTCTACTTTGTTCAGAAGACTCCCTTAGCTCCAGTCTCACACACATGCATTTAATGTTCATGTTCAGGTGACTGTGTACCAGACTCCGTCACAGAAGACTGTTCCAATACTCCTTAATGTCTTCAGTGATGCTCTTTTAGCATTTGAAATGATATTTACCAAATTTACTGGCATTACTTAAATTTATAGGAAAAATACACTTAAATTTGCCACCTGTTTTGCATCCATGTACTATTTAAGTTAGTTTACTACCTCATGAAGACCAGCACTTTTCTCTAGTAGAACATGATGTTTCAAATGACTAATTAGGAGGACACATATAAAGACATTACTAGACATGTATTTGACATAAGAGAAGGTATCTGGAAAATGCATCTAAATCTATACCGTGTATTGTCTTCACAACAATTAAACTCATTGTATCAAATGTGATCAGATCTTTATGGAGATCAAACTGATTAGTTTGTGCAGACTCTTTCAACCTGGCTGGCAAAAATTTTACTCTAGAAGTAGGAAAAATGTTCATTTGATATTTTCTCAAGTGCATATTTATCATTGGTGCTGTTTGACCACAATGCCCTTGGAGACATGTGAAGCTCAACTGTATGTGTTACGGAGATCCCTTGTAGGTAGATAATGTGACCTGAGCACCCATGTACATACCTTATAATCTATTACAGTAGAGAGAAAAGCAGCAGAGGGTGAACCTACTACTTGGAGAAACAAAACTCTGCAACACTCTTGTGTGACCTGTGACTTCATACAGCCAGGATCATGTAAGGGCAACAGAGATACTCCCAGCTTAAATGTGAACACTTAATAATCCTTAGAAAATTACCAGCTGCCATGCTATAATTCTGTTTAGATTATTTTCACATCATACATCCACATCCCTACACCAGTAGAACAAACAAAACATATTCAGAGTGTGCCGGTGGAAAGCCTTGTTGACTAGTGTCATTCTCTGATCCTTGGAAAACTGAGAGGATGCCTGCCTTCAGGAGAGGACTTCTCTCTCTGCACATTGTCCTAGTCTCCACGAGCAGGCTCCATCATTGATGTTTTGACCAATTTGAATAAGAGTAAACCAATAATGAACTGACTGTTGTCCAGTTCTACAAGTCAATGCTTATATGATAGATGTCTTCAAGTCTTAATATCACTCTAGTGTCTCCTTGCTTGTTTTCATCTGCAGTTTGATAGTTTTATAAAATATTTGGTAGCATAAACTCTGTAACCTATTAGGAATGACTCTGGCCTCTGGTCCTTCCTACCCATAATCTCAGGTGAATTATTTAATTAATGTCTTTGTAATTCTGGTGTCCTAAGCAGAAAACAAATTTAATAAAAGCATCACCAGTTACAATTCTATAATTATAATAGGAGAAATAAGAAGTCATGAACAGTACCACATAGATCATTAATAATATTTATTCACTTAATGAATATTGGTGTTAAAAGGTATTTTTGTCAGAGTTGGTGAATGTCAGTGTTTCAGCAACTTATAAGTACTTGTGAAAATATACATTATGGCAGATCAACTCTTTATCCAAGTGCGTTTCCCAACAAGCATTGCCTGCTGGGAAAACTTTGCTGCCTACTAACATGTAAACCTTAAGAGAGCCAGGCAGTGGTGGCACACGCCTTTAATCCCAGCACTTGGGAGGCAGAGGCAGGCAGATCTCTGTGAGTTCGAGGCCAGCCTGGACTACAAGAGGGAGTTCCAGGAAAGGCGTGAAACTACACAGAGAAACCCTGTCTCAAAAAATTAAAAAATTTAAAAAAAACCCTCAAGAGATTAGTGTAACATCAGAAAGCATGCACTGTCCCAGAGAGGTCTATTGGTGATCTTCTCTTGTGATGTTGTTTAGAGCCCTCTTGAATGCACCTATTATGTTCTCAGACAGCTTCAGGTGTTTCAATGTTTGGGACTCAACAGTTGTTTTGTCATATAATCGAACACTGTCCTTCCATTTCTCTGTTGTCTACTCTCTCGGGCTAGTGTTGGAATCTCAGCAGAGGAATGGCTTTTAACTCTGTAGATATTCCCGTGGTAGCTATTCTGAGGCAAGTGCTAAACCAGATGGAGCACATGGTGTTGTCTTGGCCTCTGTGGGAGAGAAGTTACTCAGCTGACTTCACAGTGTTGAGAATAGGTCAACATATACTGAGATGTCATAGTTTCTGTGAACTTTCAGTAAACTTTTACCTCTTTTTATAGTAAGATTTGCAGATTTTATGTTTTTCCATTACTTTACTTATTTAGAGACAAGATCTCATGTATCCCAGACTCATTATGTAACTGAGGATGACTTCAGTGTCTAATCTTCCTGCCTCCATGACTCTTGTGTTGATGTTACAAGTGTGCACACTACCCACTTTATGTGGTGCTAGCTATGGAACTCAGGATTTTGTGTATGTTAGGTAAATACTCTACCAACTGCATCACAAGCCCAGACCCTAATGAAGACTTTAACAAAGGTGTTCATCAGTCCAATTCCTTGCTTCCTGGCACAGCTTTCCTATGCACCATGAGGCATTTCCAACAAGAAAGCATGCTGTCAAATGTATGTGCATTCTTTCCTGCACTCTGGGCTTTATGTGCTTTTACCCACTTTCTAATTTTGAAGCATGTGAGCAGTCTTTGCACATACATACATGTTCATGTTCTATGACAGGATCTGAAATTTTACCCCCTCAAACTTTGACGTGCTCTTTTTACGCTGTTAGAAATTGGTCTCTGTGGAGAGGGAGACAGCCTTGGAATTCCCTCTAAGATGTCTTGTCCTCAATGATGCAGGAATTTGAGTGTGAACACATGAAAGCCTGTAAAAATGAGGCTTAACCTACAAAATAAACTGTGTCAGGCCAATTGGATTTTAGATAAATAATGAGTTGTGTGTGTCCCAAATATTGTATGTAGCACACACAACAAAATACTCATTGTGTTTCTGAGATTTAAACTGGCAAGTAACATGTATATTTAGCATACCAGGCAATGCTGGGAATGGAGTACAGCGCAAAAGAGATTGAGAGGAACTGGAAGGAACAAGTTGCATGGGTGACAGTTCAAAGGAGGTCAGCTGTTAGCATAATTAATCTTAGTCATTTGATTTAAGAAACAGGAGCATAATCCACAAATAATAAACAAAGACAACCTTATATAATTGATTTTTCATTGAATACATAGAATGTTAATAATAAACAAGAGCTAATGATAAATGATTGTATAAGGGTTAATTTTTACTTATGCATAATCAATCATCATCCATAGGGACTTTCATTATATATGCTAACTGTACATATATATGTACACGTACACATATATATATGTATGTATACATTACACATACACCTGTAGATTTCTACATTTCTTTGTCTTCATTGCCTTAAAAATGACCAGAGTTTTTCAGCATGCATAATGCACATGTGTCTCACAGGTACACAGGTCAGAAGAACTGCCTCAGTTCTAAGAAGCTCTCTGTCCTGAATTCAACCCTACCAGAGGCTCCAGGGGAGAACTTGTTTCTATGGTCCTTCATGTTCTTGACCAAACTCAGTTCCATGTGAGTGCAGGACTGAAGACCCAGATCCCTGGCTGGGTGAAGGGGCTGCTCTCTGCTTGTAGGGGCTTCACAGAGACCCTCACATGCAGCCAGTTTGCCTTCAGAGTGGGCATCTCTACCTCCATTTCTCTTCGGAGGTTTCCTCTTTTTTGCTTTCTCTTCTCTAGACCGCTTTTGTCATCAAGGCTCACATGATTAGGTGGGGCCTAATGGCATTATTCAATGTCATCTCTTCATCCGAGAGTCTACAACCTTCCTTCTACCTGAAGCATCATTGTGTGTGTGTGTGTGTCTGTGTGTGTCTGTGTGTGTCTGTGTGTGTGTGTGTCTGTGTGTCTGTGTGGTGTCTGTGCCATACTCACAGATACTAGTACTACAGTATGAAAAATCTTGGAAAGGTATGCTGTTTACCACATACCCCAGTTTTTCTGAGACAGTGTATGATTTACAATTTAACTGAAGCATTTTCAGAGATTATTCCAACTGGGAATAAATAATAAACATAAAATTGAACAGAAGACAAGATTACAACCCTTTGATTCTAATTTTGCTAATATACAATTAATGGAGCATAGTCTCTTTGTTCTCAAACTGAACTGCTTCATTATTTAGAAAGTGGTCTATGGTTTGGAAAGGAATAAATGCTTTATATGGACACTCAGTAGTCGAATAAAAACCTGGTGTTTATTCAAGACAGAAGCATGTTTGTCTGGTGCCAGTTATTTTAAAGGTATTAAAACTATTTGAAAGGACATGTAAGTTGTAATCATGACACAGTCTTAAATGAACCTGATTTTATTTGATATAATGAAAAATTAAACTGTGAGTCTAAAAGTACTGCAAAAGATATTTTTCCATTCTTTTCTGTGAGATCCGACATCAGCATATAAATGGCTTCATCAATTATTGAGGAAAGACTAAGAAAAGAAAAATGACTGATTGAGATGCTGCATGTTGAATTGTGGATTTGAAGCCCTTGGTTGAAGGTATCTGAAGGTCCAAGTCCTTCAGAGTTCTCTCTTGCTCTCTTGTCTGCTCATCTATTTAAATTTCATTTTAGGGAAAAATTTAAAAGGATAGAAAGACCACTTAAAGAGTTTTTTAAATAGACTGTCAAATAAAATATATGTTTCAAGCATTGAAATACTGATGTTAAAAATAGATCATGGTGTAGACAAAGACCACTTTACAAGGGCAAATGATGTTAAATTTAAAGTAACACTTTCTCTTTAGTGTTAATTGTTCATGACACTGATTACACATGGCTTTCTTTATTCTCTTCTGTGCTCCAACACACAGCAATAAACCCTAGAGTTATTTGGTTTGCCTTCTAGGGCTTGTTGCTTGTTTATTTCTATATAGGTATATTGGATTCTGGGATGGAAGTCTAAACTTTAAGGCAAAAACTCAACAATGAAAGTCCATTTATAAGTCCTGAGCCCTTGTGCATTTGTGAAGCTAACACTTAGTTATAAATGACAAAGGAATTACAACTGACAAAATTATGAAAACTATGTCCTTTATGATTGTATCAGAATCATAGCTTACATAACCTTCAAACAGTTTTGGTAGATGCTAATGAGTATTTAAAAATTACTCATGCTTTTAATCCCATAATAATCATATAGATATCACCACATAATCATAATGCTAATAATGTAGTGCCAACTATTTAACCCAAAATGCAAGTGTCTACTTATCATCTAATCTCAAGGTAGGTTAATCACAAAGAGTCTCATTATCAGAAGTTTTAAATTCTACATCAAGTTCTTTTAAGGTACTCTTTGTTACTTTAGTTCAGATCCTTTACACGGATTTACAATGTATACTTATAAAATATTTTCCCCTTCTGTGTAAACTGCAGAGATTAAACTTTACTTCCTTCCCTACATAAATAAAGCCACATGCCTTGGAACACCTTTAGATAACATTGATTATTTATATACTGCTTATAAATCAATAAAAAATCATTTAAAGATATTTATATATTAATGGGCCAAAAACTGTACAAGTAATGTTAAGAAACAAATGTAGGTGTTGCTCCTGGGGTTATGCTGATGCACCATATGATTCTGTAATGTTGATATAGTAAACTTGACTAACTGAAGAAAAATTCAAATTATTTCAAAATACTAACACTCTAACTAGAATTATTAATTTTTAAAAATCATTTTAACTTTACTGCAATTTTACCTTTACATTTAACATATCTGCAATGCAGTATTTGAGAGCTGAGATATGAGGATCATGATTTCAAGGCTGGCTTGGTCTACACCATGTGACCCTGACTCAAAACAAAATAAATCTATGGCAAAAGAGGAGAAAAAATTTCCCTTTTTATTTCACCCATACAGCACACATGACACCACTGTGTTCACAGAACAGCCACCTGTTGTGGAATATGTTTTTACACTGTGTGAAGATGTGTCACTATGATTGGTTTAATAAAGAGCTGAATCGCCAAGAGCTAGGCGGGAAAAAGTTAGGCAGGACTTCTGAGGACCGAGAGGTCTTGGGGAAGAAGAAAGGCAGAGTCGCCAACTGGACAAAAGGAGCAAGACAAAGAGGAGAGGTAAAGCCACGAGTCACGTGGTGACACATAGATGAATAGAAATGGGTTGATTTAAATTATAAGAGCTAGTGGGACAAGCCTAAGCTGTAGGCGGAACTTTTACAATTAATAAGTCTCCATGTCCTTTCTGAGAGCTGGTAGTATAAAGGTGCATCTTTCTCTCCTTCCTCCTCTTTTGATTCTCTTGTGACCTATAATTGATGAGGTTCTGGAAGATCTAGAAAGGACGATGCCTAACCCCTCATTCTAACCTATGGCATTTTGCTCTCCTGACATTGGGTTGATGAGCATCTTCAGGCTACCTACTTACCTTCTCTTCTCTTGGTAGAATCCACAACAACAAAAGACCATGTCAGTTTTATTCAGGAATTTGGATGTACCAAGCTCTCACTGGTGTCTGACACTGGATGATTGAGACCCTTGGGAAAAATCCTAAAATAAACAAAAATTTAACACCCAGACATTTGTGCTATCAACACATAAAAATAAAATATTTGAAGTGTTCTTGACACTTTTCATTAACTTCTCTATGTTTACTATACCTTTTTGGTAGAGATATCTTAAACTTTTTTCTTTACATTTGAAGAAATGTGAGCTTATGGTATAATAATTAACCTCTCATGTGTCTAGCACCACATGTTTTAAACAACCTATTCATGAAGGTAAAAATTATGGATCTAGAATAAATTCTTAATCACTTACTTTATCTTATAGCTCTTTGTGGACAACAATAGTTCACTATTAATATATCATTAAATGCAGAGTTTCAAATCAATTGTGGCATAAATCATTTATACCAACTAATTTTTGAAACATTTTTATTACATAAAATACATATTCATGTATTTATGGCATTAACCATTATGGTGTCTAATTTCGTGCAAAAATATGGTTTTTAAAAGGTATAAAATGTTACATATTCATTTTTTAATATTAAATCATATTTATTAAATATTATTAAATAGACATTTCAGTTCATTATTTGAACATCCAAATAGGGTGAAACTGTCAACTAAATCAATTTAAAAATACTTTATCTCGCCTCTGCAATTGCTAAGGTCTTTTAATGGAAGTATTACTGTAATTGGAATTAATTAATCATATAATTAGAAGTAATGAACAGTTGGAAGCAGAAAAATGGGTAGAACCCTTATTCCTTTAAGATTTCATCTCAAAGACCTTTCAATGGGTAAATGGCAATATGAAATTCTCTAACCCATTTCTTTATACTTATTTTAATAGAAATTACTCAACTGAATTCAGAAAACGTCTACAAAACTCCTTAGGATATAAGAGATGTCACTCAGAGATAGAACACTCTTCCAGTGTGTGCAAGGTCCTGATCCCCATCTACAGAATCATGAACAATAGATAAAGAGATAACCTTACAATAGGGGAGAGCCTCCTGTAATGCTAAGCTCCTAAATTATTAATATAAGAGCTATCTAAAATTATGGCATTTGGTATTATCACTCCAAAATGTATTTTGAAAAATCCATTTAAGCTAACATATCCAATAAAATATTAATGTGTTAATTGCACATATAACGTTTAATATTTTGTAATTCAAATTTTTGTATTAGGATGGATTGCATTGAACATTTGGACATTGCATGTCTCACTTGTAAGATCTCAAAAATACAGGAAAATAGGGCTGGGAAATGGTTCAGTGGTTAAGAGCTTCCGTTGCTCTTTCAGAGGATCCCGATTGATTTTCTAACACCTATATGGTAATGCCTAATTGTTAACTACGGTTTGGGAATCGGATGCCCTCTTCTGGCCTCCCTGGGTACCACATGCATGTGATGCAATGCCATATACGCAGGCAAACACTCCTGAACATAAAATAAAATGAATACATTTTCTTTAAAACCACAGGGAAAGAAGAAGAAAATGCACTTTCACAGTCTTTTGACAGTAAGATAACAAAGTGAATACTGTACTTAGAAAGTACAAAATATAAAAAAAGAATAAGTCTAATAAAAGAAGAATTTTTCAACCAACATTTTTCATTTGTTGGTATTTTCAAAGCTTCTGAAGTTAAACATGAGGAAAATAAATCTTAAAATGATGTCAGGACAAGATGACAAGATGAACTGTGTTAAACAAAGTGCATTCAAGGCTTTTCTAGAGTCAGGGGTGTGGTGTTTTGCTGAGTTACTAAATTCCTGTGAATTCTTCCCAGATAAATTTCCAAATGGTTGTAGAAATTGTTTCCCAAACTTCTTTTCAAAGAAACAATGAACAAAACGGCGCTTACACTGCTTACAATGTGCACTAATGAAAGTTCTTGACACTGTCAAAATCAGCCATGAAGGTTTTTGGTATTTGCCTACATCTGCATGTTTATGTGCACATACACACAAATGTGTGTGCCACATGAGTCTTTGGGATATCTGTTACTGAAAACCTTACTGCTTATTTATTGCATGTAGGTAAATCAGAGCATACTATGAAAATGACCTCCTTTTGACATTACTGCATCTCCCCAGGTTAATCTCTTGGCTTTTGGAGTTATCATATACAAAGTTTTTCGCCACACTGCGGGGTTGAAACCAGAAGTTAGTTGCTATGAGAACATAAGGTACGTAGTCCTTAAAGTTCACTTAAAAGTTTTAGCAACTTGTTTTTCTTGCTTGCTTGCTTCCCTGCTTTTCTCCTTTCTTTTCTCTCTCTTTCTTTCTTCCTTTCTTTCTTCCTTTCTTTCTTCCTTCCTTCCTTCCTTCCTTCCTTCCTTCCTTCCTTCCTTCCTTCCTTCCTTCCTTTCTTTCTTTCTTTCTTTCTTTCTTTCTTTCTTTCTTTCTTTCTTTCTTTCTTTCTTTCTTGTAGGTCTGGGGTTATAACAGACTCAGTCACAGGGTATCCCATGTGGTAGGCAAATGTTCACTCACCAATGCAACACTCTCAGCCCCTTAATCACCCAGACAACAAATAATCTGGAAGACTATGTTTTCAAAAGAATTAGTTGTTTCACCATATTTAAAATACATATTAGGGAAAAGCATTTAATAAAATTATAAATATCACAGATTGAATGGTAAGTGAATCCATCTTTGAAAATGTACTCCCATTTGAAAGAGAAAAGATGATAATTGTTTTAAGCTAAAAATAGATCTTAATGACTGTCTTTTGTAAGACATTTCTCAGAACTTGGCAAATCTTTCTTCTGATTCAGAGTTTATATGTTGCTGTGATTTTTCCTTTAACTCCCTCTCTAAGACTGATCTATGAAGACCTTGGAAATGCTTTGTTTAGGAGAAGCCGAGGTAGGAGTGTAGGAAGCAGCTGCAGCTTGTGTTGCTTGGGAACACTCCTGCATCCTGCCGTCCTGAGACCTCCAGGAAGATTCACAGTTGGGATTTAGCAAGTGTTTGAGCGATTATTTTCTTTCAGTTCTCAATAGTACGAGTTTCATGTGTGTCCTTACTTCAATAAAGTTCAAAATGGTGCCTTTTCTGAGGTGCATTGCTAGCACACCCACAGTAATGCATCAATGCAGTAATGCAGCAATGCAGCAATGCAGTAATGCATTAATGGCTCTGCTGATTTGAATCAGAGAGTGAGCCAGTAAACGTCAGTTGCTTCATTTTCTTGCTTCTTCTTCTTGTTTTCTTTTTGTTTTGTTTTTTGTTTGTTTTTTGTTTTTGTCTGTTTTTCTTTTGTTTTATCTATTTGTTTGTTTGTTTGTTTGTTTGTTTAGGTTTTTAAAAACAGGACTTCTCTATGTAACTTTGGCTGTCCTGGAATTCACTCTGTAGATCAGGCTGGCCTCGAACTCAAAGAGATCCACCTGCCTCTACCTCCCAAGTACTGGGATTAAAGCCACCACCACCTGGCACCTAGCTGCTTCATTTTCAAAGCCATGTCCCCAGTGAGAAAGATTTAATATTGTTTTACCTGAAGTCACTGACAGTTGGTTGAAAATATCAATAGCTTAATATACATATGCATATTTCCCTTAAATTTTAAGACATTGATATTCTGACATGAATTTGTTTTGAGGTTACTACCTTGCAAATGCAGCAACAGTGACAAAATTCTAGATTTATACTCTATTCTTTCATCACTATTGAACTTAAAAATAAACCAGAAGCCACTTTAGAAGACATAAGTGCCAGCTGATGTGAGTCCACACAGGATGCTCTTTGAGGACCACTGTCACAGCAGACATGAAACCAAAGCCTGCATACTGCAGTATGCCAGTTGAAAATATTTTAAAATTAAGTATTTCCTTCAAAAATGGTACATTTTAATAATGAGATCTTAATTTTTGAAGCAGATTCCAGGTTGAACAGGAAGATATTTACCCTGAAGGCTATCACATCAAACCACAAGCCAGCTGTCAGCATCTAAGTCATTTATGACTTTTCTGGTCATAAAATACATACTCTAGACGGGCGGTGGTGGCACACGCCTTTAATCCCAGCACTCGGGAGGCAGAGCCAGGTGGATCTCTGTGAGTTCGAGGCCAGCCTGGGCTACCAAGTGAGTCCCAGGAAAGGCGCAAAGCTACACAGAGAAACCCTGTCTCAAAAAACCAAAAAAAAAAAAAAAAAAAAAAAAAAGCTTACTCTAGGAATCCTTATAAAAACTGGGGGATATGTTGGATACGTGTGGCAACTGGGCATTCCATGGGCTTGCAGGGTTCTGACGGAAGTTCTTCAAACACACTCCAGGTCTTGTGCCAGAGGCGCCCTTGCCCTCCTCTTCCTTCTGGGTACCACCTGGATCTTTGGGGTTCTGCACGTGGTACATGCTTCTGTGGTGACAGCTTACCTCTTCACAGTCAGCAATGCCTTCCAAGGGATGTTCATTTTCTTGTTCCTATGTGTTTTATCTAGAAAGGTAAGGATTCTAAAAATTTTGGTCAAAACTAGATTATATTTGTATAGCAGGTTACCAAACTGCCAGAAAATGTTTAGCCTTGAAGATTTTTGATTTCTACCTTTTATTGCCTAATTGTAGTCCATTTTAAATATACAATGACTAAAATAATTTTACTTTAAAATAACAGAATATAGCTGTCCATATCCAAATATGCCTTGCAAAAAGCTTTGTTACTAAATATATATAAATATAAAAATTATAATTATAATATAATATAAGCTATATAGCTTATATTCACTTGAGTATATTCTTATATTAAAACAGCAATAAGACTTCAGTAAAGCAAATATTGTGATTTGAAAGTAATGCTATGAGATTGTCTTAATAATGTAGTGTTTTTTCTTTTCTCTTTCATCAAGATTCAAGAAGAATATTATAGATTGTTCAAAAATGTCCCCTGTTGTTTTGGCTGTTTAAGGTAAACAAAGAGAATTCCTGATAATTATAGCTCCAATGAAATGAAAACTCAAGCTTCAGATAACCCATGTGGAAAAGGCAACCCGTTCTTTCATTGTTAGTAATTAATTTCAAATTCATGTTTCTGTTCACAGTAAAAAGGATATAGTTAATGTGAGATAAAATTATGGACCAGAGAGCTACAGTGTGTTTTCCTACATGACATAGTTAGATATGTCAAAAATAGTACTGCAGATATTTGGAAAGTAATTGGTTTCTCTGGAGTGATATCACTGTGCCCAAGGAAAGATTTCTTTCTAACATAAGAAATATATGAATGTCCTGAAGGAAACCACTGCCTTGATATCTTTGTGACTCATGTTGCCTTTCAAACGAGTCCCCTACCACCTTAGTAATGAGTTCTGTTGCAGAAAGGAGAACATAAGAGAGTTGGAGGGGAGAATACAAAGCGCGGAAGAGAGCCTTTCTGACGAGGAATTGTCATCCCAATAAACTTGGCTTTCTCTCAACTTGATGAGAAAATTTCAAGATAAAATAATGGAAAAAAATACAACCTAGCAGTTTGGGAATTGGCCTGAACTTAAAAACCCAGACCTAAATTTACTGTATCCATGTTCATTTTTACTATTCTAAAAGAAAACAAAGAAAAATCCCTACAATGAAATATACAGAATGTATGTTCTTACATTAACATTAGATTTGAGTGTAAAATGTTTTTTTATTCTTCATATTGAGACTTCAAATGTATAGTCAGTAAAGTGCAAATTTGTCAAGCTATAATACTGTTTATGCCTGTACTGCAGATATAGAGTGTGAAGTATTTTGTCTACAATATTTTACTGTTGTGAAAATTATCTTTTAATATTAGAGCAATATACTTGAATACTTCATTGTTTTTAATCTTACAACTAGTATAATTCATGTTGTAACAATTCCTTTTAATTGACAGTTTTTAAGAGGGCATTGTAAATTTAAAGTATTCATAAAGTAAATTGTAATTTTTTTTCTGATCAGAAAAATGCACCATTAAAGCATTATTTGTAATGAAGTCACTGTGTACTGTAGGAGATTCATAGTGGATCTATTTGCTGACTGTTTGCTACTTACTACCTATCAAAGTCTATTTGTTTCAGTGTGTGTCTCCTGTCTAGTCTCTTATTCAAATGAAGAACAGATTTCTTTTCAGAAAGTCATTGTTCTGTATACCTTCCTGAGGATATGACTCATGGGACACTATGATTTTAATATCTATGGTTTTTGGGTGAAGCCTGACATGTCCTCTCCTGAAAATAAAAAGTCAGCTTGTGAAACAGTCCTGCCACTGTTTGGCTGGGATGTGGTCTCAAGAAGACCACTCACCAGCTAAGAAAGACTTTGCATTTCTAGAGTCTGTTAGACAATACACTTTCATTTTATCTCCCAATTTCTTACATGTTAAATCTGTGACCCAAGACTGCCATTGGCAGGGTATCAAAACCTAATCGTTTGTTCAATAGACACAAAGCTATCCCATGTGGCAGACAGAATATCCATCCCCAGATATCCATGCACTGCTCTTCAGAACCCAGCGGATGGTGGGGAGAAGGGGGAAGTAAGCTGGCAGTTGGCTCAGCTCATCTCAGCTGGAAAAGGATCCTGCTATCCCCGAGGAAGTCAGCATGAAGATGCTGTTATCTTAGTCTCGGTCACCCATTTTGGGCCTCCTATTTCCACAGCTGCAAGACAATAAAATTCTATTATTGAAGCCACTAAATTTGTGATCTTTTATTTATTTTATTTTATTTTATTTTATTTTATTTCACTGCATTCCATTTATGAGGTAGTTATAGGGAACTAAGACTGGGAATATTTATAGACTAACATCTTCAAATCAAGTTACTATTTATATCAAGGGTAAAACCATTTTCATGATTGTCCAGGTTCTCTGTCTCTTCACTACTTATGCATTGCCTCCTGGCCATGGGGCTGATATGGTAACAGTACTGAACACTACACTGTCCCGCTGTTCCAGGTCCTTGTGTCAAATATCACATACTGGAAGTCGGTTTAGAAATTTTCCCATGCAATTTCAAAAGAGTGTGGACAGTCATCAGAATCAGGCCACCAAACAGCTGTAAGGTTATGCTGTGCTGGGACTCAGGTTTTCCAGGACAGAGCTCCAGGGATGGGGGAGGGGGGTTGGTTTCGAGCAGTGTTTCTCTTTGTAGTTTTCGTGCCTGTCCTGGATCTCGCTCTGTAAACCAGGCTGGCCTTGAACTCACAGAGATCCACCTGGCTCTGCCTCCTGAGTGCTGGGATTAAAGCTGTGTGCCACCACCGCCTGGCTTAAACACAACCTTTTAACCCCTACTACATAGCACATAGTTTTAGAAGGAAGTTTCCCTGTGTCTCATAGCCATTTGGTCCAAAATAAACACACAGAGGCTTATATTAATTACAAGCTGTTTGGTCATTGGCTCAGACTTATTGCTAGCTAGCTCACTTATCTTAAATTAACCCATTTCTATTAATCTATGTATTGCCACATGGCCATGGCATTACCAGTCTGTTGGCATGTTGCTCCTGCAGTGGTGGGCTGGCATCTCCTATGACTGCACCCTTCTTCATCTCCATCTTCAGTTTGAATGTACCACCTAACCTTATGCTGCTTTGCTATTGGCCAAACAGCTTCATTTATCAACCAATGAGGGCAACACATATTCACAGCATACAGAAAGACCACCCACAGCACATAGTCACTGATAAAGACTGACATATACACTCATTTCCCTCCATAAACAAATGGTCACGGGGCTTGGAGGAGCTCAAGAGTCAGACAATATTTGCTCCTGGCCTCAAATAATAAGATAACAAAGATGTGTCAGAAAATCCTCTGACTGTGGAAACCTGCTATAAATAACCAATAATATCCCTTATACACATCTTTGTTTAATGTTACAACGTGTTTAGGAAAAATGTGTTTATATGCAGTGTGAAAAGTATACAGCAGTCAGGAAGCAAAGACTTTGTTGTCCCCCAAGGAAGCATGGCCAGCAAACTTCACATGTTAACTTTATGAGAGCACTATTTCTGTAGCCTTGTCAATCAATGCCAGTCAATTAAAACACTTAAAAGTAATCAATGACTATATTTGAAAATTGCCTGCACTCATCTTAAACTCCTTACCAACTATGATCCTCTATATGTCCTTTTTGAGCCCAGGCTTTATGTACACTGGACAAACACTCTAGCACTGGTCTATGCCCCCAGAACCTTACCTCAACTTGTCTACTTTCCCTAGCATGGAACCTTTGAGGAAGTCATGAATTATGAATTCAGAATGGCCAAAAAGAGCACCCCTTTGGGGCAGGGTTTTCTTCAACCTGGAATGCTTTCTAGCAAGCAAAGTACATCTATCACTCAAGGCCAACTTCTACAAAGCCGCAAGTTGGTTCTTATTTATTTCCACAGTCATTACAGCTTTAGTTTGTAATTATCTTTTAAGACAGGATCTCTTGCATCCAAGCCTGGGCTCGAACCCATTGTATCTCAAAGGATGCTCTGCCTCCACCTCCCGGTTCTGAGTTACAGATGTGTGACTGTTCATACTGTGCATAATAATACAGCACTTCTGAGATTCATTGTGAAGTAGTCCATCAGTGCTCAAGCCTAAAACCCATAAGTATTAGATGACAGAAGTTAGAGACTGGATCTAATAATGGTGTTTATAGAAAAATCACTTTGTCACTGAAAGGGACATGGACAATTTTTTGCTAGATTCTGCCACCATGTTTAATTTTCACAGTAACCTGGGTGTGTCCTATTGCTGTTCTCAATGCAGAAAGTCATTGTTGTGTTTGGACCCTAAGCCCGGAAAATTTTACCTCCCCACTCAAGCTCTCCCTTACCTGTTTGAGTGAAGTGGAAGGAGACAGAGTGCTTGGGCAGTGGACTAAAAAGGCTGGACCCAGGCCACTCATTGCTTCCTGCCTTCCCAGAGCACCTTCCAGCCACAGCTGTAAACTTGTGTCTCCGTTGGCAGAAGCATCACATCCCTTTCTCCCCAACAGGATTCCAACACTCTTTCAACTTGAAACCAGTGCACAGCATAAGCCTCAGAGGAAGTATTTGCTTTTCTCTTTGTCTTTCCCCACACTTTCTGTCACCCACTCACACATCAGACAAGCACTTCATTTTAACAGACTGTTTTATTCTGCCATATTTCCCATCCTATTCACATCATCATACTGAACTCATTCATATGAGCTCTTGATATAAAATTATCTATATGGCTTGTTTTTATTACCTAATAGCTCATTCATTCTTTTTAGTGGCTAAATCATATTCCATATTAAGGTTGAACCATAAACCCACACAGCTGGTATCCAGTCTGGAATTGTGCAATAATACATTTGCAGGACTCCAGTATTTTTCAGAAATAAAATTACCTATACCATATGGCTCAGTAGTGCTGCTAAAAATGCTAAACTAACAATTTATTTCCTTGGTGGGTCTGAATTATCAGAAGGAAGCAAAGCCTTCAGACAGTACATCCAAATGGAAGGAAGTTAGTCCATTGGAGACACCACTGAAGGAGATTGTGGGAGTCTATTTCCCCCCTTTTCTTTTAAATTTGCTCCCTGGCTGTCATGAGGTTAACAGGTCGATGCACCATGTATTCATAATTATGATGTAATGCCATCCTCACCACAGGTGCAACACAGCAGGGCCAGTGGGTCATGTAGCACAAATCCGAAAGAAGGGACCAAGATAAACTTTTCTTCTTTTTACCATTAACTATCTGTCCAGTATTTTGATATAGTAGCAGAAAACTGACTAACCTAATAACCCTCTCCCCTAAGCAAAGATCACTTGTTCTTGCAATTATTGAGTGAAAACTGTTATGAGTTGAGACCTGCAAAGCTCATAGGCATTTTCATTTTAGGGAAAAATGGGTGTTATTCATCATGGGTTGTTGGTTTGCGTAAGGATTAAGATCAGTGGGAAATCTGAAGGTGTGGATCTTTTGCTTAGTATTTATTCAGAGAGTATACATGGAAGGTTTGTGGCAGAGCTGTGATTAATATAAAATGAGAGGGCTAACTACAACAGATCTCTTCGGTGCCAGGATACTATGCTTCTGGTTTCAACCACCCACCTAGAGGCACTGCAAATAATAAAATCTATAAAGTATATTACAATTTCATGCACTCAAAATAAGAGAAAAAATAATAGGTTTCTTTCAATATTGTCCTTGAGAAATATGGTTTTGTTTCCTGTTGGGCTGCAATTTGCCATGTATCAGCATCCAAGGGCCAGGCTGATCAACCTGAAAATGATTGTTTTCTTTCTTTTCCTTAATGTATTGGAAGTGGATCTAAAGGAACCTTCGGGATGCAGGAGGGTTAATTATCCTGGCAGTCAGTTAAGCTTTGGAGGTTTTAGGCTATAAGACAGAGCCCTGAAAAAGACTCCCTGCTACCACAGCCTGCTGTGAGGAAACAGTCATGTGTTGCAACTACTGCAAATATTGCTCAAATTACCCTAAAATTCCCCTGTTTTTGTGTGCATCTTGGCTCCCGGAGAGAGGCACTGTGCTGAGGAGGTCATTTATTCTGTCACTTCAACCCACTCGGCAATCATGACAACTACATCTTTCACTCAGTCTAATGCAGAAGGCTTTTCAGAGAGACCTTGTGTGACCCAAGGGAAGTAATTATTCAAAATAGTCTTGCTGCTTGCTCTTCCAGTGAAGGCTCCTCTGCAGAGCCACTGAATGCTCCCCAAGTCCATCTTCACACTCAGGTCAGTTTCACAGATTTTCCTGAAGGACGGTGCAAATAAACAATAGCCTTGTGCATCTTAGAACTTCTCTTTCCTCAAGGTGTCTCAGTGCTATGGATCCAGCCAGGACTGTGGTCAAACAGCCCCATTGGCATCTCCTTTCTGCAACTGTTAGCAAGTCACAGTCCAGTGTCTCAGTGGTCTTTGGAATATTGACAATAGAACCTATGGCATAGTGTTGTTGTAAGAAGTAGGTCACTTAAAACATTGGAGAAAACACAGCATCATTCAAGATTAGGTATATCATTGAAAGAACTAACTCTCACTTCAGAAGACTAGAGCTAGAAATCCCTAGCACCTACATAATGCCAGTGTGCATGAAGGCTTCTCTGTTATGCCTGAACTCTGAAGGCAGAGATAAGGAATCCCTACAGTATCTATCAATGAGCTCTGGGTCAACAGCCCCTATCAGTGAGTTCCAGGCTTGATTGAGAGGCTTTGCCTCATTGAATAAGGTAGAATGAAATCAAGGAAGACTCCTGACTACAACTTGAGGCCTCCACACACATTCTCACACACATGTACAACTGCACACATGTATGCCTACATACACAGGAAAAATGTGTACTCACATGCATGCATACCACACACACATACACATAGAAACAAAAGAATAAGACAAAAATCATTTTTTAAGTATTGCTTTACAAATGAGATCTAGGCATTTATAAAGGTGAATAACTAGATTCTATGGCATAAGCTGAGCTAATGAAAAACATCAGTGCTATAATAAAATAAAGGTTAAAACTAGTAAAAATATGAACACTTTACCTTTTGAATTGAATACACCTAATTGAATACACAAATTATATATATGAGTATATACATATATTCTACTCTGAGTTAACTAATATTCATTATAAGCACATTTAAGTATTATATAATCACATACCATTCTGACACTGCTCTGGGAAGCAGGTGCTACTTATAAAATAATATTTTCAAAATACTTGTCTGACTAGAAACAAGAGAAATCAGAATGCAAACATTTAATATGAGAAAAGCTTATACATGTAGGAATGGATTTCACATTTCAATATATTGATTGAGACAAAAAATAAGACTGTAACTTAATTTATGTCATTCTCTTTTTGTTCCATAACTAATGTGTCCAAGGTTGCAACCTAAAAGTTAAACACTAAGGCTAGATAGAACAGTAATCTGAAAAACACATACATTGCTCCCGACATAAAGAGCTCTCAGATCCCTCTCATTATTACTTTGCACAAAACAGGAAAGAAAACTGATGAAGAGGCATTTACAGAAAAGTGATTTTATGTATTAGTGATGATACCAATGAGTTTTAAACAAAAGTCCTTTATAGGGATGCCTCCCCTGAAGCCACACAAAATGGAAGTGGTATCTTTGGAATCTTAAAACAGCATTCAGTAATGTCTTCCAGCTTGTCCTTTTAATGGATGATTTGTATGCAACACTTCCAAGTGAGATGAGAGCATTACAGACTACTGAATCAGATGTAATCATACCACGCACCCAGCAGGGGTAGCTGGAGAGAATAGAGGAAGAGTGAGAAATTGCATGTTCAAAATGTTTTCCTCTGAAACCTCCCAAACAACACTGATCGTGAGCACTGCCCCTCTTATCACACAGCCTTAGCTGGAGCTTATGTCTCTCACTTTGAAGGGAAAATAAAACACTACAGTAACTTAACCCATTTGGTTTAGGCTAATTAGGCTAACTCACTTTCTCATAATGTTGGATCTCAACGTAACAGCTGATGGCAAGTGGTAACACTACAGGTGTGAACCTGATGAAATGAAGACAGACAGCTACTCTTGAGGTTGGCTGTGGCTTGTTCTGTCTCTCTGATCTTTCAGAATTTACCCCAATGAACCAATGAAAGATCTTTACACATTATGATAGTCCAATCACTGTATAAAACACACACACACACACACACACACACACACACACACACACACACACAAATAATCACTTTATAAACAAAGTCTAGTAGTTATTGTTCATTATACGTCTGTCAAAATAATAGAGTAGGCATGGAGGTCTTTCTTATCCTACATAATTTGTGGCTTTCTTTCTGGTGGAATGGTAGAAAAATTAAGGCTCAAAATATGTTTTTTCAATACTAGTAAATATCATAGATACCATACATAATTAAATTCAGTTTCTTAACATTTCAAAATTGTATATTTTTTCTTATATTAAATGATGTTTAATGAAGAATTAAACTGGTTCAAGTAAGAATCTAACTTTTGCCAGCAACTTGTTGAAGGTGTTTCTTCTCTGACTAGAAGGTCTTTGATGGCATTGGGTCTTTGGCCATGAAACAATCAAACAACGTGATTTGCATTTGAAAATTTGGCCAGGCCATATTGGTTTTGATCACCAAAGGAACTAGAGGCTAAGAACATTGACCTAACAACCTCTGAGAGAGACAGGAGATTGCATACCCTTATTGAAGCTGTATGTACTAATTGATCAGGGGAGCTTCCTTAATAGTCCACGTGTTCTATATCTTTTGGGGTACTCTGATCCTACAGGAACAGGTTGACTAGCATTGCACTGAGGGCCCATCTTGGGCTCCATCACATAGATGGTGCTTTTTCTGGCTAATTTTAATCCTTACAGTTTCACCATAATAAATCTGAAAACATTTCAGACACAATGGCAAAAACCTGTGATTCCAGCTCTCAGGAATCTAAGGCAGGAAAAGAAGAATGCAAGTTCAAGGCCTTCACAGAATATATAGTAGAGCCTGTTTCAAATAATTAATAATAATAACAATGAGAATAAACAATGTTAAGTATACTGTGTTCCTCAACTGCAGTTTTTCTATTGCATTATTAAACTTATGGGTATTTTTTTGGGGGGAATGCAAGAATTTTATTCAAAGTGCAATGAAACCTGTTAACAGCTTAAGAGACAGGAAACTAAGACACCCCCCCTCAAGCCCAAGAACAAGCACAAGGAGGGCTCTTTCTAGACACTGTAGTGAGAAAGGTGCATCCATCTTCCTGTTTGACTTCCTTGGTATCACTGGGTTCCACCTCCAGGGTGATGGTCTTGCCTGTCAGGGTCTTCACAAAGATCTGCATACCACCCCTGAGACGGAGGACCAGGTGCAGAGTGGACTCTTTCTGGATATTTTTATCTGTCTATCATATACATAAATGATATATTATTATATGATATATTTCTCAAGAACACTAACATTCTAACTCTATGTATATGATAAAGAGATTATATATAATATATGATCATATAAATGCATTCAAATATGATACTCATTTTAAAGAATTCTATAACACAATGCAGTATCTGATAAAGCTAAATTTATAAGGTGGATTAGAAGCCTGAATCTGTAGAAGAGTCCAGCAAACTTGAAATTCAAAAAGTGCTGGTGTTTCAGTCTTCAGGCAGATGTTTCTTTTCCTCAAGGAGAGAATTCAGTGTTTGCTCTGGAGTCTTAAATAGATTGGTAGTATTTTAGCCACATTAGATAGGGCAATCTCTCTTCAAAGTCACTTTATTGGAGAGATCAACCTCTTCTACAAAATGCCCTCATGGTAACATCCAGACTTGCATTTGATTAAATATCTGAGTACTCTAGCCTAGACAAGATGATACATAAAACTAATAGTCACAAGGCTGAAGAGATGGCTCAGTGGTTAAGACTGGACACAAGTTTGGACCTCCATCTAATTCTGTTGATTCACAATCGCCCATAACTCTAGCTTCAGAGGGATCAGATGCTGAGCCTCCACAAGCACCAACAGTCATTTGCACATAACCATACACAGATACACATGTATACATAACTAATACTTTTAATTTTAAAAATCCTGATAATCACAGTAGACATCTGAGCTGAGAAAGGGAGGTCTGGAACTTGTGGCTAGTAAGAAAGGTCTTGTGAGGATCATGTTCACTTACTACATAATTGGTTAAAGTACAGATAGACCCACATAAATATATTGAACTAATCCTTGACAAAAGTTCAAAGATAATTCAAGAGAGAGAAGACAACAGTTTCAACAAATGTTACTGAACAATTGGAGGTAAAAGACAACAACAGAAAGAAACTAGAAGCACGTGCTATCTCATACATAAAAAAGTAACTCACAATAGATTATAGGGCCAAATATTAAAGCTAAACAACAATATTTCAGGAATGAAATTCATCAATTTTCACCCCATGCTGGTGGAAATACTAAGCTTCTACTCTGAGAAATCCTGGCAGCTTTTTACAAAGCTAAATACAGTCTTACCGTATGATCCAGCCATTCTGTTCCTAAGTATTTATCCAACTGATTTGAAAATTAATGTCTACACAGACCTGCTCATGAATGTTTATAAAGGCTTTATTCATAATCACAAAAATGTCCCTCAATAGGTGGATGGGTGAACAACTGCAGTACAGCCACATGATGGATATTTGATGTCTGCAATTAATGTGTTATGGAGCCAGAAAAGACATGGGTGACCCTTCAGAACATATTGCTAAGTGGATGAATCTGCTCTAGAGAAAAATACATACTGTCAAGATCCTTCATATCGCATTCTGCAAAATGCAAGCCTTCAAAGACCAAAAACAGTTCAGCAGTTCCCAGAGGACAGCAGTGGGGAGATGGGTCTAGGACTAGGTGAAACATGAGGGATTGTTAATTCACTGACTATTCTGTATTATGCTGTAATAATGGCTACAAGACTATATGTTAAAACCCATAAAAATGATTATGCAGAGCAAACAGTAATGCATTCAAAATTAAAGATTATTTAGGAAATTGAAGGATCTTAGAATACAGCCCCACATTTGACTACATTGACTAGACTGTAACTATTACAAAGTATCAGACACAGCAATCTTGAGAATTAAAACCACTAAAGAAACGTTACATAAATCATAACTTTAAGTAAATTTTGCACTAAACTCCTGGATGAATGCTCACATCAGCAGAACACAGATAAAACAAATTAACTGTACCAGTGTTTCTCAGTTTCTGGCACTCACAGGTTTCTCTGAATTTCCTTTCAATTATGTAAGTCAGGTTTACTAACTGTTCTTCACTGACTCACTAATTCTCACCATTGAGTTCAACATAATTTCTACCTATAGCTTGAAATCTTTATGTCCATCATTGGCTCCTGTACAGCTGTTGGTCTACTCTATTGTAATACTTGATAGAATTCCCAATATTCAAGCTATGCTGAAACATGCCTCTCTTAATCACTACATGTAAAATCTGGAAACCAGACCAGTTTTGATGTCCCCTTTCCCATAGCCATCCCCTTGATTTAACTGAAAAGTTCTGATAAATTCTTCTGAATCCCCCAAAGCTAACTGAGTAGTTTCATAATGATACTATTCTGTCTTCACACCGCTTTACAGTATGCCAAACATTCTGTTTACTCATCAAATTCTCCCATAAATATAGTGAAATAATGGTTACCTTACATGAGACTGAGTTCATATCATGCTAGCAGCTGCTAATCGTATGCTATTAACTGGAAATTTGAAGCCCTAAACCAACATTCTGCTACATCAGGTAGAAAACATTCTATTAATCTGTTTGAGAACTATGATTAATGGGGGAAAGCAAAATTCATTTTTAAAAGTCATGTGAAAGTATCTTTATGTTTCTAACTACTTTTGACAACAAAATTTCTTGCAACTAGTTCTTGAAAGTTCCTCAGCATAACCTTGTTTTTCTGACTGTTCTTCCTTAGCAATTGAGGTGCTTGGAATGAATGTGGAAATTATTTGTCTGTAGGAGAAAAAATTGTGTAATTAATCTTTAAGTACAGTTGACCACAAAATTGTCTCATGCTTCTAACATTTCTACATTTATCTAATGGCCTTTGTTCTAATGGACACTGATCACTGCAAGATGTGATGGTTCCGTTTATTGCTTCTTTCCTGTTGGCCATGTTTACAGCACCTGATACCTAACTTCCCTGACAACAACAAAATAAGTATTCACTTTATTAGTTATTATTTAGTCATAAACTTAGACCCTATCTCATGGTAGCTTTTGTTGTTAACAACAAGCAAGAAAGAACCTCTGGTGAGAAATTGCCTCCATCAGAAGGATCTGTGGACATGTCTACGGACACTTTCTTGATTGCTAATTAATTGAGACAGCCCCAGCCCACTCTGGAAGGTCCCATTCCTGGACATGTGGTGCTAGGTTTTGTGAGAAGAGCAAATCAGAGGGAGTCAACCAATAATCAACATCCTTTGAACTCTCTACTTCAGTTCCTGCTTCTAGGTCCTTGCTTGAATTCCTGCCCTGACTTCCTCCAGTAATGGACTGTGATGTGGATTGTAGGTAAAACAAACCATTTCATCTCCTAGGTGGCTTTGGTCTGCACTTTACCACTGCAGCAGAGAGCAAGCTAGGCCCCCCACTACTTTGCTGCTGCACTAAAATCCTTCTCTATTATTTCTCATGTGTCATGATCAACCCAATTCTTCTTGTTCTTAGATATTTGAACTCATTGCTGAGCTCTTTGCATCTAGATTTTGTTTTGCATTGATTCATATTGTTTTACCCATGTTAGAACTTCCAAATTCATTATTTTAAAATACCATTAACAGTGTTATAGAGGACAGTGAAGAAAAGGTAATACATTAAAATATTATTTTCAGGATATCTGTTTCTCACTTGGAGTAATTGTATTTTAGATGACAGAGAAAGCATTATTTGCCATGTGTAGGAATACATGCTGAGAACTTGGAGCACAGAGCATGCTGTAGCTTTCTCTTGATCCATAGGAAAATGACTCAAACTTAGTAGCATATAGCCACTTCTATTTCAAAGTTGCCACCATTGGGATCCAGAAGTTCTAGTAGGGCCTGGTAGTGAAACTTGTCTTCTTTTTATGCCCAGAGTCTCATATATCAGCCACACAGCTGATCAAGTTGCAAAAACTGAGGCTACAGAGTATACTTCCAGAATAGCTTATGTCTTCCCATGGCTGGTACTAGAGATTGTTCAACCCTGGGTTGCCCAGGACTATAAACAGAGTATCTCTATGTAGACAAAGGATGTAGCATGAGCTTCTTACTTTGTGGCTCCTAGGTACATAATGGATATCTAGGTATCAGCACATAATTTTGCTACTTGATAATTGGACATGGAAAACTCTGCCTATAAATATGATAAACTAATGCAGGGGAGAAAAAAATTTAAATGGATATACCTCACAAAGCAGTATCAAGTGAGGAAAAAAATAGCTGGTGATATGATTATAGCCTCAGCTTCTAAAGCTCTTGAAAAAAGATCTGTTCTTACTTGCAAGATATCCAAGACAAGTGGTCAACATTGAGGAGTGGTGATCAGGCTTGAGTTTCCATCAGCATGGTGAAGTCCTCTGACATGGTAAAGTCCACCTTACTTTGTCACATTAGCACAGTAAGACTTGAAAGGAAATGTGTATTGAGGGATAGCATGCAATCAAGGAAGTCCAGAAGGCAAGAAATATGATGAGCTCCCTGGAATGACAGAAATTTTTATGCAGATAACCTGGAATAAGTCCCTAAGGCAACCAGAATGTAATTTAGCAGGGTACATTAGGTGTTACCATTCTCTCACGTGGTAAGGAGTCTTGTCAAGGAAGGTAAAATAAGGTCAAACGGTGCATTCTAGCACCAAGATCAATTTATTTGTGGCTCAAGTAAGGAAGTCACATTTGACCTTATTTTGCCTTCATCACTAAGTCTTTGAAATCTTTTGTCCACTAGTAACCCACTTACTAGATGGTATAGCTAGACCATTAAACAACACACACACACACACACACACACACACACACATTATATTTCTTATGCATGTATTCCTGTGAGTATCTGGCTTTCTTTAAGATACTCTGAAGAAGGACTTCTATAAAAATAAAAAATAAAAAAAACCTACTATTTCCTATTTAGCCTGAGCTTCTTCAAATGTCTAATGAGGACATAATAAAAGCCATTGCTATTAGAGATAAAACAGTCATGCAGAAATCAGTTCTTAGCTTCCTGGTAAGGAGGTGGGAGTGCCTGGCATCGGTAAAAGCTCTAATACAATGAGAGTGAGCTTGGGATCAAATCATAGATAGTCTCATTGTCACAGTTTTGTTTGAACTTTATTTCCTCCTCATATGCTTCTTCCTTCCTACTTCTTTTCTTCAGCTAAATTCTCTACTTCAAGAAACTTTCTAGGGGCTAAGGAAGTGGTTCAGTAGGAAAGAGTGATTGCTACACAATCATGACACCCCGAGTTCAATTCCCTAGTGCCCCCCCCCACACACACACAAAACTGAGTGTGGCCAATTGTATAAGCTTGCAATTCCAACACTGTGTGGACTGAGACACACGGGCCAGTTAGGGCTTGCTGACTGCCAGTTCAGCCAGAGACCATGTCTAAAAAGAATAAGGCCAATGGTAATAGAGTAAGATACTATGCATCTTCCCCTGACCTCTGAGCAAATGCGTATATGTCTGTGTTCGTACACTACACACACATACACGCATGCACACATACCCCAAACCTACTGAGTCTGTTTAGTGTAGCTCATGTGTGCATGTGTTTAGAGGCGACCAGTTGTAACTTACTGCTGGCCAAAACCGATTCCTCCTCTTTCAGATCCATTGATTTCCTGCAGCTCTTCATTGACGAATGGGAGTTTGTGAGCTTTCCCCCATCCAGACCTGGCATGTCAGTGGTGCAGTCATGATGTGGGTCTTATTTAGTAAAACACACTGCTATTTCATGGGTGTGTCATCCCTCTCATGTCTAGAAGACACTACCTCATAGGAGACAACTGTTCCTCAAGCCCTTACAGTCAGTCTGTTCAACCCTTCTTCTGTGATGCTCTGAGTCTTAGGTTACAGGGGTTGCACTGCAGATGTATCACCTGGGGCTGGGCACCCCATAATCACTTGTTCTATATATTTTGATCAGTTATGGCTCTCTGGAATAGCATCTGGGCGGGGGGAGCTTTTTATGAGGAAATGGGAGCTACACGCTACACTTATCTGTAGGCATAAGAATAAGCATTTGGAAAGTAATTAGAAACCATATTGATGTAGAAATAGCAGAAGTGGATTCTGTTTTACGGGCTATGGCCATTCCAACCACAGGTAGGTGGTGAGGTTGGCAGTACCGGTATGAATTCCCTCCTATTGAGCAGACCTTGAGTCCAGTCAGACAGCCGTTGGTCACCACGGAAAATGCAGATGCTACTATTGCACCTTTGGGAATATCTTGCCATGCTGGTCATTGTTGTGGTTCAGAGGCTTTGCAGCTAAGTAGAGCTATTGATTGCCTTTCTTCCCAGGCAGATTGCACAAAATGTATCAGCTAAATTATCAACCTCTCTGTCCCTAATCAGATCATCAGGTTAACTCTGATAAATGCATCTATTTGACCCTAAGGAAAACTGCATTCAGCATATCAGTGGTCAGAGAAGGACTTTCTCAAACACCAATGATTTTTCCAAAATAATTAAGTCACAATGGGCAAGAACATCATCCACAGCACTTGTTTGGGCTCTCCACACTGGTAACCACGGCAGTGGCTTGGTCTGAAGAGTAGCTTGGGGGGCTGTGTTATTCTGTTTTCAGTTCTAGAGTTTCAGGTCTGTGCAGCTTGCAGCAGACTGACTACCTTTGAACTCCCCTGACTCAGCTGAGCTGAAAAACCAGCTCATTTCAACAGATGCAGTGCTCAGCCCTGTTACCAGGCAGCACTTGAGGAGAGAGAAAACAATGGCAGTAGTTCAACAATGCTAGTGTGGGTGGAAGTCCTTGGGAGTCTTGTTAAAGAGCGGCCCCTGAACCTGATCTGTAGAGATGCCGAATCCACAGACCTGGCATGGGCTGGGCATCTGTACGTTAGCACACACGTGTGTACACACACACACACACACACACACACACACACACACACACACATTTTTATGGAGACTATGGTAAAGGCAGTCTGTGAACAAGGCTGTGGGATGCTCTGAGTTGTGAAAATGAGCTAAGTGCTCCAGCCAGCATGCCCCCATAGCAGGCAGTGTGTCTCCACTGTGCCAAGCAGCACGTCGTATTAATGTGATTTGTTTATATTTTGTTTGACTAGACTACGAGCTTCTTGAGGGCATGTCTTGGTCAATTAATTTTATGTTCCCAATGCCTGGAACAGTGACTTTAATGAAAGATAATCTAAGGCTGAGGCCACAAGTGCCAAAGGAATGTTTCCCACTGACTAAAAGAGATAAAAGAGTGTGATAATGTAATTAGAATCCACTGTTTGCCTAGTAGTCCCTTGTTAAAATTTATTATCCTAGACCATACCTGAAATTGTCTTCTGACCATTGAGGAAATAACTGTTCTTTTCCAAAATAGCCAAATGGTACAAATAAAACTATTAAAAAATTATCTAAATAGAACAAAATTTGAGGACAAAAACTGAGCACATTTGATCTACTCTTGTTCCCCAGAAATAAGTATGGATTGGTTCACAAATAGCGACGGGTCCAGCTACTTAGTCACTCTTGCATGTTTTTAAACATGACCATCAACAATGGAGACTTGGGACTTCTTAAATCACCATTGATTCATTTATTCATCCACCATACTCAAGTCACCTCCCTAAGGAAACCCTGCTCATTTACAATACCAAGGCTCTTGATGACCCATTTTTCTTCTCTCTTTCCCTTCTATCTCCTCACTCAGCTTTTCACTCTAACATCCTCTTCCCTTCCCTTGATCATAGTAGAAAATCACTCTGCAGCTGAGCACAGCATCAGGGCCTTAGCCTTGCTGCATGACCTCAGCCCACATTCATCCATAGGGGGCTCTTTCCTTCATTTTCTGATAGTCTCTTCATTACTCTAAAGCCTGGTGATCTCATATAATTTATCATCATGGACCATACTAAAACATTTTCTTATGATGTCATAATTACTGTCCTCTCCCTTCCCTTCAAATCCTCTGACAAGTATCTTTAACAATGCTTGGTCTGCAGTAAGTACCCAATAATTTAATCATTGAGTCAATCAAAGCCGTGTATGTCACTACATACCAGGTTGTTAGACAAATAGATCAAGGCTATGTTTCCATGGGCCTTGCAGAGCACAGGCAGTAACCAGTAAACACACACTATAATTCCAAATATTTAGAAATACCAGAGTATGGGAAGAAGATAGAGATTGGTGAAGACTGTAGTTTAGGTAAGCTGGTGTGGTATTGAAGAAAAGAGTAGTTAAAAAGAGTTGATAAAAATAGAAAGCAAGATCTAAAATCTCAGACCCTACAGCCATGTTCAAGCTATGACTTGAATCTGTCTATGAAATTGATTAATTATGTGATTTTTGGGGGGTGAAATACCTTTCCTTGAATTAGTTATGATGTTGGATTTAAAACTCTGTCTTTTTTTGAGTTTTGTGGATGAATATGAAAGGAGTTAGTCAGTAAAGTCTACAGCACAATGTCTGAATGTAATGGATAATACTTGGCTGTGATGTTTTCATCTGGGGGTGGGGCGATGGGCCAGGAGCCTGTTGTAGGAGTGTTCCTGGAAGGTGCAATGAAGAACCGGCCCAAGCACTGTGGCTGCCTGGAGGAGCATTTGGAAGACTGGAAGGAAGTGAGTTTTGAGAAACATTGCTAGGCTGCCCATGTGATGAGTGTGCACTCATGAGGTGGCGGGAAGCACTGACAAAGTCCAAACAACCTGATCAGTAGTGAGTGGAGGCAGTCCATCCACTGTAGGAGATGGCAAATACATGCTAACAGAGACATATAAGAGACAGATCCTGCCGGGCGGTGGTGGCGCACGCCTTGAATCCCAGCACTCGGGAGGCAGAGCCAGGCGGATCTCTGTGAGTTCGAGGCCAGCCTGGGCTACCAAGTGAGCTCCAGGAAAGGCGCAAAACTACGCAGAGAAACCCTGTCTCGAAAAACCAAAAAAAAAAAAAAAAAGAGAGACAGATCCTGAGTGTGTGTTGATGGCACTCACTTGGCTTGGATTTCCAGACAGTCTTTGGTTTCTGTACTTTCCCAGAATTCTCTCACTTGTTTCTACACTGAGAAACACCACCACACTTCTAGTGAGTCTGCCTTTTCTCTTGTAGTGCAATGAGGTTGGTCGGTCACACTTTTTGGGTTTGCTTTGTTTTGTCTGAAACCATCAAGATCAATAAGAGTGCACCTGTGGTGGCTACATCTATTGAAGTATTATTAACAGCTTATTTTAGGGGCTGAGGAGATGGTATTCCATCAAGTGCCATCCTTGAAAGCATAAAGACTGAGTTCCACCTCCAGCACCCATAGAAAAGCCATCCATAGAGGGGTAAGCAGTACTTACTTCACAGCAGATGTGTAGGTAGCTGGATACACATCTCACATAGCTGTGGTGGCCTATCTTTGCCATGGCCTGAGTCTGCCTCTATAGATTTCTTCTTGAAAATATTTATAGTTGACCTTGGCCCAACCTTCGGCACTTCCCATTTCCCTTTGCATTCCTCTCCAGACAGTCTCACCAGCAATCAGTGTCAGTATCGGTCTCCTTAGGAAAACCACCCAAATCTACTGTTGTTCAATAACTATAAGCCATCTCTAAAGTTAATGGCTTAAAGCAACAAGAATGAATTGTTTGAGTTTGGGGTCTGAAGTCAGAAGTAGGTTGACATAGCTGTATTCTTTTCTCAGACTATAGAGGAGAACTTGGAGGCTGTCTGCTTCCCTTGGCTCATGACCCTGTCCTCTACCTTCAAAGTCAGCGGGAGAGCTTCCTCAGGTTTCCCTCTGACTTTCAACATTCTGCCTTTTTTGATCTTTGCGTTTCTTTCTTCTTTCTTTCCCTTATAGAGACTCTTCAGTTGATTTCTGGAAATGTTCAAATAATCTAAGAAAATCTATCTCAAGTTTTTAACTTAATCACATCTACAAATTATTGTGTCATTTAAATAAATATACAGATCTTGTGATTACAGTGGAACACCTTTGAAAAGCATTATTCTGTCTAACAAACTAACCTTAATTTTTCTCTCAAGTAGTAAATTATATAAAGTTGTCCAAGATTCTGTGGCTTCAATTTTCAACCTTACTTAAAAGCATTTAAAATACAACACCTCTGCACACACAGTGAGGAGTCCTGCTCTTTCTATTTCAAGTAAATATGCATGGCCATTACCCCAGTCTTCAAGACAAGGACATGTGATACACAGAGAAGACAGTGTTCAAGAAAGTGAGCCTTTGGGGTAAATTATCTAGGTCCATATTCTGGGCTATGTATTTAAGTATCCACTAGCCAAGTTCTTTTAACAACAGCACATCTCAGATCCTCACCTTAACATAGGAGTAATAATGATACCAGTTGCCTTTGGGAGGGACACAGTGAGTATTTAATAACTTGTAGCTATTGTCCTCGTTTTCTATATGACACAACATGTTAGGTTTGCCATAGAAACAATTAAGCACTGGAGTGTGTTGTAACAGATTTTGTCTGGTTGGAGGGTGGGTTTTTGTTTTTGTTGCTGTTGTCCTTTGTTTTTCTTTTTTCTTTCTATTTATTTATTATTTATTCTTTGTGTCTTTCACATCATGCCTCCCAATCCTGCCCATCTCCCTCCCCCCAAAAAATAAAACAAAATTTGAGAGAATAAATGGGGTGGGGAAGAAAGAAAAAAATGGAAGGAGAAAATCTCATCGTGGAAGCCTCAGTGTGACAGTGAGTCAGTCACACAGTAAACTGCTTTATCCATAAATTTTTACATGCAGGTGTTTATCACAAAGAATCACTGGTCTGGTTTGATGCCGGGCCCTCACTGGGACTCTTCCTGGACATCCTCTTGCTGCTGTGTGTTGTGGAGATCCTGTAGCCCGGAGTCCGAAAAACTGGCCCCCATGCCCCGTGCTCCAGCAGATCACAGATCACAGATAGGGTGGGTGTTGGGGTGGGCCAACACATAACCCTGGTTCTGGGTCTGGTTAGCTGCAGGGTTGGTCAGCCTACCAGCTCTCCCCTTCTTCCCCACCAGGGTGAGCTCTTCAGCATTGCCCTGGCTAGTTCACCTCTTACAGAGGTCAACAAGGGATAGGACCAGTTCTCCAGCTTCCATGTCCTCAGGGTCATTCTCCCATATCTATACCTTCGGGGACAGCTCTATTGTGATACCCAGGCAAGGTGCAAGGCCTGCTCTCCAGAATGCTGTAGCTGGTAGAGGACAGGGACAGCTCTCCCACTCTTATGACCTCAGGGCTAGCTCTCCCACATACCTCAGGCATCGATATGGGGGGATTTGTTTGTTTGTTTGTTTGGTTGGTTGTTTTTATGTCATTTAAGTCTCTTGTGGGCCAGCAGGGCTCTACTCCCTATAGGCACTGAAGGACTAGGCTGAAAGTGAATTCACCTTCTCCAATATTAAAGAGAAAGAGGGGATATGGACTCTAAAAAGCCATGCACTGGAGGTTAAACATGCAGGTAAGAGTTAAGACACTTTACTTCTTCCTACAACTTCTTATTGCAAATTAATTGCATGACCCCATCCAATCACAAGAAGACAGTGTACCTCCAATGTTAAGAGAAGATTAAAAACTATTTTCCTAATAGCATTAGAAATATTCTATCATCCAACTGAGTCCTTATTAGATTACCTTTGTATCTCAGTCAAATCTTCATTTCAGCCACTGTTTCTATGTCTGTATCTTTAAATGATGCTTCCTTGGACTATTGCAATAATCTTATTGATTTTATTATCTCTGCTTTTCTGTATTTCTAAGGCATCCTTCAGGTTGATAATATGATTCCAATAGCATGAGTTCTTTCCCCAGCACTGACTGATAACAAAGCATTCTGACTTAACAGTTGCTGCCTTGCCCGGACCCAGGGCAAGCAGACACAGATTCAGACAGACATGTTCTTTTCACGATAGGTAACGAGAATACTGCTTAAACTTCCTATGACTCTGCACAGTTTTAAGGATTAAGAAAGAATATTTTTATAAGTTACATATTTCTTCTTATGAACTGTGATCCTATCACAGTTTAGTAAATTTTAGTTCTGTTCTTCACAGATTAAAGAAAAGAAAGCCCAAAAACATCTTAGCATAACATTCAAACCTTACATGCTTGAGATCACCTTCAATTTTGACCCTCTTCCTCCAGGCTCACTTCCTGAGCTTCACATTGCTATTGTTCCATCAGCCTCCCATGAACACAGCATAGAGTCCTGGTCTGCTTTTATAGACTAACCCCACAAGAAATTCTCCCACTAACCTAGAGAAAACTCCCTCAAGAGTTCAACCCTACCAGAATCATTTATGGCTGCTCAGGGAACAACAGAATGAACCATTTTTCCTTTGTGAATTTGTTGAATCCCTTTCTTCTCCTATGTGTAGACCTGAGTAGTCTTTGTATCCACAGCAAGGCTCACAATTATAGTAGTTTCAATCGGTAAACCAGATCTGGACCCAGCCCTTGGGGCTGTGTCTTTCTGGAGATTCCCAGATGCTGAAATATTTGATGAATAAAATCTTTCAAATGAAGTTGATGAAAGACTTGTTTAGTCCTCCCCCTCCCCTCTGGGTTTTCTTAGGGTCTACATATCTTGTTTAAATTGCTTCAGCTGGTCAGCGTGAAGCTCTGATAAAGACTTTACAAATGCCAAAGACAGAGAATTAACTCCGCCTCCCAAAGTCACATTCCAGTTTATATGGCCCAGAATCAAGCTCTGAACAGCAGGACTATATTGTGGCTGTGTTTTGCTGTATGTTAAAATATGTGTTGGGGAAGGAACGGCCTCCCAGCCTGTATAACTACAAACATTTCCTTTAAATTGCCACCAATATGATCTACCCCCCTAAATAAACACACACACACACACACACACACACACACACACACACACACAACACAACACAACACAAAAAAAACCCAAAGCTTTGAAGCAAGGTATTTTCCCAACTTGAAATGGAATAAAATATAACTACTCCAGCACTTCTTTTTTTTAATTAGCCATTGAAATGTGCCAAGAAAATGAAAATGTATTCCTCAGTCCCAAGTGATACCTGCTCTGTGAAGCCTCACCCATTTCACAGTGTTCAGTGTTCCTGGAGGGAAATCTCATTTATTCATTTGCGTTTCCAAGAGCAGGAGCTAGCAAGGTGTGGAGAAAGGTCTCCATCTCAGATGTCTGACGATCTCTGGTTACAATGATGCCTTTGTCACTTACTAAGGGACTCCTTAGCCATGCAATGTAACCTCTCTAAGCCTTAATTACCTCATTGGTAAAATGGAGATGAGGATGTATATTTCATGAGGTGGTTCTGAAGGTTAGGGAGATGGTGGATGTTGGGTGCTTAGCGGGCCTGAGGCATTAAGAGTAAGGAGGGTTATACTGTTATTTGTACCTGCAGCCACCCCATGCCTTCCCTGCCCAAAGCCCAGACACCCCTGGAAACAGCAATGCTTTCTTGAGAATGGTGACTGCCTCGGTCACTGCCTAGCACAATGATTGGAAAATTCTTATTTATTGGGTAATTTATAAACTCTGGCCATTTGTGAGTCATCCAGGCTTTCTTTGATACCTGTTATCTACTTGGTAGTGAGTTCTTCTGATCTCACTGCCTGTCACTTCTCATTGAATGGTGACCCAAAGCTGGCATTTAGTAAGGGGACTGCTATTTGAATTGGTATTAGAGGATTAGGTATTTAAATGTGGTAAATGAGATATGGATTGCAGATCCTTTGCTACAGAAATACTATTTTATATTCAACTTGTGAAAAATGACATTAAATCAAAACATTTCAGCAAGGACCTCGAAATGTCCCTTAAACTTAAAACATATTCATCTTTTTCTTCGGATTTTCTCTGCTTGGGGGACTGTGTTCCTAAGCAAAGAGCCTGCTAAGGAATAGTATCGTCTCTTTCTTTCTTTGAATAAATGTGTATGTCCTTTCAGAGAGTGTGAATAGAGAGATAGTAAAAAGTAATTGTAATATCAGAGTAAATTTAAACTGAAGAGGCACCAGTTCTCCATTTTACAGGGTCAATAAATGTAAAGGGACAAAGCTCAGTTTGGGTATTTTTAGGCTGTGATCAATAAAAAGCCTCCATCCTTTATTAGGCAATGTCAGCTGCAGTCAACACTGTCAACAGGTCACTTGCTCTATCAGTGAAGCAAATCATCACTGCACACATAATACAGGCCTGCAGCTTTCACTCCCACCTTGAATATGAAGTGAAAAAAAGAAGGACAGCAGATAGATACATCGATATCAGATAGATACCTACAAACAGGTAGGAAGGTAGATGATAGTTAGGGAGGTAAATAGATGATAGGTAGATAGATGATTAGATAGCTAGGTAGATAGATAGATAGATAGATAGATAGATAGATAGATAGATAGATAGATAGATATAGACAGACAAGCAGGCAGTCAGCTATTTTCTTTTCCTTTAGAAATTAAAAAACCTGCCGGGCGTTGGTGGCGCACGCCTTTAATCCCAGCACTCGGGAGGCAGAGGCAGGCGGATCTCTGTGAGTTCGAGGCCAGCCTGGGCTACCAAGTGAGTCCCAGGAAAGGCGCAAAGCTACACAGAGAAACCCTGTCTCGAAAAACCAAAAAAAAAAAAAAAAAAAAAAAAAAAAAAAAAAAAAAAAGAAATTAAAAAACCTGAAAGAGATAAAGGAGAGTGAATCTTTTAGTTAACACAAAGGACTTAAAAAACTCATTTCCTAAAACCAAAGAGAACTCTGTCTCTATAGAATGTACTCAGTCATACCCTTCTGAAACCTACTTATAAAATCCAAAAACCGAAGGTAATCATCATTTTGGCAATTATAACCAGTAGTGTCCAAAGTGGTTGATACAACCCACCTAGAAGAGAAAAAATAAATTTTCTTTTTTTGAATTTTATTTTAAAGCCAATTAAAACCAAGAGGCTTAAGGAGAAGAAGAAAAAATGGAAAGGAGTGGGACTTTTTTTAACCCAGCCGGTATATAAGCGGCACCAACAGCGGCCATCCCGGAACTGCTCAGTAAACACTGGTTAATCGTCTGATCTAGCGACAGAAAGCTGAAGACTGGCTACTGGACATACATACTCAAGAGCAGATAGGCTTTTACCTGTGGCCAGAAAGCCTACGGGACCCAGTGAGGCAGGGGATGCCACTGCGTGGAGGCCACACGCAGTCTCCCAGCCTTCCATATTTATTAGTCATCTAGGATGGCAGAGCTCAGAGAAGCAGGGCCAGAAGACACGTTGGTGGAGGGAAAGACTGGCTGGCTTATTGCAGTCCTGGGTAGAAGGGTTCTTTACCCACACAAGAATCTTCTAGGTCTGTATGGCAGGGGATCTTCCAGCTGTCAAAACTCTTTCTTGGCTTTCCTGGGTACGTGCCAAACCAGAAATGTCAGTCAGAACCTGCTCCTTGCTGTAGTATAGTTCTCATCCACCGTTTGCTTCTGGGACTGGGGCATTCTAGGAAGAACCTATTTCCACGGGGCCACTGCCTACCAGCTTCAGGTCCAAGTAGAGTAAGAAGGACCAGAAAGCAATCAGTAATGCCCGGCAGTCCTGCTGTGTGAAACGAAGATGGTGCAGAAGAAAGGGTCAGGAGGGAAGAAATCGCTTTGCTCTCTCCCATTTGCTTCGAAAAGATTTCTCTTCTTGGAAGCTAAACCCAGAGCAACCTTGGCTACTGAGGGAACAGCTGTGGTAGCTCTTTGAGGATGGCTCTGTTCCAGAACTCAGGCCTGGCAATCCAAGAAACTGCTCTAGCTTTTGGCTCTGAACTGATCATCAGGAGACTGAATGTTCAACTGGAATAAATAACACTCTGGGGCTGTTGCTTCAGGTGCAAGCCATCCCTACTAAGTTTAGAGATGTTAAAAACACCTACCTTGGTTTTAGTTTCACCATAACCAAAAGCAATACAAATACAGACTTTAAAAATCCTTTTGGAGACTTCGGTCTCCAAGTACTGGGAGTTGGGGATTCACACATATAATTCCCATTAACACTAATAGGAGTTGGAGTGTGTGCGCCAATTCCCTTGTGTTGAAATGAGTCCATAACCATATGGATACTAATAAATACATTTTTAATTCCAATTTTATGCAGATTTCATGTGATATTTTATACAACACTTAGCAAACTCTTTGCAGACAAAGATTGCCTCTATTAATTCCTGCCAGAGGAGACACATATTTTTACAAAATCCTCGTTTCTGTATAATATTCATTTCTTTTATTCAGAAGAAAAGGTTTACTTAAATATCGGAACCATTTTTAATCTGTTCACCTAATGTTAAGGTGTTAAGATTTTTCAAGTGTAAAAGTGTTTTTTATTTTTTGGTAGTTTGTTTGTTTGCAAACAGACCTTCTTTGCATACCACAACCTCTTGACCTTGCTGAAATGGTTTTTTTTTTTTTCTTCCAGGTGGGTGTAATTTTAAAATTGATAAGCATGACACAACCTTTATATGATGCTTTACTGCCACCTCCTGGAAAAGTCTTTGAAAGCAAGAGGTGAGGAAAACTGAAATTACTCTTCTTTCCCAAACTCAGAAACAATTACCTGGAGATTTTAATAACACATACAATCAATCAATCAATTAATTAATTAATTTTCTAATAATTGGAACAAACAAGAAACCCATCCAAAGAAAAGAAAGTTTTCATATTTTGGAGTTTGGTTAAAAAATGAACGAAAGAGGGAAAATGGGTCAAGACAGGAATAAATAGGATTTAGACTGATATGACTTTTTTTGTGTGCATGAGATACTTAAAATTTAGGCACTTTTAGCATGTTTTGTGGGAAATCTTTAAAAGAAAAATCCTCCCGAGATAACTTTACATGAAAATTAAATCATGAGTTAAGATAGATTACTTCAAAATTCCAGAAAATGTAAGTAGCCAATGTCACATTGATTCAGGATTCACTAAAAGGGACTCCAATATGAGGAGCAAGAGATGTGCAATTTAAATAGATTTATATAATAATAGGGTTGACTTTTAGAAATGAAATTCCATCTCAGAAACACATTCAAAACAGCACATATGGTGTTTGAAAAAGAAAATTAAATTTTAAAATTTTAATTACCTTGAGCTCAGTACAGAATAAAATGCAAAGACAAAATCCTCACAAGAAGCAAGTGTTGATTTATCTGAACTTAACAAGACAGCTTCCAACAGAGTGCCTGGAGTCTCTAAAGACCTAAATTCTGAAAGGCTGGTTCCTCAGGTGAGTGTTCCCAACTCTCTGAAACATGGCTCAACACCTGGGTCCACAGCCAGGCCGGGCCTTGTACACAGGGTCTTTTTGGAGTCAAAAGAAAGGAAATCCTTGCAGTTTCCACAGATCTCACTCAGAGAAACAGCCTCTAGTAAGAGTTCTTCAAGGGATTCTTCACTGAATTTGAATGTGAGGTTTAGGGGCATGTGCCTTTAAAAACGAAATGGAAGTCATTAGGTTTCATCACAGTGGGTTCTATAACTGCAGAGAGACAGAATTTTAAAATAACTTCTTTAGTCCTCTGCAGATTTATTAGAATGTTTCCTGAAAATTAAACTATTTTTGTAATGTCACTGGAACCAGAAGATGAAATTTAAAAAAGAAAAAACACAAGGCATTTTTCTAAGCCAACCTTGAAAAGAGAACAAACCAGAATGTAGAATATTCAACATTTTCTAACTGAATTAGGCAATTTATTTTATGTACATATCTGAATATTCTACAAGAGCATTTTGTACTTATATATACCAATACCTGTACAGAGACATACAGAGGAATCATTATATGTACTAATATATGTACAAAGACATATACAGGAATCTTTTAATCCTGTCAACTCAAAGCAAGTTTTGGTAGTCCACTATAACCAGTCTTCCAGATTCCAGGGAATATTATTATAGCTGAGGAGCTGGGAACAGCTGCAGAGCGGGGGCTCATATATTACATTAAATCATACTGAGATCATTTATTTTTTTCCACGGTTAAAGAAACTGCTGGAAAAAGGAATAAAAACTGTTTCTATAAATACCACCAAAGAAGACAGTTAAAATGAATACAGGGATTTTTTCCCCTTAAACCAGGATTTCAATCATTTTTATGTCCATTCCACAAGAAAGCCCTAATATTATGGGTTCTTTTCACAGTCTCAGGTGCTCTTTGTGTTATCTCCTTGATACACATGCCCAGCTTCTATTAAACACTAATGGGGAGTCCACACAGACATTCCGAGGACACAGTAACCCTGAGCAGCATTTACTCCTCAGATAGGACTATGGGATGTGCTTTCAAGATGTGCTTTAGCAGTGCAGTAAAATGGACTGTGTTTCCATTAATGGACCTTGGGAAAACACATTGGCTAGTACTCAGATTATATGCATGGCGTACAAAGGAAGTGGGCTTCCAATCACCACCAGCTGAAATTGTCTTATGACAAGATACGAGTTGACTAACTAGCCCCCAGTAGGTATGCTGTATGTGTCTCTATAACTCAACACCACACACTACTCCGTGTGAGAGAGTGATTAACTTCCGATTGCCTTATGAACCAGTGAGTACAAATGAAAGTTCACTCACATATGAAGCCTCCATGGCAGTGTCTCTAAGCTCCATCTCCACTCTGCACCCCTGATTTCAAGCTGTCACAAATCTCCCTAGGTCTCCATAGACACTTCTGAAAATGGCAGAAACTGGAAATACAAAGCAAAATAATTTAAAGCAAAGTCACAGTGCTGTCTGTCCAGTTCTCCATTGCCTGTCTGGTTTCTTCTGTCCACATCCATTGCTGGGAGGTCATAAAAACATGTCTCAGGATCACAGCTGAGAGTACTCCTGGGGGAGCACATCAGAATCTAATTCTCCAATGCAGTATAATCACTGTTCTTGGGTTTTTCTGGAAACCATGTTACAGCAAAGAGTAAAAAGTAGAATTTTCCTACCCAGATCATAGGACAGTATTTATGGCACACAGACCTACTCAAGGCCCAGAACAAAAGTATCCTTCATGTTGTAATAACTCGTCCTCATTCTAAAAATTAGGAGCTGACACTAGTTCATAAATCCTAATAGAAGATCTGTGCCACTGTTTTTACCTACATCATATCCCCCGCCTCTCTCTCTCTCTCTCTCTCTCTCTCTCTCTCTCTCTCTCTCTCTCTCTCTCTCTCTCATCTCCTGTCCCAAACTCCTTTCTCCTTCAGGAGTCCTACTCAGTTCAATAGATATCCATGGAATAGAGGTGCATAAGTCTGACCGTATTTGAGCTTCCTCAAATAAGTACTATTAGAAGTTCTCAGAATTTGTGTAGCCTTGGGTTGGATCTCCATCACCACACATATAAAGAGAGCATATTCTGACTAGGAGTTTCCTTTTCCTTCTAGGGAAGAAGAAACTCTCCAAGCAATAGGCTAAGTTTTCACCCCAAGACAACATTTGTGAAATCTCTTCGCATTGCCTGTCCCCACATCCATCATCTCCATCCTGATCTGCTGTGTGTGATGTTATATTTTTTTAATTTTCTTGGGGAAATGACTAGAAATCATTTGTTTTATTGGCTTTATTTACTTTATGATGCTTTTTCCCAGTCCCTGAAGGCAAGCATCAAGTTTAAGTTGTATATACTGATCTGGACCCTGGAAGGCATATAAACCTGGATCATTTGGGATCATTTGCATAACAAGAGTAATTTAATCAGCAGATGTGGATGCAGGGCAGTGTATGTAGTATAAAACAAGAAAAGAAAATTACTTCAATTCAAGCTAGTGTTTATCAGGTAGGGAGGGAATAACAAATCCCAAGAAAGTGACCAAGAACAAGTGGCCAGAGAAGAATGTAATGATGCAGGAACCAAGAAGGTTCAGTAGGGACAGCATCCTTCCCAAATTTCATGAAAACCACTGCTAACTGTTTAAAGTATTTAGGAAGACAAGGGACATTTACAGTTTTACTGTTATTGTTTCAGTGGAAAGATGAAGTCAGAATCCTGACGGGACCAAATTGATGAGTAAATTGGGAACAATAAGATGAGAATTTCAGACAATCATGTTGGTAAGTTAAGTCAGAGTTAAGCAAGATGGCAGGAGTCTAGGAAGGGGCAAGGGCTGACACAGTTAAGGAAAAAAACAAATTATACTGACAGTTGATCTGCGTTTAGGACACACTTGAGTTACTATAATAGAGGAAAGCAAAAAGAAAGGAAATTTAAGATATTGGCAGGAATGCCCTTGCAATGATGGATATGGAATTAATTTCACTAAAAGAGGAGTCAAAGGTAGCTGCCCACAACAAGTTGGATGGACAGAGAATGAGAACTGACACAAATGGTATTGGATAGCTGCAAAAAAGGTGATTGAGTAAGCTGAACACACAAATAGATGTGGTGGAGTCCAAGGCTTGATGTATACATTTCTGGCAAAAAAGAAATTACAATCGATGGCATGATATTACAAACTGTCTTTTAAAGTGCAGGAGGGCATCAGGAGAAATGCAGGGTACAGTGTGAGAAGTCAGGGTCCCCCAGAGTTTGTCCCTTCCATGAGATCTGAAGATGCACAAATGACAGGAGAGTATCAAGTAGCAAGTCCCCAACAAATCAGTTTGAGCTGAGATGGTTAATGTTTGTTAAGAAAACATGAAAAAGTAAGGGGGATATTGACTCCTGGTCTTCAGTTATGTCAGGAGAGAAAAAGGAGACGTGGGTACCAGTGGTGTCCCAGGAAGGAGGCAGTTGTTGATTCAAACAAGACTGAAGAAACTCTGGATCAAAAGGTTGAACTCAAAGTAGAGGCTGCCAAGGATAGAGAAGCAGATTTACAGTAAATGGTTTATTAGAGTAGTAGTGTAGCCTAGGCATTCAGTGCAGATCAGCCTAGAGGACATGGGGTCTGAGACCATGGGGTCTGAGATGGCCAGGGAGCAGACAGAAAGATCTTTAGCTTATGAAAACATAATTGGCAGTGTTCAGTAGTAAAATAATAGTCTTGCTCAGGTGTGTACTTGTTTTATCATTTGGCATGGTTGATAAGCATCCTAGATGTCTAGGACACTACATATCATATGGTTTGTTTATGGAAACTCAGACACCATCAAATGCACATTCCATAGGGCCTATTAGAACACAAATGATGGACTCATTTACTAAGCTTTCTGGATGATGATCAACTGTAATAGAGGATGATAAGGGACATAATAACGTCAAAGATGTTGGCAGGTGTAATCTACCTAGACATCAGGGGTAGAAAAGAAAGCAGGTACATGGATTTCAAAGAAATAAAAGTATGGGATTATATTTTCTTTATGCATGATTAATTTAAATATAGAGTTGAACTCTTTGGCATGTAAGCTTGGTCTGAAAACTTCCAGCTTTGGGCTTAGTGCTCAACCATAGCAAAATGTTGCTCCCAGATAAGTATCATGAAATATGGTCTAAAATGTAGTATTTCTTACAACAAAGCCTCTTTTAATTAGAGGGGAAGGTACTTCCCAGGAGACTCAGCAGGCTGCGAGTCAGATCTCAGTGACCATGATTGAGTCACATGCTGTTGCCCTTGCCTCAAGGATGCTTCAGGCATGTTTCTGGGGACAACTCTGCCTTTGTACAGGGAACTTGGTGATAGTGTTAAAGAGGAAATGGGAGGGGAAAGGTGAATGACTAATGAATGAGTCACCAGGATAAACTACTTCAGGAGAGCTGGAATTGTAAAGGATGATGAGTGTGTGTGTGCTGTACGTGTATATAAAATATCCATAAAAATATCGAGGGTATTTTGGTTTTCTTTTCTAAGCTTTATTTTTTATGTTATGTGTATGAATACTTTTCCTGAATATATGTATGCACACAAAGTGGTATCTGGTGCTCATGGAGGCCACAGAAGGGTGTCAGATCCCCTGGAACTGGAATTATAGACAGTTGGCCCACCATGTGGGTGCTGGGAACTGGACCCAGGTCCTCTGTGAGACTAACAAGGGCCCTTACTACTGAGCCATCTCCCTAGACTTCTCTAAGCTATTTTTAAGTAACTCTTTCCAGTTTGCTATGCCTCCATTTTTTTATGAGGCTTATTATCCCTTACAGAGACTTCTAATGTTTTTGGGTGTTTTGGTTTTCTTTGAAAACTCTGCCAACCTTTTTCTTTATAGTTTTTTTTTGGGGGGGGGGGTTATATCATGCATAGAAAAGCTGTCCTCTATCAAAGATTCTAAAATATTCCCTTCTATTTTCTTCAACTGTTGTTGCAATTTTACTTTTTAATATGAAATGCATTGCTCTCGCTGCAATTGATTTCAGTGAGGTATGGATTTTCATTATGATCCCCCCGACCACCAAAGGCTAACTAGTTTTCTTGGCATCATTTGTTGAATAGCCAACCTGTTATTCATGAAACTGAAATAGCACATTAACAAAAATGCTAAAAATTCATATAAAACTAAAACTGGCTCCAAACTTCTCTTCTTTCATTTTTGTTCTATTGATCTTGCTTTAGTACAATGTTTTAAAATATGAATGGAAAGACAAAGAAGAATGAATATACATGTGTGGAGTCAGTCCAAATGCCTGGGGGATTATAGACCTCATCCACTTTTTAAATAAATGCAGACAATCTCTTGCATGGACAAGAAGGTCCACACTGGCAGTGAGAAAACATGAATTTGTCTGTCCTTCTCTTTGTCTGCCCAATTCAGCCTCAGGCTCAGATCATATTTTGCTTGCAGTTTCTAGCACACTTTGGCATGGAAGGCAGATACTTTTCATCCAACATCATTCTATATGGCTGGCATACACTGTTCTATGCATGGAAGAAGAGTAATGGTTTAGATAGAATCTGGAGTTTCATTAACTAAATATTCAAACACAAAGATAATAAGTATAAACATGGGTAGAGAGCAGTCCCTGGAGTAGTCTTCTAGGGACTTTGAAATAGTAGTTTAGGAAGCTCTCTGATATGCTACATTCAGTTAAGACCCAAGTTGGGATCAGGAGCTTGTCAGGACCAGCCTACATGTAGAATACTAGAGAGGCAATATGTTTTATGTTTTTAACTGAAATAAGACTGCATCACTTCCTCCCTCTAGCCCTTCCCCGATACTCTCCCTCAAACCCCAAACCCCTCCATGCCCTCTACTCTCAAGTTGATGGCCACATTTTCTTTGATTATATTTGTAACATATGTGTTTGGTGGTGGTGGTAGTAGTTGTGTGTGTGTGTGTGTGTGTGTGTGTGTGTGTGTGTGTGTGTGTCTGTGTGTCTGTGTGTCTGTGTCTGTGTGTCTGCCTGTTTGCTAAGTCCATTTTTTCTTCTTTGTGTGTATTTGGTTTCAAGTCTGACCATTCTGCATTGGACAACTAATAAGGATGCTCATTCCTGAGAGAGGAAACTCTCCTCCTAGAAGTCAGAAGTCAGTAGTTGCCTGTAGTTCCCTGTCTAAAGGTGGGACCCAATGAAAATTTCTCTCTTATGTGTTAACATGTCCTTTGATATTGCTAGTTTCTCAGTCTTGTTTACGCAGCCATTTCTAGGAGAGACTGTTCCACAGCAGACCTCCTGGTAGTCTGGATCTCACAATCTTTCCACCCACTCTTCTGTGATGTTCCCTAAATCAAAAATACAGGAACCATAAAGTATAGGTATCCATTGGGGGTGGGCTCCCTACACTCTGTGTTGTGTCCAGTTTTGGCTTTCTGCAACGATCTCCATTTGCTGTAAAGAGAAGCTTCTTTGATGAGGAGGTGACAGCTACACTTATCTGTGAGTATACAGGTAAGATTTAGAAAGTGGTAAGTAATTAATCTGGTCTAGCAAAGTTAGGTTGTTTTCTAAGTGCATGGCCTCATGAACCTGGGGAATCTGGCTAGATTTCCAGTACCAGAAATGATTTCCCTCCTGTTAAATTGGCCTTGAATCCAATTATATAGCTGTTGGTTGCCAACAATATACAATTGTTGCTTCTTACACTGTTGTGCATATCTTGCCATGCTGGAAATTGTCATGGTTCATAGGTGTTGCATTTGGGTAGGACTGTTTAATTGCTTCCCTCCCTTGGCAGCTTGCATAGTATTTTCAGGAACCATAGAAGCTAGACCACAGGAAAGAGGCTTTCAGGTCAGATCCAGCTCAAGTCATTAGAGTCCTGTGTGGTGCTAAATGTGCAGTGTTTTTAGGAATAAGGACCTGCCTTCAACCTCAGAGAGGCAACCAAAGGCTACATTGATTGCTGATAATCTACATTGTTTTGGAAGTCATTTGAACTACCCTGACTAACCCTGCAAAAAGAAGTTTTTGTTAGCCTATGATTTTTTTCGGGAAGTACTATTAGCCCAAGTGGTTTAACTTCCAAGTGTGTGTGTGTGTGTGTGTGTGTGTGTGTGTGTGTGTGTGTGTGTGTACATGCATGCTCCTGTGTACATGTTTACACATACACTCATATGCATTATATATAATTTTAGGTAAATATAACATAACATATTTCCTTGAGGTTTTATCAAGCAAATGGGGAATCATTTCTCTTTCTCTTCCATCTTCACTGACCTCCCTCTCTCCTTCCTTGTTGTTATCCCCTCCCTGTTATTCCCTTTTTCAGTTCCTACTATCTGTGTCTACTCTTCCCTCCCAAACCTCCTCCCCAGCCCATAGCCCCATACACTCTCATGGTTTCTCTGTAATAGCAATCTAAGCACAAAAATCTAGACAGATACAGAACTGGAAAACCTGAGAAGGAAAACTGGATATTGTGAGAGGAGGCAGTGGTGAGACTATGTATTAAAGCCTGAGAACTGGACAGGCAAGCAGAACATGTATGATGTTCCAGGCCATGCTTAGAAGGCAGTTTCATATTCATACTAGCAGGCTTTCAAAGGAGCTCACTGTCCTAAACTCAGATCCACTCTGTTTAGGAAATTTTTCCTACTTTGTTATGTTGCCATGAAAATCCTTACTCTAGACTTTCCTTGCAAATGTCCTCCTACCCCAAGCACTGGTGTCAATAAACAGTGAAGTAAGGACTCAGTTCTCAGAACACACACAGGAAACTACAGCTGCCTTTGTCACTCCATTGTTATGTCTTCTGTGAAATTTTTTCATCCTGCTATTTCTTCTTCTGGTGCTTTGCCGTCTCTTTATTACACGAACAATACCAGTTAACATCTATTAATGTCACTTACTATGCACCCAGCAGTGTTCTGGGGCTTCCACTTGTATTAACTCATTGAATCTTCACAGCCATCCTGTGGAGCCAGAACTGTTATTATTCCCACTTAACAGATGATGGAACTCAAGCGTAGATTCTGCCCACGGTCACACAGCCAGTGAGTGGAGGAAGTGGGATTTGAATACAAGGAATATGTCTCCTGAGCCTGAACGCTAGCCATTATGCTGTTGTGAGGCCCCAGCACACTTGTCAAAGATGCTGGGATTTTGATTGATGCTGAATAACTTAGAGAACCAGCAGAGAATTATTTAACAAAGACAACTTTCTAATAGCAGGCGCTTGCAGTGTGATTATTATCAGGCTTTGTACATTTAGTTTTTTAGTCCAACCACCCTATTTTAAAAAAGCATTCTCTCTCTACCAGAGGCCAACATCCAGTCTCATATCTCAATGTCTAGCAACTCCTGAAGCATGCTTAGAGATAAGTCTTAGAACACGTGAAGCCATGCTTTTGCTTAGAGGACCACCCATTTTAGGTTGGTTAAGAAATAATCAAGTCGGCCATCAATGCATGCAGAGGTGCCATGGCAATTCTCCTGAATAAAGGGAGAAGCCCGAGACAAGTGCCTCTATGATTGCCTCACCTACTGCTACCACTTACTGACTTGGGGCTGCAATTTGGAATAATGCTCAGTAATTACCAGGATATTCACTCAGTGTTCACACAGTGAGTGAATAGTGCCTGGAAATGCTAACAAATTCCACCTCTCACACTCTTGTCTTTGTATTTCTATTAAGACAAAACACTGTAATTCTTCTCATTCTACTCTAGTGCCTTCTTTTCATGTAAAATTTTAGCTATGGTATGCTATGGACCAAGCGCTGTACATAATACTTAACAAATAATCTGAGATGTGGATGCCATATTGATCCCATGAGATAGGTAGCTCACCCAATCTGCAGATAAAGAAAGGGTTAGATGAGCCATTGGTTGACATCTCTAAAGTCGTGAATTTAGTGAATTACAAAGGTGAGCTTTAGATTTAATAAGCCTTCCACTAATTCTTGAGCTATTAGCTACCTTGACACTGCCTGGGAACCTCCCCACACCTCACTAGCCCCAGGGCAAAAGTGTTAGATCATTGTAAGCCATATATAACTTACTTTAACTTTGGAAGAAAGAAAAAAGTGACAAAGTGAAATTTATAGATTATGTAAAGGGGAAATGTATATTCTTATCTTTTCTAGGACCACTCTATCCACTACTAAGCAAATAAAGGCAGTGTACATGGAGACAAAGCAGATGAAATAACATTGGTGAGAGAAAATAATATTTGGAGGCAGAGTGGTAGCTATAGAACTCATGAGTATTGTTCAGATTTGGGGTTGAGTTGAAAATTAAAACCAAAAGCATTAGGCAAGAGATTTAGGTTGAGAGTGAAAAAAAGAGAAGTGGTTTGGTCTGTCTGGACATAAGGCTGAAGAAATGAGGAACTGTGGGAATGGAGACGCTGTTTCGAAAGATTGGGAAGCATTTTAGAGGATGAGGTTTTCTGAGATGAGGTAAAACGATCCTAAGTTTAGTCTGAGGCGCTAAAGCTGAGATTTTTACTGGACATTGTCTCAGTCTAATAGTGCTTATGTAATAAAATATCATGGATGGGGCTTTACATACAATGGAAATGTGTTTATCAAAGTTCTGGGGGCTGGGGAATCAGAGAGCAGAAGCTGGTAGGCTCAGTATCTGGAGGCGCTGCTCTGCTCCCAGGGTGCTGTCTTATGACTGTGTCTTCTTGTAGAAATAGACAGGAGGGTGAGGGAGGAAAAATGTTGTGTCCCCAAACTCCAGAACAGAATGAGTCCACTCCCTCAAGCTGCTTTCACTGGGCCTAATTCCATCCACAAGGCTTGCACCACCATGACTTCAGCACCACCGCAATGTCTCACCTCTTAATTCTATCACATTAATGATTAAATTCCAATAATTATAATCTTAGAACAGGCATTCAAACTACAGCATTCTGATGTCAGGATTCTCCAAAGAGAATGAACAGATGGAATGATGGACAGAAACAGACATAGGACAGGTAAGTATATAATAGATAGGTAGGTAGATAGAGAACATATATGGAAGAGTGTTAAAGGAATGGGCTCATGTCTTTGGGGGACTCAGACTCTGATTTACTGTCTCTATAACTGATACTGTTGCTCCATTCAGAGGCTTTCATTCCTATGAAGCCTGTAATATAATCTCATTCAAGGCCAAATATCTGAGAATCTAAGGAAGTAGGAAAGAATTCTGACACAAATTCTGGAGGTCAAGTGATAGAGAACCTCAAATTTGATATCTAAGGGAAGAGAAGTCTATCCAAATTCCAGAAACAGAAGCATACTCCGTTTCCCTCCCCTTTTGTTCTATGTAGACCCTCAGCTAACTGGATGATGTCCACTCACACCTGTTAAAGACAGATGTCCTTTATTTAGTCTGTTTATTTAAATGTCAATCTCTTCTGTAAACACCCCCACAGACATACTCAGAAATAATGTTTTCCTGCTATCTGAGTATTCTTTAATTCAATCAAACTGACAACTAAAATAAACCATCACAGATACTTCCAAGAAAGTAACTGAACATATGAGTCAAGTTTAGAAGAGGATTCAGCTGGCAATGTGACTATGAAAGTTAGTAGATATTTAGACCGTGTTTAAGCCAGGATTACTCAGAAATGAATTCAACAATGGGACCAAAGAAGAAAAGAAACTGAATGTTGAAACTTTTACCATATTAAGGCAAAAGGGCCAGTAAATGTCAGAGTACCAGGAGGGAACCATAGCGGGAGCATACATCAGAGGGCAAGTGCAGGACATGGTTCAACAAGGCAGGCGGCCAGCATCAAGAAATGGTTTGGGTGAGCCTGTCCATCCATCGTATTGATTCTCCAGAACCAACAAGGTAAGTATGATGGGTAGATAGCTAGGCAAGTGGAAGTATGGACAGGTGGGCAGGGAGACAGACAGATGATAGATAGATAGATAGATAGATAGATAGATAGATAGATAGATAGATAGATAGATAGATAGATAGATAGATAGATGATAGATAGATAGATAGATGATAGATAGATAGATAGATAGATAGATAGATAGATAGATAGATAGATAGATATAGATAGATGACAGATACATAGGTAAATGAAAGATTTATTTTGGGAGGTGGCTTACAGAATTATAGAGTATGAGAAATTCCATGGTATGTGCATAGTTACTTCTGCATAATTATGAAAAACATCAGAAAGAATACTTTAAGAGAGGGATGGATGTGTTTGGGCTCATGGTTGCTATGAGTTCAGAACATCTTGACTGGCTCTGTTGTTCCTTGGGAGAGCATATGGAGAGACTGTTGATCTCTGTGGACAAGAAGCAGCTCAAAACAGCTTACCTTGTGACAGACAAGATTCAGAACATGGAAGCTAGCAGACACCAAAGTCCTGGCCTCCAGTGACATTCTTCCTCAAGCTGGAACCCATCTGATGTTTCTTCCACTTCCAGACACAGCACAGTCATGTAGAAACCAAGCATTCATCACACAAGCTTGCAGAGAAATGTTTATATTCAAGCCATAACAATATGACAGCCTTAGGCCTAGGAAAGCCAGTTGTGTGATTCATCTGAATCCAAAGACCTGAAGAATGGGGCAGAAGGAAGAGATGGGCAGTAATGTGTCTTGGCATTTAAAGACTCAAGAACTAGGAGTTTCTATGCTATGTGCATGAGAAGATGGGTATTCAAGGTCAAGAAGAATTAGGGAGGTTGTCCTTCCTCCACAATTTTTTGTGAGCCCTCAATATATTGACACACCCACCCACTATTGAGTGAGTGGATCTTCTTTTGAACCAGAGACCCAAATGATAACCTCTTCCAGAAACATGCCCACAGACACACTCTGAGATGGCATTCTACCAGCTGGCTGTTCATCCATCCCTCAGCTCATAAAGTTGACACATAAAACTAACCTGCCTTACTGAGTGTGGTTGCAGAATGAGAATTAATTACTGAACTTACCTGTGAAGGCTGTATCTGGCTGGCAATAGCAGTTATGGCAAAATAGTAAAAGCAACAGGCTGAGATGTAAGAGAGAAACAATATTGTGTAGAGTTTACTTGTATATCCTTCAGTTTGGAAGAAAAGGATAGATGGAGGTACACAGCATAGCAAAGCTACTTATTAAATCTGCATGATAGAAATGTAGTAGCTCATGCATCATTCATTCTATTATCCTAGAAAGAGGAAATAAAACATAGCAAGTGGAATTAGCAATTATATACAACCTGTGCAGGATTGTTTGTGGAAAAGTGTACAAAAAAGATAGTAGAGGTGGTGCTTGCAGGAAAAGAATGAGATCACAAAAGAAGCTTTAAAGAAATGAAAATTTATAACCTATTGTTGTACTGATAGCCATGATCCAATAGAGTAGAAAAACTGATTCTGCATGAAAGAGAAAGGGGGAAATGGCAAGATGGTATGCTAAGAATATAAAATAAAGGGAAATTGACTAATGAAGAGCTTCACTTTCGAGCTGACCATAGTCTAGTTTTAGATGTGACATGGAATCTAAGGGCCCAATTGAAACGAATGAGGATACCCAGTGGAGAGGTGTAAGCTTTTCTTCTAATTGTTTCTCAATCTTTAGTAAAACAGTTATAAGATAAGAATGAAAATAAAGATGAACATTTCTCAAGTTTCTAATATGGAAGCACCAAGTAGCTACCTACAGCTACAGCAGAATTAAGGGGTAAGGGAACCAATGGTTCAGCCATCACTGTTATACATAGCTCCATAGACTTATAGCAGGTCCTGGTATAGATGCAGAGAACAAATGATAGCAGGATTAATCCAGGGTTTGGATTGCTCAAAATTCTAAAATAAGCAACAAGTTAACCATGATTACAAGCAAGGGAGTGTGCATAGGAAGGAGAGAGTGTACAAGGCCATAGATTCAGCGGGTTGAAGTTGTCCATAGGATGCATGGCATCAAATAGGGATGCAGATGGGACAATCAATCCACTTCGTGTTGGCTGCATTAAAATGTACAATTATTGTGTAAATCCCCAAGTGGAAAGAGGCTGAAGTCTGGAAACTTTTATATTTATGTACAATATTTGTTGCTATAAATATAAGGTATTTTAAACTTATAAAAGTATAAGAGGGGCTGGAGAGATGGCTCAGAGGTTAAGAGCACCGACTGCTCTTCCAGAGGTCCTGAGTTCAATTCCCAGCAACCACATGGTGGCTCACAACCATCTGCAATGAGATCTGGTGCCCTCTTCTGTATACATAATAAATAAATAAATCTTTTTTTAAAAGTATAAGAAATAACACTTAAGCAATTCAGAAGAGGCCAAGAATATAAAATGAAGCTGCACTTTACTAGTAATTAGGAGAAAATGAATTTGGGTCACAATGAAATTTCATTCCATAGTAATTTTAAAGTTGTTTAGTATCAAGTGTTGGCAAAGTCAGGAATATTTATTTCTACTTGTGAGAACTGTTAGAACCACCTGGAAAAGGGTATAAAATACCATTGTTATATAATAAGATGCAGGAGAGGTAGAAGGAGTGAGGAAGGAAGGAAGTAGAGAGAAATAGGAAGGTGGGGAGGGATGGAAAGGGGAAGTAGACAGAGAAGAGAAAGGACAGTGAGTGGTGAGGTGGTTCTTCTGGAAAGGGCGCTTGCTGCCACCCTGATGACCTGACTTTAGTTCATGGTGGAAATAGACAACCAACTCCAAGAAACTATCCTCTGACCTCCAACATGGGCTATGGTACGTGCATGTACACACACACACACACACACACACACACACACACACACACACACACACATTTTAAAAATTAAAGAAAATGGAAAGAAATTGAGAAGAGGGAAGAAGAGGAAGTAGATGGCGAGAGGGCCTTTTAAATGTCTCTAGTGAGAGATTGGATTGATGAATATTGATACATTCACACTATGGAGACATGAAAGCTTACAGTTAAATCTCATTAACAATGTTAACTGGGAAAAAAAGTGAAATTGAAAACCAAAATTAATTATATTAATGTTTAGATTTTCAATAAATACCATATGTCACTTAGGGACAAACACAAAGATAAAAACTATAAATAAATTCAAAATGCCAGGAAAGGTAATGCACCTGTAATCCCAGTTCTGCGGAGGCAGAAGCAGCAGTGTTGAAAGGTCAAGGCCAGCTGTGCTAATTAGTAAGAGCCTCTAGCAAAATCCAAAGCAGAAAACAAAGGAGGGACGGAGAGGGGAAGGGGAAGAATCATAAGAAGGCTAACTAAGCTTTACAATATTGGCTGCTTTTAGAAGAGATGAAAGCTGTATACATCTTGGATGGACTTGTCTCCATTTGCAGGTGTCTCCATTTACTGAGTTGGATGGTAAATATATACATAATTTATATAGGAGTCCTATCATTTTGAAAGTTTGAAGTACTACTTGATGAACTTAAAACCTAACATATTGCAATACTAGATAGAAAACTCAGAAGCTTTTTCTTCCCCTCTCCCCTTTCCTCTTTGAACTTTCTTTTTTTTTAACTTCTTCCCCCTTATTCCCACACATACTGACTACTGATTGCCAGTCCAGAGTATGAAAAAAAAAAAACCCATACATTTCTATGGGTGTATAGTGTGACTAGTGTTATAAACCTTTGAAAAGGACCACACTGGTGATCATAGAGATTTCCTTGATCTCTTAACTATTTAAGGACTGAAAATATTAGAGCAATTATTCTCCCTTGAATTCATCTGTTTCCATAAAATCTCATTCGCTAAGCTCACCAGCACTTTACATTCCCTAAGGGAAGCAAAAGTTCATACCTAAATCATTTTATGAAGTATGACAGACAGGTCAATTTCTGAAAGTATAAGATTTCTACTAAAGTTTCTTGTTTGTCTGAGAGAGAACATGCCAATGGGGCTTCACACATATTGGGTACATGGAACCTAAACTCCCATTTCTAATCTCAGTTTCAAATTACTACCCAGAGTCTGGCCACCACTTTAGTCCCTTCTTCGAGAACCCAGTAGTGATTTTAACTGGAGTGATAGTGACATAATTTCTAAAAATAGCTTCTCTTCCATGTCCTTTCACTTAAGGCACCCCTAGGGATTTCTTTGTCCTCAGATCAAATTCATGAATGAATCTGTGGTTTACATTTTGATTGGCAGAGGAAATAAGAGGGTACAAGGCTATGATCCAAGAGAAATTACATTTCAAGGTAGCAGGACCAGTGGACTACATTTCCATAGAAATTCTATAGCACACACTGTGCATTTCCTGAGTACTTAGTTTGATTTCATTGACACTTTAAAAAGACAAATATTTGTATTGATGTAATAATAGATACGCATTATTTTGTCCATCTGATCAGGGAAATGTTCATGTTGAATATGTTTTATAGAAACATAAATTTAAATGGGCTAGTGGATCCTCAGTAAGAGAAAGTGTTGATGTTAGTGTTAGATTCCATTTAAACCACAAAGACAGAAATATTTATTAAAGATCTGTAAGCATTTTGTCTGTTTGTTTTGTCTTGTTTTATTCTTTTTTTACCATGAAGAAAAATGATAAGAGAGAGAGCCTACAATACACATACACAGCATTCAGTGACTTGGCAGTGTTAAATTAATAAGAACTGTTCATTTGAGAGGCACCTGGAGGTCTCCTTACCTGTAGAATTTTTCTGGATTGAAAGTTATCATAGGAACTATGAAGCTACATTCAGAAGTTGGAAAAAGAGCCAGCACTGCTCCAATGTTGATTCTTTCTGATGAAGGCCTTTAACAAAAGGAAGGCCCACTACAGTAGAAACTATAACCATTGGGTCTATTTGGGTTTTTATTTCAAAGAGCATTTTAATCACAGTTTATAATATCATATAATTTGAAAAACATGATAGTTATAGAAACTACACTCATTATAAAGTGTTGAAATGACATCTCAGAAGTGCCCTTAGTGGCTGCAAAATGCTCCCCATGCCCCCAGCCCCACCCAACCCCACACCGACAGAATTAAGGTCACTAAGAGACTTTGCTGCCCTTGGACACAACACTTTGTTCATACCAATGACAAAGGATGTGACAAATAAACTAAAAGCAGCCAGCCAGAGACTAATCCATAGTTTTGTCACAAAGACAAGAAAGGCTCCATCTAGTATTTTAGAATTAAATCAGCCAATTCATGATGATCATTTTTCAAAGAGTTTGAATTCAATGCCAGAACAGCCAAGTGTCTGATATCCAACATTTGTCAAGTACATGACAAACATGTTACCTTAGTACTCACTTATGAGTACAGAAAATGAGCTTCATGAACAATGTAGGATACAGGTAGTAGATACAGAGGGCAACAACCATAAAGGAAGGGAAGTTAAAGTATGGTATATAGGATGGTAGAAGAGCAGGTCATAAGTAACACAGCAGGAAAAGGTACATAGAGAATGCAGAGGAGGTAAATTGGTGGGAAGAAATTCTTACTCTTCATTTCAGAGATATCCAAGTCCTTCACGCAATATGCAGTCTTCTGTGCTGGTCACCTGATCTACTTGGTTCTTCATCACTTAGAGGAATTACAAGTCTCATAACCTAAAAAATAAGTTAATATAAAATAATAGCGGGTACCATTTTCATTGATTCATTCTATTGCTACCAAGATGGAAAAACCATAAAAATGGTCTTAAATATTAAAACATACCTGTGAGCCCTGAGATAAAATGCCAAGAGTTATCTTTGACTGAACAAAACCAACAAAAAAATAGCTTATTTGTGGATAACTAACACCTTCTCAAGATAGGACACATTTCCTTAAATGCTAATCATATCATCCAATCTCAATCATTGGCTTCTAAAAGACAGTTTTTTCAAAGTGTCTGAAACAAGGCAGGCTTGGAACAGAAGGCATATAATTTATTTCAAAATAAACGTGGGCAGTGACTCTATTCTATATGTCTGGCCACAAACTGTAAAGGCCATCCATTTAGCTATTTGCCTTTAGAATATCTTTCTTTAAAATGCAAAACAATAAGTCAAGTGAGAGACAGGAGTATTTACATGTCTCCCTAATTTTATGAGAAATGGAACTAAAATATAATCCTGGAATAGGCAGTATATAAAGTAGAGAATGTAGAATACAATAACCATAACTTTATGTAATGAGAGTAATATAGAGCTAATGAACTTTGTCAAAAAACTATAACATCATTTTAATACCTATGTTTCTAGTATAGTTCACAAAATTCTTAAAAATCCAGACTTACTAAGGCAAGTGAAACTCTTTGCTAACAAATCAAATTTCAAGATAAGAGAAAAATCAGAATTTGTATGTACATGCCTAAAAATAACTTACTTTAATGGAAGTATTTTTTTTAAATAGTGCATAGGAGGTATCTCTGTTCCTTCTCATTTCTCTGTAAATGAGTCATAACTTATGTTTTAGTCAAATTAAATAGAAAGAAGAAAATTCTAACCTGCATGACCTCTGAAATTTAAGGTTTGCTGGAACTAAACATGTGAGCTGAAGCTGAATGTGGAGGTGAGGATATCTTTAGAACTGGAGAGGGATTGAAATATTGACTCATGCTATCATGGTGCACTTTAAGAACTTTCTGGATTGAAAGTTATCATAGGAAATATGAAGCTACATTTGGAAGTTGGAAAAAGAGCCAGCACTGCTCCAATGTTGATTGATGAACCTGCAATTGCAATATTTTGTAAATTGGTTGTTATTATAAAGGTGAGTAAGTAGAAATTTACTTATAAAGGAGAAAGGAAGAAAGGGTAAATGAAGAAGGGACAATAAAAATGGAAGAAATAAGGCAGAATGAAGGAGGGAGAAGGGAGGGAAAGGATCATGGAAAAGGGAATCTTCGCCCTTACACTGGCATTTGTGTTAATACTATGTGCTTAATGAGCTTACTTTTGCAGTGGATTTCTCCCCATTACCTCATTTTCAATCTCACACAGTAATCTCAAGATATGAGCAAAGTAAATATGTTCTCTTTTCTTAAGGGTCACTTTGTAAGGCTGTTTGTACAATTAGGTCAGTGCTATCAGATGTAACTTGAATCTAGGTTTCCTTGTATATTTTTAAATATTCAATCGATCCCTAACATATAGCAGTCACCATGCTACAGCTGAAGATATTGCTAAATAAATTAATTTTCAAATAAATCTACACTTTGTCAATGTGAAGACATTTTCAAGGGTCATGTAGAGCAAAGAACACGATCAGACAAAATCAGCACTCAATGAAGATTGAAATACAAATAGCTTGAATTCTGCAATACAATTGAGAATTAGAACACCACAAAAAGCCTGGACAGCCAACAAAAGTGCTTGTTGAAAATGTGTTTGGGTAGAGTCTTAAAGTGTCACAGAACTCCTCAAAGTGGAAAATAAGGACATTCCTGGCAGTAGGCAAGGATATATAAATTCATGGAAGTGTGGATGTGGTGGTTTGAGTAAGACTGGCCTCCAGGTGTCCCACCATAGGTAGTGGGCTCCAGAAAGCCATCTCATGCTCCAGGGATGGATCCTGTTCCTACTGCCAGGGGGCCCCTTAAGCAGATCAAGCTACACAACTGTCTTGCTTACACAGAGGGCTTAGTCCAGTCCCATGGAGGCTCCACAGGTGTTGGTCTAAAGTTCATGAGTTCCCACTGGCTTGGTTTGGTTGTCACTGTAGGTTTCCCCATCATGATCTTGATGCCCCTTGCTCATAGAAGCCCTCTTCTCTCTTCGACTGGACTCCTGGAGCTTGGCCTGGTGTTTGGCTGTGGATCTCAGCATCTGCTTCCACCAGGCTCTGCGAGTCCCCATGGGAGGCCTTACCTTCTTGTAGGAGGGAATTAGGTGTGGGTAGTGGGGGAAGGCTGGAGGGCTGGGATGAGGGAAGAAGGGGATCTGTGATTGGTATGTAAAATGAAAAAAATCTTAATTAAAAAAAAAGAATGGCCTCACATAGGCTCATATATTTAAGTATTTGGTGAGCAGGGAGTGGCACTGTTTGAAAGGATTAAGAAGTAGGCCCTTGTTGGAGAAAATATGGCCTTGTTGGAGGAAGTGTGTCACAGGTAGCCTTTGGTGTTTCAAATGCTCAATCCAGGCTCAGTGGCTTTTTCTCTTTCTGCTGGCTGAAAATCCAGATGTAGAATTCTCAGCTCCTTCTACACACCATGTCTGCCTGCCTGTTATGATGCTTCCTGCCATATCAATAATGGACTAAACTTCTGAAACTGTGAGCCAGCCCCAGTTAAATGCTTTCCTTTATAAAAGTTGCCATGATCAAGGTATTTCTTCACAGAAATAGAATACTGACTAATATAAAATTTAGTACCCAGGAGTGAGGTATTGCTGTGATAAGCCTGTCCATGCTGTTTGTTGGCAGAATGTAGACTTTGGGACTTTGGATTAGGAAGCAGTTGAATGAATTAAGTGTGACTTAATGGGACACACGGTAGAAGCATGGAAGACTGAGGATGATTTGAACTATAGGGCCTAGCTCAAGAAGTTTAAGGGGAGTAGAATAGTATTAAGTTGCTTAGAGACCATTCATGTAATATTTTGGTGAAGAATGTGACTGTTTTCTCCACTTGTCTAAAAAAAATCTGTCTGAGGCTAAATTGAAGAGTTTGGGATTAATACTGTTAGTAGAGGAAATTTCAAGATAGCTTAGTATTTACTATGTTGGTTGGTTATTAGTGGCCATGCTTATGTAGATCTATAATGAAAAGGAGCAAGCTAAGAAAGGAAAGATACAAAATGTACAATTTGAGAAGAAAAGAAACACAGGAAATATAATAGGGCTGAGTTCAGTGTTCAAGGAGATAAAAAGTTTTTTTTTTTTTTAAAAAAAAAAAAAAAAAAAAAAGCCTGATCCTAAATGAAATAAAGAGAGTGGTGCCCTCAGGAGAAAAACCTACCAACTAAGGTTTTAACTTGTGAAAAGGAATTAAAGAAAAGCTTAGGGCCAGCTGTAGTGGTGCTCACCTTTAATCCCAGCACCTGGGAACCAGAGTCAGGTGGATCTCTGAGTTCAAGCCAGCCTGGTCTACAGAGCAAGTTCCAGGATAACCAAGCTTAGGCAGTCAAGGTAACCATCAAAAACAGAAAACTGATGTAGATGTATTGAATAAGAGGATCATGTTCCAGCTCCAGAAAGCAGCAGAACTTGGAAACTTTGGTCACATAGTTCTGGCTTTAGAATCAAGGATACAAGGAAGGTATTATAGAACCGCCCTCCATGACTGAGAAAAGCCATTGAGGCCAGGAATGCATCAGTGATATTCCTGCATGGAAGCCTAGAGAGGCTTTTGTGTGAAGCTGTGAAGGTAAAACCTGAATTGCCTTGGAGACCACAAGATGTTGGAGATGCCAGAGTCATAGGACATCTGCCGAGGAAAGTTAAAGGAGAGGTGTGGAAACAGTGCAGGAGAGAGAAGTGTGTTGAAGTCAGAGAAACTGAAAGGAACTGAAGATCTACAGAGCCCTTTGACATCAGACATGGAAATGCAGAACTTGGAGTTTGCCCTTCCCAAACTCCTCCTGGTCAGAGAGTCTCTGAACAAAGGAAAATCACCAAAAAGTCCAGGTCCAGACTCTAGGAGGCTATTGCATCCTCCTTCCCTGAAGCTGCCAGCCTCCCAAGTCCCCACCTAAAGCCAAATGCTCAGCTTTTGACCACACGTGGGCACAAACCCAGCTTCGGTGGGCACATTATTACCCCTCATGTACAATCTATAAAACTTCCCTGCCCTGGCCTGGGTGCGACTTCTCTGGCCTTGATCTCTGGGACCCATGAACCTGCCCAGGGCTTGCTTTGCTCAATATACCCGTTGTTAACTTTTTTTTTTTCAATTTGGCTTGATGTGGCTTATTGTGTTGGCATAGAAACTTATCATAGGGTGGGGGGACAAAAAAAACCTATTACAAGTTTGGAATGATTCATACTTATTTACCCATGCAACAAATATTTGTTTTGTGTTTTGGAAAGGCCAAGTATTGGCCCAGGCCATGGTAATGTAAACAGTGATGAAAATTAGACAGTGTAATTATAATAATAAATATCATGTTAGAATAAATGAATGATAATCAGTGGGAATGGAGGAGATGAATAGGATAAGGAGTGGATAAAAAAGAAATGTATTTTTAAACAGGGGTTTTATGTTAGACTTCAGGAGAAAACAGAATTTGAATGATGCTCCTTATGGAGGACAGCTATGCTGTAGCTGCTGAGGAACAGTGGTAGCTTCTGATGATGACTCAAAGTCATTGCTGGATAATAATTACAAGGAATTCAATTATGCCAATAGCTAGCAGGCTTCAGGCAAGACCTAGAGCCATAAATGAGAATTAAGTGGTACCACAACTTCACTTCAGCCTCATCTAAGTCTGAGCTGAGGATCAGCCTAACCTGGGCTCCTGGACCATGGAAATGAGACACCACAAGCTAGTGTGTCCAACAGCTCATTGTGATCTACAGAAATCCCTTATCCAGTAACAGGAAGCTAATGCCTGGTATTTTCTTCTTTGTTAACAAAAACTGAAATAACTTTAAAAGAAATGTAAAATAGCAGGGGGAGAGTGGGGCATGCGTACCCAGGCCTTTGCAGTTGCTAGAGAGAGAACTGAGGACTCCAGTGTTACGTGAGAGGTAACCCAAATCAGTCACAGGAAAGTTCATGCCCACTAGCGTTTTCTTCCTTTCTCATTCCAGTGTGTGCATATTCAATGTCCACAGTATCAATCAGATCCTACTACACACGTTGGAGTTCGCTGGCTACTTTCCCTGAAGCTTTTAAGTCTTACTGTCTAAAAAGAAATCTCAATGAAAATTAGGAAAGAGTTAGAGCCAAATGATGCAAAAGATGCATCCTTAGCAAACTGTGCCCTCCTTGCTATGGTGCCATCCCAAGGTTAATTGGTGGCCTCATAAGTACATTTTAAATAGAGTAAAACCAGAAAACAATCTTTCTTAAACATAGGCCTAGGGTGTGAGTGCAGTATGAAAAATAAGAGCAGCAAGAAATAAAATGAAGCAAATAACCTACCTACCAAAAAATTAACAACACCAGTGTAAGCTACTTGATAGGAGAAATGGCAAAGAAATTAGCACCCACAATGTAAAAGAAGCACATGTCGGGATCTTAAAGATATTGAAATAAGAACACAACTCTGTACAAAGAACTACAGAAACTGAGAGAAGCTGGGAACAGGAGAGGTGGTTTTCCAGGGAAGAGTACACGCAGTGGTTGTCTAGTACCAACCTAATCCGAAAATATACATCCAGTATACAGAATGAATAGTTACATTTAGGAATATATAGGCATATACAAATGCATATATGCATGCAGTAACAATTAGTGAAGAAAAAGAAATGAATTTGAAGGAGAGCAGGGATGTGAATATGGGAATGTTTAGAGGGAGGGAAGGGAGAGGATAAATGTAATTAAATTATAATCTCAAAAATTAAAAATAATTTAAAAAATTAACATGAGAAGTTTTCTAATCAGCTCAGATAAATTGACCTGCAAATTATTCTATATATTCAAGGGAGAGACAATTACAGTTGCATAGCCAAATGTTCATGGGGTAGAAAAATGCTTCAACTAGTGTATGACATCACACACTCAACCTGATTTCATTCTTTAAAAGATAGAAGAAAAAGCAAAAGTTCCCATCTAAATTCTCTAATAATCATAGTTGTTTCCTACATGAAGTTCATAGTATTTGAAAGTGAAATCAGACATATAAATACAGATGATACACCATAGCAATTTGAATTTACTTGATCTTCAATGTTATTGCACTGGAAATATGTTCAGGATTAACACAACTGGAAATCATTCAATATGATTCATCTTGATAGAATAAAAATGGAAACAATATAAAACATTCTTGATAGATACATGAAACCTATTTCCTGATATTCATTAGTAAATGTGTGTGTGTGTGTGTGTGTGTGTGTGTGTGTGTGTGTGTGTGTTGTGCAGCAGCTCTTCTATGTCCAAGTCTGTATAAAACAAATCTCTAGTAACTGCGCCTTCACTGAATAGGCAAACAGATCAAGTAAATGGGATTAAAGTCCTAAAACAGACCCCGACTTAGGGCACCCATCATGATAAACATGGTGGTGAAGAAGACCTGACCTTCCTATGTGACAGAGCAGTTTGCTTCTATGTTGTAGTGGAGCTTCTCTTTGGTGAATGACTTTTTCACAATATTTGCAGAATCACATGAAGACCCTTAAGGTGCAACACAATCAGTCCCTTCTCTAAAAATCACATCCCATGTATCAGGAGCTAAAATGGGAAATTCCAAGCAAGACTAAAACCTCAAGATTAAGGTGCCACAGCAAAACATCTTCCTGACACTGGAGTGTGCAAGCATCTTCAAGGGATATAAAAATCACTAACTATAAAATAAAAGATTGATATATTGGACTTCATTAAAATTAACACCATCTGTTCATCAAGAAAGTAAGTGACGATGTTTCTGAGTATAATATGTATATATTAACATATACATAGTTGTAACGTTTATATATAAATGTGAGAAAACTGAAACCTTTTTACCCTATTGGTGTGAACAGAAAATGATACAAACATTTGAACAGCCAGATGAATGTTCTTCAAAAAATAAAAATTAGACCTACCATGTGATCCAAAATTTCTACATCGGGGGATATATCAAAAACTTGAATTCATAATCTCAGATAAATATCTGTATCCCTATGCTCATGGAAGAAGTATTTATCATAGAAAAGACATGAAAACAACTCAAGTGGCTATCAACAGATGTGTAGATTTAAAAATATGATCTGTGTGTATGAGGGAATATTATTTAGCTTTAACACGTAAAGAAGTTCTTCCATATGCAACATCAGTGAATGCAGAGTTATTATGTTAAATGGGATAATGACAGAAACACAAATGCTGAATGACTCATTTTATGAGGAATCTAGAATAGTCAAATTCATAAAAGCAAAGTATGAAGTCAGTTTCCAGGCCTAGGTCAAGGAGTGTGGGAAACTGATGAACAAGTGTACAGTGTGAGCAGTAGAGGCCCAGCAACGGAGGAGGGACAGAAGAGGTCTGAGTTACTCACCAAGTAAGTAGATCACACTGCAGAGGCATTTAGTGACTGTACTAGGGAGGGGCTTTTAGGAAGGAAAGTGTATTCTCTCACTACGTGGACGATTATTACTATCATCTCCTTACCATATCTCCACACAGATCAGATTCCTGAAGGGTAGGATCCTGGTCAGTGATTGACCAGCCCAGCTGGATTACTCTTAAAGAAGATATGTCATTTATCAGCCAAGAGCCAGAGATGATTCATTCCTTCAACCAAGAGACCTAAGCAGAGGCAGTTGTGACATTTTCCTTTCTAGTGTTATCAGGGTAAAAGGAGGAATGGTCCAAAGCCACACCACAAGGAAGAGGTCCATCCACAATGGCCTCTAAAATTACTAATCCCTATATAGCTACTTAACATTCACCTCTCAAGAGTTGAAACCCTAAAATTAGAGAGATGGGCTGGAATTGGGGACTTAGATATAACTTATTTCCATTATGAAAATCCAGAGATTCAGTTGCAAAGCTGTTTACCAGCAGGGATTAGTGGCAACTGGGATTTTGGCCATTCCCTCAGGCATGCCTTCTAAGCAGGATGCTTGTGTTGGGATAATCATTTTGTATACTGTTTGAAGATGTGTCTCTGTTTTACCTCACCTGCCTAAAGCACCTTCTGATCAGTTTAATAAAGAGCTGAATGGCCAATAGCTAGATAGTAGAGGATAGGTGGGACTTCCAGGTAGAGATAGAAACTCTGGGAAAGAATCTGAGGTGAGAGATTCACAAGCCAGCCACAGAGGAAGTCAGACAAATGATCTTGAGGAAAGATAACAAGCCATGTGGCAGAACTTAGATTAATATAAATGGGTTAATTTAAGTTTTAAGAGATAGTTGGGAACACGCCTAAGCTAAGGCCATGCTTTTATAATTAATAAAAAGTCTCCATGTCATTATTCAAGAGCTAGTGGTCCAAAGAAAGACCTGTTATATTCCTGTAGAGGAGACATAACAAGAAATTCCTTTCTGACATTCTTTGCCTCTGGGCAGGACAGAACACAGACCATTTTCAGCTTCTCATCAAGGACATAAGGAAGTGTTTTCCTTCGGGGTCGTTAAAACCATCTCACTAATGTCTATCCCCTGTCCTTATCAGTGTTGTAGTATGAGCTCCAAAGGGCTTGGCCAGCCTCCCCATGAGCCACAGAGCCTCCATCTTGGGCTGTCTTCACCCTTTGCCCAAAGTTTCATTGGCAGATTTCCAGCTTTTCTGATCATGTGGTCCCCAAATGGGAATCCCCAGAATGTTTAGTAATAGCACCAAGGCTGGCCAAATCAGATCAAATTACAACTGAGCATCCTTGGAAATCTGGATCTTTAGTAAGTGAGTGGGTGACCTGGAGAAGCACTTCCCTACACGTCCCTGTGAAACCAGAGTATCCTAGTGACTATTCTCAAGACTATGTCTTTCTCATGACATTTGCAACATCCTGAGGTCTCCATTGCAGCCTAGACTTCATTCACCCTTTGGCCTCATGATTACCCTTTAAGTCCTTCCCTAGGAAATATGGCCCTGCTTTGGATTTTCAATGCCTTTTTAAAAAATCTAGAGGGAAACCTCTATGAACACGTAGTCTTGTATTCTTCATATCTGCAAGACCAACTCCATGTGGGTGACATTGCTAGAATAGTACACATACTGTGCTGTGGGAACTAGGAATTCAGTTTGTTATCTTAATATTTTGCATTTACACATATTCATACATGTTCTCATTAATTTGACTCTTTAAAATATTAAAACACACATGAGTCAATGTGGAATAAATTGAACTCATGAGATTTTCTTAGTACCACACCCTCAAGTGAAAATTATAGCAATCCACAGAAATACTGAAAAATTCTCATGATAAGCATCAGAAAAACATATACTTGACTGAGATAAACTAATTACAAATTAGGAGAGCACAACTTTAATATTAAATTTCCTGGAAATTTAACCAAAATTTTTACTTTTAGAAAATCGTTCCCTCATAGAATTTGAGTACAAATGATTTGCTTTGTTCAAATTAGCCATTATAATATGACAATACAATCTTAAAGTATCCTGTTGCTGTTATTTGGACTGATTGTCTGACCTTTGATGGTGTGCTGTGCTAGGCTACATTCTTTAAGTGGTTAGATTTAAATATTTATATTAGTGGGTTGTTTTTGTTTTTTTAATAAGTAATTAATAAATATTAGCCCTATTTCAGGACTACTATATGGAAAACACTAATTGACAGTTTCTGGTTCTAAAGGGATACATCAAAACCATATATTGATAACTGGACTTTAATTTGTGAGCCTGGAAGCAGATGGCATAGAAAAGCCAATGGGTACCACTTCTATGGAACACTGCCCACCCATAATTTACATTTAAGTGCGAATCACACAGGAAGGAAGGAGTTTAAGAGCAATAAAGTTCTGTTTCCTCTGCTCACCTCACTCACCTGCAGAGGTGAGTTATTTAGTGTCTTTAATCTCTCTTTGGCCCACTTGCCTGATTGCCTGATGCTCGAATCTATGCTCCTTCACATGTCTTTGTCCTTATGGGAAGATCACAAGAGCACAGTTTGTCTTCAAGAACCATCTGCAACTATCTATCTGGTCTACCTGGGACTGCCATGAAAAAAGAAAGGCCACAGTCCAAGTCTTTAGTACAGCTTAGCAAAGGATTCTGTGGTTTGCACCAAGAAATTCATCCATGTGTCTCTTTGCCATAATAACTGGAATAAACAAGGGTACATCAGACTTTACAAGATCCTAAAGATGACTTTCTTCTGGCTATAACCTCATTGAAATATGAAACACACTAACATTCTGTAGTGGACATTTTTTCTGATCTAGCATCTTCTTCAATCTTACT